>NC_091125.1:171110396-171410396 GCF_040183065.1 Periplaneta americana | reverse complement strand
TGTTTTGGAAGGTGAAAATGACCACTTTTTGAAATTTTGCCGGCCTCTCCCGTCCAAACGCAGGGGGATAGAGAGTTGTCCTTTATACTGGAGATAGAGTTCGACGAGCTGTATTCAACGCACTCTTCGGCATTGTTGTGACTACACGTACTGCGGACTTATGGCGGCAAGAATGTCGGCGGAAGGGTGGTTTAAACCCTTCCCCTTTTTTTCTCGAAAATCAGAAAGTGTTCGCGATTGCCATTTTGATGCTATCGTGTAAGAAGTAAGTCAAGGGGGAATACAGGGCCGCATCCCGTTCCTCGGTATGGCCATTATTTCCGGAATTAGAGACTCAAATATTTCAGGTACCCAAAAATTAAGGCTAGGAAAAAGTGCGGCGGATTTGCCCGATTTTAGCGGTGATTACTAAGGAAGATGTGGGGATGCTACAGTTAAAAGCGCGGGCCTCTGAGCCCCTTTGTTCTCCTTGTGTAGAAAAAAGTCTGTTTTGGAAGGTGAAAATGACCACTTTTTGAAATTTTGCCGGCCTCTCCCGTCCAAACGCAGGGGGATAGAGAGTTGTCCTTTATACTGGAGATAGAGTTCGACGAGCTGTATTCAACGCACTCTTCGGCATTGTTGTGACTACACGTACTGCGGACTTATGGCGGCAAGAATGTCGGCGGAAGGGTCCCTTCCCCTTTTTTTCTCGAAAATCAGAAAGTGTTCGCGATTGCCATTTTGATGCTATCGTGTAAGAAGTAAGTCAAGGGGGAATACAGGGCCGCATCCCGTTCCTCGGTATGGCCATTATTTCCGGAATTAGAGACTCAAATATTTCAGGTACCCAAAAATTAAGGCTAGGAAAAAGTGCGGCGGATTTGCCCGATTTTAGCGGTGATTACTAAGGAAGATGTGGGGATGCTACAGTTAAAAGCGCGGGCCTCTGAGCCCCTTTGTTCTCCTTGTGTAGAAAAAAGTCAGTTTTGGAAGGTGAAAATGACCACTTTTTGAAATTTTGCCGGCCTCTCCCGTCCAAACGTAGGGGGATAGAGAGTTGTCCATTATACTGGAGATAGAGTTCGACGAGCTGTATTCAACGCACTCTTCGGCATTGTTGTGACTACACGTACTGCGGACTTATGGCGGCAAGAATGTCGGCGGAAGGGTGGTTTAAACCCTTCCCCTTTTTTTTCTCGAAAATCAGAAAGTGTTCGCGATTGCCATTTTGATGCTATCGTGTAAGAAGTAAGTCAAGGGGTAATACAGGGCCGCATCCCGTTCCTCGGTATGGCCATTATTTCCGGAATTAGAGACTCAAATATTTCAGGTACCCAAAAATTAAGGCTAGGCAAAAGTGCGGCGCATTTGCCCGATTTTAGCGGTGATTACTAAGAAAGTGTTCGCGTTTGCCATTTTGATGCTATCGTGTAAGAAGTAAGTCAAGGGGTAATACAGGGCCGCATCCCGTTCCTCGGTATGGCCATTATTTCCGGAATTAGAGACTCAAATATTTCAGGTACCCAAAAATTAATGCTAGGAAAAAGTGCGGCGCATTTGCCCGATTTTAGCGGTGATTACTAAGGAAGATGTGGGGATGCTACAGTTAAAAGCGCGGGCCTCTGAGCCCCTTTGTTCTCCTTGTGTAGAAAAAAGTCTGTTTTGGAAGGTGAAAATGACCACTTTTTGAAATTTTGCCGGCCTCTCCCGTCCAAACGCAGGGGGATAGAGAGTTGTCCTTTATACTGGAGATAGAGTTCGACGAGCTGTATTCAACGCACTCTTCGGCATTGTTGTGACTACACGTACTGCGGACTTATGGCGGCAAGAATGTCGGCGGAAGGGTGGTTTAAACCCTTCCCCTTTTTTTCTCGAAAATCAGAAAGTGTTCGCGATTGCCATTTTGATGCTATCGTGTAAGAAGTAAGTCAAGGGGGAATACAGGGCCGCATCCCGTTCCTCGGTATGGCCATTATTTCCGGAATTAGAGACTCAAATATTTCAGGTACCCAAAAATTAAGGCTAGGAAAAAGTGCGGCGGATTTGCCCGATTTTAGCGGTGATTACTAAGGAAGATGTGGGGATGCTACAGTTAAAAGCGCGGGCCTCTGAGCCCCTTTGTTCTCCTTGTGTAGAAAAAAGTCTGTTTTGGAAGGTGAAAATGACCACTTTTTGAAATTTTGCCGGCCTCTCCCGTCGAAACGCAGGGGGATAGAGAGTTGTCCTTTATACTGGAGATAGAGTTCGACGAGCTGTATTCAACGCACTCTTCGACATTGTTGTGACTACACGTACTGCGGACTTATGGCGGCAAGAATGTCGGCGGAAGGGTGGTTTAAACCCATCCCCTTTTTTTCTCGAAAATCAGAAAGTGTTCGCGATTGCCATTTTGATGCTATCGTGTAAGAAGTAAGTCAAGGGGGAATACAGGGCCGCATCCCGTTCCTCGGTATGGCCATTATTTCCGGAATTAGAGACTCAAATATTTCAGGTACCCAAAAATTAAGGCTAGGAAAAAGTGCGGCGGATTTGCCCGATTTTAGCGGTGATTACTAAGGAAGATGTGGGGATGCTACAGTTAAAAGCGCGGGCCTCTGAGCCCCTTTGTTCTCCTTGTGTAGAAAAAAGTCAGTTTTGGAAGGTGAAAATGACCACTTTTTGAAATTTTGCCGGCCTCTCCCGTCCAAACGCAGGGGGATAGAGAGTTGTCCTTTATACTGGAGATAGAGTTCGACGAGCTGTATTCAACGCACTCTTCGGCATTGTTGTGACTACACGTACTGCGGACTTATGGCGGCAAGAATGTCGGCGGAAGGGTGGTTTAAACCCTTCCCCTTTTTTTCTCGAAAATCAGAAAGTGTTCGCGATTGCCATTTTGATGCTATCGTGTAAGAAGTAAGTCAAGGGGTAATACAGGGCCGCATCCCGTTCCTCGGTATGGCCATTATTTCCGGAATTAGAGACTCAAATATTTCAGGTACCCAAAAATTAAGGCTAGGAAAAAGTGCGGCGCATTTGCCCGATTTTACCGGTGATTACTAAGGAAGATGTGGGGATGCTACAGTTAAAAGCGCGGGCCTCTGAGCCCCTTTGTTCTCCTTGTGTAGAAAAAAGTCTGTTTTGGAAAGTGAAAATGACCACTTTTTGAAATTTTGCCGGCCTCTCCCGTCCAAACGCAGGGGGATAGAGAGTTGTCCTTTATACTGGAGATAGAGTTCGACGAGCTGTATTCAACGCACTCTTCGGCATTGTTGTGACTACACGTACTGCGGACTTATGGCGGCAAGAATGTCGGCGGAAGGGTGGTTTAAACCCTTCCCCTTTTTTTCTCGAAAATCAGAAAGTGTTCGCGATTGCCATTTTGATGCTATCGTGTAAGAAGTAAGTCAAGGGGGAATACAGGGCCGCATCCCGTTCCTCGGTATGGCCATTATTTCCGGAATTAGAGACTCAAATATTTCAGGTACCCAAAAATTAAGGCTAGGAAAAAGTGCGGCGGATTTGCCCGATTTTAGCGGTGATTACTAAGGAAGATGTGGGGATGCTACAGTTAAAAGCGCGGGCCTCTGAGCCCCTTTGTTCTCCTTGTGTAGAAAAAAGTCTGTTTTGGAAGGTGAAAATGACCACTTTTTGAAATTTTGCCGGCCTCTCCCGTCCAAACGCAGGGGGATAGAGAGTTGTCCTTTATACTGGAGATAGAGTTCGACGAGCTGTATTCAACGCACTCTTCGGCATTGTTGTGACTACACGTACTGCGGACTTATGGCGGCAAGAATGTCGGCGGAAGGTGGTTTAAACCCTTCCCCTTTTTTTCTCGAAAATCAGAAAGTGTTCGCGATTGCCATTTTGATGCTATCGTGTAAGAAGTAAGTCAAGGGGGAATACAGGGCCGCATCCCGTTCCTCGGTATGGCCATTATTTCCGGAATTAGAGACTCAAATATTTCAGGTACCCAAAAATTAAGGCTAGGAAAAAGTGCGGCGGATTTGCCCGATTTTAGCGGTGATTACTAAGGAAGATGTGGGGATGCTACAGTTAAAAGCGCGGGCCTCTGAGCCCCTTTGTTCTCCTTGTGTAGAAAAAAGTCTGTTTTGGAAGGTGAAAATGACCACTTTTTGAAATTTTGCCGGCATCTCCCGTCCAAACGCAGGGGGATAGAGAGTTGTCCTTTATACTGGAGATAGAGTTCGACGAGCTGTATTCAACGCACTCTTCGACATTGTTGTGACTACACGTACTGCGGACTTATGGCGGCAAGAATGTCGGCGGAAGGGTGGTTTAAACCCTTCCCCTTTTTTTCTCGAAAATCAGAAAGTGTTCGCGATTGCCATTTTGATGCTATCGTGTAAGAAGTAAGTCAAGGGGGAATACAGGGCCGCATCCCGTTCCTCGGTATGGCCATTATTTCCGGAATTAGAGACTCAAATATTTCAGGTACCCAAAAATTAAGGCTAGGAAAAAGTGCGGCGGATTTGCCCGATTTTAGCGGTGATTACTAAGGAAGATGTGGGGATGCTACAGTTAAAAGCGCGGGCCTCTGAGCCCCTTTGTTCTCCTTGTGTAGAAAAAAGTCAGTTTTGGAAGGTGAAAATGACCACTTTTTGAAATTTTGCCGGCCTCTCCCGTCCAAACGCAGGGGGATAGAGAGTTGTCCTTTATACTGGAGATAGAGTTCGACGAGCTGTATTCAACGCACTCTTCGGCATTGTTGTGACTACACGTACTGCGGACTTATGGCGGCAAGAATGTCGGCGGAAGGGTGGTTTAAACCCTTCCCCTTTTTTTCTCGAAAATCAGAAAGTGTTCGCGATTGCCATTTTGATGCTATCGTGTAAGAAGTAAGTCAAGGGGTAATACAGGGCCGCATCCCGTTCCTCGGTATGGCCATTATTTCCGGAATTAGAGACTCAAATATTTCAGGTACCCAAAAATTAAGGATAGGAAAAAGTGCGGCGCATTTGCCCGATTTTAGCGGTGATTACTAAGAAAGTGTTCGCGATTGCCATTTTGATGCTATCGTGTAAGAAGTAAGTCAAGGGGTAATACAGGGCCGCATCCCGTTCCTCGGTATGGCCATTATTTCCGGAATTAGAGACTCAAATATTTCAGGTACCCAAAAATTAAGGCTAGGAAAAAGTGCGGCGCATTTGCCCGATTTTAGCGGTGATTACTAAGGAAGATGTGGGGATGCTACAGTTAAAAGCGCGGGCCTCTGAGCCCCTTTGTTCTCCTTGTGTAGAAAAAAGTCTGTTTTGGAAGGTGAAAATGACCACTTTTTGAAATTTTGCCGGCCTCTCCCGTCCAAACGCAGGGGGATAGAGAGTTGTCCTTTATACTGGAGATAGAGTTCGACGAGCTGTATTCAACGCAATCTTCGGCATTGTTGTGACTACACGTACTGCGGACTTATGGCGGCAAGAATGTCGGCGGAAGGGTGGTTTAAACCCTTCCCCTTTTTTTCTCGAAAATCAGAAAGTGTTCGCGATTGCCATTTTGATGCTATCGTGTAAGAAGTAAGTCAAGGGGGAATACAGGGCCGCATCCCGTTCCTCGGTATGGCCATTATTTCCGGAATTAGAGACTCAAATATTTCAGGTACCCAAAAATTAAGGCTAGGAAAAAGTGCGGCGGATTTGCCCGATTTTAGCGGTGATTACTAAGGAAGATGTGGGGATGCTACAGTTAAAAGCGCGGGCCTCTGAGCCCCTTTGTTCTCCTTGTGTAGAAAAAAGTCTGTTTTGGAAGGTGAAAATGACCACTTTTTGAAATTTTGCCGGCCTCTCCCGTCGAAACGCAGGGGGATAGAGAGTTGTCCTTTATACTGGAGATAGAGTTCGACGAGCTGTATTCAACGCACTCTTCGACATTGTTGTGACTACACGTACTGCGGACTTATGGCGGCAAGAATGTCGGCGGAAGGGTGGTTTAAACCCTTCCCCTTTTTTTCTCGAAAATCAGAAAGTGTTCGCGATTGCCATTTTGATGCTATCGTGTAAGAAGTAAGTCAAGGGGGAATACAGGGCCGCATCCCGTTCCTCGGTATGGCCATTATTTCCGGAATTAGAGACTCAAATATTTCAGGTACCCAAAAATTAAGGCTAGGAAAAAGTGCGGCGGATTTGCCCGATTTTAGCGGTGATTACTAAGGAAGATGTGGGGATGCTACAGTTAAAAGCGCGGGCCTCTGAGCCCCTTTGTTCTCCTTGTGTAGAAAAAAGTCAGTTTTGGAAGGTGAAAATGACCACTTTTTGAAATTTTGCCGGCCTCTCCCGTCCAAACGCAGGGGGATAGAGAGTTGTCCTTTATACTGGAGATAGAGTTCGACGAGCTTTTTTCTCGAAAATCAGAAAGTGTTCGCGATTGCCATTTTGATGCTATCGTGTAAGAAGTAAGTCAAGGGGTAATACAGGGCCGCATCCCGTTCCTCGGTATGGCCATTATTTCCGGAATTAGAGACTCAAATATTTCAGGTACCCAAAAATTAAGGCTAGGAAAAAGTGCGGCGCATTTGCCCGATTTTACCGGTGATTACTAAGGAAGATGTGGGGATGCTACAGTTAAAAGCGCGGGCCTCTGAGCCCCTTTGTTCTCCTTGTGTAGAAAAAAGTCTGTTTTGGAAGGTGAAAATGACCACTTTTTGAAATTTTGCCGGCCTCTCCCGTCCAAACGCAGGGGGATAGAGAGTTGTCCTTTATACTGGAGATAGAGTTCGACGAGCTGTATTCAACGCACTCTTCGGCATTGTTGTGACTACACGTACTGCGGACTTATGGCGGCAAGAATGTCGGCGGAAGGGTGGTTTAAACCCTTCCCCTT
This sequence comes from Periplaneta americana, assembly GCF_040183065.1. Lineage (NCBI taxonomy): Eukaryota > Metazoa > Arthropoda > Insecta > Blattodea > Blattidae > Periplaneta > Periplaneta americana. The sequence continues at coordinate 171,403,598 of NC_091125.1, read as the reverse complement.
TTTTTCTCGAAAATCAGAAAGTGTTCGCGATTGCCATTTTGATGCTATCGTGTAAGAAGTAAGTCAAGGGGGAATACAGGGCCGCATCCCGTTCCTCGGTATGGCCATTATTTCCGGAATTAGAGACTCAAATATTTCAGGTACCCAAAAATTAAGGCTAGGAAAAAGTGCGGCGGATTTGCCCGATTTTAGCGGTGATTACTAAGGAAGATGTGGGGATGCTACAGTTAAAAGCGCGGGCCTCTGAGCCCCTTTGTTCTCCTTGTGTAGAAAAAAGTCAGTTTTGGAAGGTGAAAATGACCACTTTTTGAAATTTTGCCGGCCTCTCCCGTCCAAACGCAGGGGGATAGAGAGTTGTCCTTTATACTGGAGATAGAGTTCGACGAGCTGTATTCAACGCACTCTTCGGCATTGTTGTGACTACACGTACTGCGGACTTATGGCGGCAAGAATGTCGGCGGAAGGGTGGTTTAAACCCTTCCCCTTTTTTTCTCGAAAATCAGAAAGTGTTCGCGATTGCCATTTTGATGCTATCGTTTAAGAAGTAAGTCAAGGGGTAATACAGGGCCGCATCCCGTTCCTCGGTATGGCCATTATTTCCGGAATTAGAGACTCAAATATTTCAGGTACCCAAAAATTAAGGCTAGGAAAAAGTGCGGCGCATTTGCCCGATTTTAGCGGTGATTACTAAGAAAGTGTTCGCGATTGCCATTTTGATGCTATCGTGTAAGAAGTAAGTCAAGGGGTAATACAGGGCCGCATCCCGTTCCTCGGTATGGCCATTATTTCCGGAATTAGAGACTCAAATATTTCAGGTACCCAAAAATTAAGACTAGGAAAAAGTGCGGCGCATTTGCCCGATTTTAGCGGTGATTACTAAGGAAGATGTGGGGATGCTACAGTTAAAAGCGCGGGCCTCTGAGCCCCTTTGTTCTCCTTGTGTAGAAAAAAGTCTGTTTTGGAAGGTGAAGATGACCACTTTTTGAAATTTTGCCGGCCTCTCCCGTCCAAACCCAGGGGGATAGAGAGTTGTCCTTTATACTGGAGATAGAGTTCGACGATCTGTATTCAACGCACTCTTCGGCATTGTTGTGACTACACGTACTGCGGACTTATGGCGGCAAGAATGTCGGCGGAAGGGTGGTTTAAACCCTTCCCCTTTTTTTCTCGAAAATCAGAAAGTGTTCGCGATTGCCATTTTGATGCTATCGTGTAAGAAGTAAGTCAAGGGGGAATACAGGGCCGCATCCCGTTCCTCGGTATGGCCATTATTTCCGGAATTAGAGACTCAAATATTTCAGGTACCCAAAAATTAAGGCTAGGAAAAAGTGCGGCGGATTTGCCCGATTTTAGCGGTGATTACTAAGGAAGATGTGGGGATGCTACAGTTAAAAGCGCGGGCCTCTGAGCCCCTTTGTTCTCCTTGTGTAGAAAAAAGTCAGTTTTGGAAGGTGAAAATGACCACTTTTTGAAATTTTGCCGGCCTCTCCCGTCCAAACGCAGGGGGATAGAGAGTTGTCCTTTATACTGGAGATAGAGTTCGACGAGCTGTATTCAACGCACTCTTCGGCATTGTTGTGACTACACGTACTGCGGACTTATGGCGGCAAGAATGTCGGCGGAAGGGTGGTTTAAACCCTTCCCCTTTTTTTCTCGAAAATCAGAAAGTGTTCGCGATTGCCATTTTGATGCTATCGTGTAAGAAGTAAGTCAAGGGGTAATACAGGGCCGCATCCCGTTCCTCGGTATGGCCATTATTTCCGGAATTAGAGACTCAAATATTTCAGGTACCCAAAAATTAAGGCTAGGAAAAAGTGCGGCGCATTTGCCCGATTTTACCGGTGATTACTAAGGAAGATGTGGGGATGCTACAGTTAAAAGCGCGGGCCTCTGAGCCCCTTTGTTCTCCTTGTGTAGAAAAAAGTCTGTTTTGGAAAGTGAAAATGACCACTTTTTGAAATTTTGCCGGCCTCTCCCGTCCAAACGCAGGGGGATAGAGAGTTGTCCTTTATACTGGAGATAGAGTTCGACGAGCTGTATTCAACGCACTCTTCGGCATTGTTGTGACTACACGTACTGCGGACTTATGGCGGCAAGAATGTCGGCGGAAGGGTGGTTTAAACCCTTCCCCTTTTTTTCTCGAAAATCAGAAAGTGTTCGCGATTGCCATTTTGATGCTATCGTGTAAGAAGTAAGTCAAGGGGGAATACAGGGCCGCATCCCGTTCCTCGGTATGGCCATTATTTCCGGAATTAGAGACTCAAATATTTCAGGTACCCAAAAATTAAGGCTAGGAAAAAGTGCGGCGGATTTGCCCGATTTTAGCGGTGATTACTAAGGAAGATGTGGGGATGCTACAGTTAAAAGCGCGGGCCTCTGAGCCCCTTTGTTCTCCTTGTGTAGAAAAAAGTCTGTTTTGGAAGGTGAAAATGACCACTTTTTGAAATTTTGCCGGCCTCTCCCGTCCAAACGCAGGGGGATAGAGAGTTGTCCTTTATACTGGAGATAGAGTTCGACGAGCTGTATTCAACGCACTCTTCGGCATTGTTGTGACTACACGTACTGCGGACTTATGGCGGCAAGAATGTCGGCGGAAGGTGGTTTAAACCCTTCCCCTTTTTTTCTCGAAAATCAGAAAGTGTTCGCGATTGCCATTTTGATGCTATCGTGTAAGAAGTAAGTCAAGGGGGAATACAGGGCCGCATCCCGTTCCTCGGTATGGCCATTATTTCCGGAATTAGAGACTCAAATATTTCAGGTACCCAAAAATTAAGGCTAGGAAAAAGTGCGGCGGATTTGCCCGATTTTAGCGGTGATTACTAAGGAAGATGTGGGGATGCTACAGTTAAAAGCGCGGGCCTCTGAGCCCCTTTGTTCTCCTTGTGTAGAAAAAAGTCTGTTTTGGAAGGTGAAAATGACCACTTTTTGAAATTTTGCCGGCATCTCCCGTCCAAACGCAGGGGGATAGAGAGTTGTCCTTTATACTGGAGATAGAGTTCGACGAGCTGTATTCAACGCACTCTTCGACATTGTTGTGACTACACGTACTGCGGACTTATGGCGGCAAGAATGTCGGCGGAAGGGTGGTTTAAACCCTTCCCCTTTTTTTCTCGAAAATCAGAAAGTGTTCGCGATTGCCATTTTGATGCTATCGTGTAAGAAGTAAGTCAAGGGGGAATACAGGGCCGCATCCCGTTCCTCGGTATGGCCATTATTTCCGGAATTAGAGACTCAAATATTTCAGGTACCCAAAAATTAAGGCTAGGAAAAAGTGCGGCGGATTTGCCCGATTTTAGCGGTGATTACTAAGGAAGATGTGGGGATGCTACAGTTAAAAGCGCGGGCCTCTGAGCCCCTTTGTTCTCCTTGTGTAGAAAAAAGTCAGTTTTGGAAGGTGAAAATGACCACTTTTTGAAATTTTGCCGGCCTCTCCCGTCCAAACGCAGGGGGATAGAGAGTTGTCCTTTATACTGGAGATAGAGTTCGACGAGCTGTATTCAACGCACTCTTCGGCATTGTTGTGACTACACGTACTGCGGACTTATGGCGGCAAGAATGTCGGCGGAAGGGTGGTTTAAACCCTTCCCCTTTTTTTCTCGAAAATCAGAAAGTGTTCGCGATTGCCATTTTGATGCTATCGTGTAAGAAGTAAGTCAAGGGGTAATACAGGGCCGCATCCCGTTCCTCGGTATGGCCATTATTTCCGGAATTAGAGACTCAAATATTTCAGGTACCCAAAAATTAAGGCTAGGAAAAAGTGCGGCGCATTTGCCCGATTTTAGCGGTGATTACTAAGAAAGTGTTCGCGATTGCCATTTTGATGCTATCGTGTAAGAAGTAAGTCAAGGGGTAATAAAGGGCCGCATCCCGTTCCTCGGTATGGCCATTATTTCCGGAATTAGAGACTCAAATATTTCAGGTACCCAAAAATTAAGGCTAGGAAAAAGTGCGGCGCATTTGCCCGATTTTAGCGGTGATTACTAAGGAAGATGTGGGGATGCTACAGTTAAAAGCGCGGGCCTCTGAGCCCCTTTGTTCTCCTTGTGTAGAAAAAAGTCTGTTTTGGAAGGTGAAAATGACCACTTTTTGAAATTTTGCCGGCCTCTCCCGTCCAAACGCAGGGGGATAGAGAGTTGTCCTTTATACTGGAGATAGAGTTCGACGAGCTGTATTCAACGCAATCTTCGGCATTGTTGTGACTACACGTACTGCGGACTTATGGCGGCAAGAATGTCGGCGGAAGGGTGGTTTAAACCCTTCCCCTTTTTTTCTCGAAAATCAGAAAGTGTTCGCGATTGCCATTTTGATGCTATCGTGTAAGAAGTAAGTCAAGGGGGAATACAGGGCCGCATCCCGTTCCTCGGTATGGCCATTATTTCCGGAATTAGAGACTCAAATATTTCAGGTACCCAAAAATTAAGGCTAGGAAAAAGTGCGGCGGATTTGCCCGATTTTAGCGGTGATTACTAAGGAAGATGTGGGGATGCTACAGTTAAAAGCGCGGGCCTCTGAGCCCCTTTGTTCTCCTTGTGTAGAAAAAAGTCTGTTTTGGAAGGTGAAAATGACCACTTTTTGAAATTTTGCCGGCCTCTCCCGTCGAAACGCAGGGGGATAGAGAGTTGTCCTTTATACTGGAGATAGAGTTCGACGAGCTGTATTCAACGCACTCTTCGACATTGTTGTGACTACACGTACTGCGGACTTATGGCGGCAAGAATGTCGGCGGAAGGGTGGTTTAAACCCTTCCCCTTTTTTTCTCGAAAATCAGAAAGTGTTCGCGATTGCCATTTTGATGCTATCGTGTAAGAAGTAAGTCAAGGGGGAATACAGGGCCGCATCCCGTTCCTCGGTATGGCCATTATTTCCGGAATTAGAGACTCAAATATTTCAGGTACCCAAAAATTAAGGCTAGGAAAAAGTGCGGCGGATTTGCCCGATTTTAGCGGTGATTACTAAGGAAGATGTGGGGATGCTACAGTTAAAAGCGCGGGCCTCTGAGCCCCTTTGTTCTCCTTGTGTAGAAAAAAGTCAGTTTTGGAAGGTGAAAATGACCACTTTTTGAAATTTTGCCGGCCTCTCCCGTCCAAACGCAGGGGGATAGAGAGTTGTCCTTTATACTGGAGATAGAGTTCGACGAGCTTTTTTCTCGAAAATCAGAAAGTGTTCGCGATTGCCATTTTGATGCTATCGTGTAAGAAGTAAGTCAAGGGGTAATACAGGGCCGCATCCCGTTCCTCGGTATGGCCATTATTTCCGGAATTAGAGACTCAAATATTTCAGGTACCCAAAAATTAAGGCTAGGAAAAAGTGCGGCGCATTTGCCCGATTTTACCGGTGATTACTAAGGAAGATGTGGGGATGCTACAGTTAAAAGCGCGGGCCTCTGAGCCCCTTTGTTCTCCTTGTGTAGAAAAAAGTCTGTTTTGGAAGGTGAAAATGACCACTTTTTGAAATTTTGCCGGCCTCTCCCGTCCAAACGCAGGGGGATAGAGAGTTGTCCTTTATACTGGAGATAGAGTTCGACGAGCTGTATTCAACGCACTCTTCGGCATTGTTGTGACTACACGTACTGCGGACTTATGGCGGCAAGAATGTCGGCGGAAGGGTGGTTTAAACCCTTCCCCTTTTTTTCTCGAAAATCAGAAAGTGTTCGCGATTGCCATTTTGATGCTATCGTGTAAGAAGTAAGTCAAGGGGGAATACAGGGCCGCATCCCGTTCCTCGGTATGGCCATTATTTCCGGAATTAGAGACTCAAATATTTCAGGTACCCAAAAATTAAGGCTAGGAAAAAGTGCGGCGGATTTGCCCGATTTTAGCGGTGATTACTAAGGAAGATGTGGGGATGCTACAGTTAAAAGCGCGGGCCTCTGAGCCCCTTTGTTCTCCTTGTGTAGAAAAAAGTCAGTTTTGGAAGGTGAAAATGACCACTTTTTGAAATTTTGCCGGCCTCTCCCGTCCAAACGCAGGGGGATAGAGAGTTGTCCTTTATACTGGAGATAGAGTTCGACGAGCTGTATTCAACGCACTCTTCGGCATTGTTGTGACTACACGTACTGCGGACTTATGGCGGCAAGAATGTCGGCGGAAGGGTGGTTTAAACCCTTCCCCTTTTTTTCTCGAAAATCAGAAAGTGTTCGCGATTGCCATTTTGATGCTATCGTTTAAGAAGTAAGTCAAGGGGTAATACAGGGCCGCATCCCGTTCCTCGGTATGGCCATTATTTCCGGAATTAGAGACTCAAATATTTCAGGTACCCAAAAATTAAGGCTAGGAAAAAGTGCGGCGCATTTGCCCGATTTTAGCGGTGATTACTAAGAAAGTGTTCGCGATTGCCATTTTGATGCTATCGTGTAAGAAGTAAGTCAAGGGGTAATACAGGGCCGCATCCCGTTCCTCGGTATGGCCATTATTTCCGGAATTAGAGACTCAAATATTTCAGGTACCCAAAAATTAAGACTAGGAAAAAGTGCGGCGCATTTGCCCGATTTTAGCGGTGATTACTAAGGAAGATGTGGGGATGCTACAGTTAAAAGCGCGGGCCTCTGAGCCCCTTTGTTCTCCTTGTGTAGAAAAAAGTCTGTTTTGGAAGGTGAAGATGACCACTTTTTGAAATTTTGCCGGCCTCTCCCGTCCAAACCCAGGGGGATAGAGAGTTGTCCTTTATACTGGAGATAGAGTTCGACGATCTGTATTCAACGCACTCTTCGGCATTGTTGTGACTACACGTACTGCGGACTTATGGCGGCAAGAATGTCGGCGGAAGGGTGGTTTAAACCCTTCCCCTTTTTTTCTCGAAAATCAGAAAGTGTTCGCGATTGCCATTTTGATGCTATCGTGTAAGAAGTAAGTCAAGGGGGAATACAGGGCCGCATCCCGTTCCTCGGTATGGCCATTATTTCCGGAATTAGAGACTCAAATATTTCAGGTACCCAAAAATTAAGGCTAGGAAAAAGTGCGGCGGATTTGCCCGATTTTAGCGGTGATTACTAAGGAAGATGTGGGGATGCTACAGTTAAAAGCGCGGGCCTCTGAGCCCCTTTGTTCTCCTTGTGTAGAAAAAAGTCTGTTTTGGAAGGTGAAAATGACCACTTTTTGAAATTTTGCCGGCCTCTCCCGTCGAAACGCAGGGGGATAGAGAGTTGTCCTTTATACTGGAGATAGAGTTCGACGAGCTGTATTCAACGCACTCTTCGACATTGTTGTGACTACACGTACTGCGGACTTATGGCGGCAAGAATGTCGGCGGAAGGGTGGTTTAAACCCTTCCCCTTTTTTTCTCGAAAATCAGAAAGTGTTCGCGATTGCCATTTTGATGCTATCGTGTAAGAAGTAAGTCAAGGGGGAATACAGGGCCGCATCCCGTTCCTCGGTATGGCCATTATTTCCGGAATTAGAGACTCAAATATTTCAGGTACCCAAAAATTAAGGCTAGGAAAAAGTGCGGCGGATTTGCCCGATTTTAGCGGTGATTACTAAGGAAGATGTGGGGATGCTACAGTTAAAAGCGCGGGCCTCTGAGCCCCTTTGTTCTCCTTGTGTAGAAAAAAGTCAGTTTTGGAAGGTGAAAATGACCACTTTTTGAAATTTTGCCGGCCTCTCCCGTCCAAACGCAGGGGGATAGAGAGTTGTCCTTTATACTGGAGATAGAGTTCGACGAGCTGTATTCAACGCACTCTTCGGCATTGTTGTGACTACACGTACTGCGGACTTATGGCGGCAAGAATGTCGGCGGAAGGGTGGTTTAAACCCTTCCCCTTTTTTTCTCGAAAATCAGAAAGTGTTCGCGATTGCCATTTTGATGCTATCGTGTAAGAAGTAAGTCAAGGGGTAATACAGGGCCGCATCCCGTTCCTCGGTATGGCCATTATTTCCGGAATTAGAGACTCAAATATTTCAGGTACCCAAAAATTAAGGCTAGGAAAAAGTGCGGCGCATTTGCCCGATTTTACCGGTGATTACTAAGGAAGATGTGGGGATGCTACAGTTAAAAGCGCGGGCCTCTGAGCCCCTTTGTTCTCCTTGTGTAGAAAAAAGTCTGTTTTGGAAGGTGAAAATGACCACTTTTTGAAATTTTGCCGGCCTCTCCCGTCCAAACGCAGGGGGATAGAGAGTTGTCCTTTATACTGGAGATAGAGTTCGACGAGCTGTATTCAACGCACTCTTCGGCATTGTTGTGACTACACGTACTGCGGACTTATGGCGGCAAGAATGTCGGCGGAAGGGTGGTTTAAACCCTTCCCCTTTTTTTCTCGAAAATCAGAAAGTGTTCGCGATTGCCATTTTGATCCTATCGTGTAAGAAGTAAGTCAAGGGGGAATACAGGGCCGCATCCCGTTCCTCGGTATGGCCATTATTTCCGGAATTAGAGACTCAAATATTTCAGGTACCCAAAAATTAAGGCTAGGAAAAAGTGCGGCGGATTTGCCCGATTTTAGCGGTGATTACTAAGGAAGATGTGGGGATGCTACAGTTAAAAGCGCGGGCCTCTGAGCCCCTTTGTTCTCCTTGTGTAGAAAAAAGTCAGTTTTGGAAGGTGAAAATGACCACTTTTTGAAATTTTGCCGGCCTCTCCCGTCCAAACGCAGGGGGATAGAGAGTTGTCCTTTATACTGGAGATAGAGTTCGACGAGCTGTATTCAACGCACTCTTCGACATTGTTGTGACTACACGTACTGCGGACTTATGGCGGCAAGAATGTCGGCGGAAGGGTGGTTTAAACCCTTCCCCTTTTTTTCTCGAAAATCAGAAAGTGTTCGCGATTGCCATTTTGATGCTATCGTGTAAGAAGTAAGTCAAGGGGGAATACAGGGCCGCATCCCGTTCCTCGGTATGGCCATTATTTCCGGAATTAGAGACTCAAATATTTCAGGTACCCAAAAATTAAGGCTAGGAAAAAGTGCGGCGGATTTGCCCGATTTTAGCGGTGATTACTAAGGAAGATGTGGGGATGCTACAGTTAAAAGCGCGGGCCTCTGAGCCCCTTTGTTCTCCTTGTGTAGAAAAAAGTCTGTTTTGGAAGGTGAAAATGACCACTTTTTGAAATTTTGCCGGCCTCTCCCGTCCAAACGCAGGGGGATAGAGAGTTGTCCTTTATACTGGAGATAGAGTTCGACGAGCTGTATTCAACGCACTCTTCGACATTGTTGTGACTACACGTACTGCGGACTTATGGCGGCAAGAATGTCGGCGGAAGGGTGGTTTAAACCCTTCCCCTTTTTTTCTCGAAAATCAGAAAGTGTTCGCGATTGCCATTTTGATGCTATCGTGTAAGAAGTAAGTCAAGGGGGAATACAGGGCCGCATCCCGTTCCTCGGTATGGCCATTATTTCCGGAATTAGAGACTCAAATATTTCAGGTACCCAAAAATTAAGGCTAGGAAAAAGTGCGGCGGATTTGCCCGATTTTAGCGGTGATTACTAAGGAAGATGTGGGGATGCTACAGTTAAAAGCGCGGGCCTCTGAGCCCCTTTGTTCTCCTTGTGTAGAAAAAAGTCTGTTTTGGAAGGTGAAAATGACCACTTTTTGAAATTTTGCCGGCCTCTCCCGTCGAAACGCAGGGGGATAGAGAGTTGTCCTTTATACTGGAGATAGAGTTCGACGAGCTGTATTCAACGCACTCTTCGACATTGTTGCGACTACACGTACTGCGGACTTATGGCGGCAAGAATGTCGGCGGAAGGGTGGTTTAAACCCTTCCCCTTTTTTTCTCGAAAATCAGAAAGTGTTCGCGATTGCCATTTTGATGCTATCGTGTAAGAAGTAAGTCAAGGGGGAATACAGGGCCGCATCCCGTTCCTCGGTATGGCCATTATTTCCGGAATTAGAGACTCAAATATTTCAGGTACCCAAAAATTAAGGCTAGGAAAAAGTGCGGCGGATTTGCCCGATTTTAGCGGTGATTACTAAGGAAGATGTGGGGATGCTACAGTTAAAAGCGCGGGCCTCTGAGCCCCTTTGTTCTCCTTGTGTAGAAAAAAGTCAGTTTTGGAAGGTGAAAATGACCACTTTTTGAAATTTTGCCGGCCTCTCCCGTCCAAACGCAGGGGGATAGAGAGTTGTCCTTTATACTGGAGATAGAGTTCGACGAGCTGTATTCAACGCACTCTTCGGCATTGTTGTGACTACACGTACTGCGGACTTATGGCGGCAAGAATGTCGGCGGAAGGGTGGTTTAAACCCTTCCCCTTTTTTTCTCGAAAATCAGAAAGTGTTCGCGATTGCCATTTTGATGCTATCGTTTAAGAAGTAAGTCAAGGGGTAATACAGGGCCGCATCCCGTTCCTCGGTATGGCCATTATTTCCGGAATTAGAGACTCAAATATTTCAGGTACCCAAAAATTAAGGCTAGGAAAAAGTGCGGCGCATTTGCCCGATTTTAGCGGTGATTACTAAGGAAGATGTGGGGATGCTACAGTTAAAAGCGCGGGCCTCTGAGCCCCTTTGTTCTCCTTGTGTAGAAAAAAGTCAGTTTTGGAAGGTGAAAATGACCACTTTTTGAAATTTTGCCGGCCTCTCCCGTCCAAACGCAGGGGGATAGAGAGTTGTCCTTTATACTGGAGATAGAGTTCGACGAGCTTTTTTCTCGAAAATCAGAAAGTGTTCGCGATTGCCATTTTGATGCTATCGTGTAAGAAGTAAGTCAAGGGGTAATACAGGGCCGCATCCCGTTCCTCGGTATGGCCATTATTTCCGGAATTAGAGACTCAAATATTTCAGGTACCCAAAAATTAAGGCTAGGAAAAAGTGCGGCGCATTTGCCCGATTTTAGCGGTGATTACTAAGGAAGATGTGGGGATGCTACAGTTAAAAGCGCGGGCCTCTGAGCCCCTTTGTTCTCCTTGTGTAGAAAAAAGTCTGTTTTGGAAGGTGAAAATGACCACTTTTTGAAATTTTGCCGGCCTCTCCCGTCCAAACGCAGGGGGATAGAGAGTTGTCCTTTATACTGGAGATAGAGTTCGACGAGCTGTATTCAACGCACTCTTCGGCATTGTTGTGACTACACGTACTGCGGACTTATGGCGGCAAGAATGTCGGCGGAAGGGTGGTTTAAACCCTTCCCCTTTTTTTCTCGAAAATCAGAAAGTGTTCGCGATTGCCATTTTGATGCTATCGTGTAAGAAGTAAGTCAAGGGGGAATACAGGGCCGCATCCCGTTCCTCGGTATGGCCATTATTTCCGGAATTAGAGACTCAAATATTTCAGGTACCCAAAAATTAAGGCTAGGAAAAAGTGCGGCGGATTTGCCCGATTTTAGCGGTGATTACTAAGGAAGATGTGGGGATGCTACAGTTAAAAGCGCGGGCCTCTGAGCCCCTTTGTTCTCCTTGTGTAGAAAAAAGTCTGTTTTGGAAGGTGAAAATGACCACTTTTTCAAATTTTGCCGGCCTCTCCCGTCGAAACGCAGGGGGATAGAGAGTTGTCCTTTATACTGGAGATAGAGTTCGACGAGCTGTATTCAACGCACTCTTCGGCATTGTTGTGACTACACGTACTGCGGACTTATGGCGGCAAGAATGTCGGCGGAAGGGTGGTTTAAACCCTTCCCCTTTTTTTCTCGAAAATCAGAAAGTGTTCGCGATTGCCATTTTGATGCTATCGTGTAAGAAGTAAGTCAAGGGGGAATACAGGGCCGCATCCCGTTCCTCGGTATGGCCATTATTTCCGGAATTAGAGACTCAAATATTTCAGGTACCCAAAAATTAAGGCTAGGAAAAAGTGCGGCGCATTTGCCCGATTTTACCGGTGATTACTAAGGAAGATGTGGGGATGCTACAGTTAAAAGCGCGGGCCTCTGAGCCCCTTTGTTCTCCTTGTGTAGAAAAAAGTCTGTTTTGGAAGGTGAAAATGACCACTTTTTGAAATTTTGCCGGCCTCTCCCGTCCAAACGCAGGGGGATAGAGAGTTGTCCTTTATACTGGAGATAGAGTTCGACGAGCTGTATTCAACGCACTCTTCGGCATTGTTGTGACTACACGTACTGCGGACTTATGGCGGCAAGAATGTCGGCGGAAGGGTGGTTTAAACCCTTCCCCTTTTTTTCTCGAAAATCAGAAAGTGTTCGCGATTGCCATTTTGATGCTATCGTGTAAGAAGTAAGTCAAGGGGGAATACAGGGCCGCATCCCGTTCCTCGGTATGGCCATTATTTCCGGAATTAGAGACTCAAATATTTCAGGTACCCAAAAATTAAGGCTAGGAAAAAGTGCGGCGGATTTGCCCGATTTTAGCGGTGATTACTAAGGAAGATGTGGGGATGCTACAGTTAAAAGCGCAGGCCTCTGAGCCCCTTTGTTCTCCTTGTGTAGAAAAAAGTCAGTTTTGGAAGGTGAAAATGACCACTTTTTGAAATTTTGCCGGCCTCTCCCGTCCAAACGCAGGGGGATAGAGAGTTGTCCATTATACTGGAGATAGAGTTCGACGAGCTGTATTCAACGCACTCTTCGGCATTGTTGTGACTACACGTACTGCGGACTTATGGCGGCAAGAATGTCGGCGGAAGGGTGGTTTAAACCCTTCCCCTTTTTTTCTCGAAAATCAGAAAGTGTTCGCGATTGCCATTTTGATGCTATCGTGTAAGAAGTAAGTCTAGGGGTAATACAGGGCCGCATCCCGTTCCTCGGTATGGCCATTATTTCCGGAATTAGAGACTCAAATATTTCAGGTACCCAAAAATTAAGGCTAGGAAAAAGTGCGGCGCATTTGCCCGATTTTAGCGGTGATTACTAAGGAAGATGTGGGGATGCTACAGTTAAAAGCGCGGGCCTCTGAGCTCCTTTGTTCTCCTTGTGTAGAAAAAAGTCTGTTTTGGAAGGTGAAAATGACCACTTTTTGAAATTTTGCCGGCCTCTCCCGTCCAAACGCAGGGGGATAGAGAGTTGTCCTTTATACTGGAGATAGAGTTCGACGAGCTGTATTCAACGCACTCTTCGGCATTGTTGTGACTACACGTACTGCGGACTTATGGCGGCAAGAATGTCGGCGGAAGGGTGGTTTAAACCCTTCCCCTTTTTTTCTCGAAAATCAGAAAGTGTTCGCGATTGCCATTTTGATGCTATCGTGTAAGAAGTAAGTCAAGGGGGAATACAGGGCCGCATCCCGTTCCTCGGTATGGCCATTATTTCCGGAATTAGAGACTCAAATATTTCAGGTACCCAAAAATTAAGGCTAGGAAAAAGTGCGGCGGATTTGCCCGATTTTAGCGGTGATTACTAAGGAAGATGTGGGGATGCTACAGTTAAAAGCGCGGGCCTCTGAGCCCCTTTGTTCTCCTTGTGTAGAAAAAAGTCTGTTTTGGAAGGTGAAAATGACCACTTTTTGAAATTTTGCCGGCCTCTCCCGTCCAAACGCAGGGGGATAGAGAGTTGTCCTTTATACTGGAGATAGAGTTCGACGAGCTGTATTCAACGCACTCTTCGGCATTGTTGTGACTACACGTACTGCGGACTTATGGCGGCAAGAATGTCGGCGGAAGGGTGGTTTAAACCCTTCCCCTTTTTTTCTCCAAAATCACAAAGTGTTCGCGATTGCCATTTTGATGCTATCGTGTAAGAAGTAAGTCAAGGGGTAATACAGAGCCGCATCCCGTTCCTCGGTATGGCCATTATTTCCGGAATTAGAGACTCAAATATTTCAGGTACCCAAAAATTAAGGCTAGGAAAAAGTGCGGCGCATTTGCCCGATTTTAGCGGTGATTACTAAGAAAGTGTTCGCGTTTGCCATTTTGATGCTATCGTGTAAGAAGTAAGTCAAGGGGTAATACAGGGCCGCATCCCGTTCCTCGGTATGGCCATTATTTCCGGAATTAGAGACTCAAATATTTCAGGTACCCAAAAATTAAGGCTAGGAAAAAGTGCGGCGCATTTGCCCGATTTTAGCGGTGATTACTAAGGAAGATGTGGGGATGCTACAGTTAAAAGCGCGGGCCTGTGAGCTCCTTTGTTCTCCTTGTGTAGAAAAAAGTCTGTTTTGGAAGGTGAAAATGACCACTTTTTGAAATTTTGCCGGCCTCTCCCGTCCAAACGCAGGGGGATAGAGAGTTGTCCTTTATACTGGAGATAGAGTTCGACGAGCTGTATTCAACGCACTCTTCGGCATTGTTGTGACTACACGTACTGCGGACTTATGGCGGCAAGAATGTCGGCGGAAGGGTGGTTTAAACCCTTCCCCTTTTTTTCTCGAAAATCAGAAAGTGTTCGCGATTGCCATTTTGATGCTATCGTGTAAGAAGTAAGTCAAGGGGGAATACAGGGCCGCATCCCGTTCCTCGGTATGGCCATTATTTCCGGAATTAGAGACTCAAATATTTCAGGTACCCAAAAATTAAGGCTAGGAAAAAGTGCGGCGGATTTGCCCGATTTTAGCGGTGATTACTAAGGAAGATGTGGGGATGCTACAGTTAAAAGCGCGGGCCTCTGAGCCCCTTTGTTCTCCTTGTGTAGAAAAAAGTCAGTTTTGGAAGGTGAAAATGACCACTTTTTGAAATTTTGCCGGCCTCTCCCGTCCAAACCCAGGGGGATAGAGAGTTGTCCATTATACTGGAGATAGAGTTCGACGAGCTGTATTCAACGCACTCTTCGGCATTGTTGTGACTACACGTACTGCGGACTTATGGCGGCAAGAATGTCGGCGGAAGGGTGGTTTAAACCCTTCCCCTTTTTTTCTCGAAAATCAGAAAGTGTTCGCGATTGCCATTTTGATGCTATCGTGTAAGAAGTAAGTCTAGGGGTAATACAGGGCCGCATCCCGTTCCTCGGTATGGCCATTATTTCCGGAATTAGAGACTCAAATATTTCAGGTACCCAAAAATTAAGGCTAGGAAAAAGTGCGGCGCATTTGCCCGATTTTAGCGGTGATTACTAAGGAAGATGTGGGGATGCTACAGTTAAAAGCGCGGGCCTCTGAGCTCCTTTGTTCTCCTTGTGTAGAAAAAAGTCTGTTTTGGAAGGTGAAAATGACCACTTTTTGAAATTTTGCCGGCCTCTCCCGTCCAAACGCAGGGGGATAGAGAGTTGTCCTTTATACTGGAGATAGAGTTCGACGAGCTGTATTCAACGCACTCTTCGGCATTGTTGTGACTACACGTACTGCGGACTTATGGCGGCAAGAATGTCGGCGGAAGGGTGGTTTAAACCCTTCCCCTTTTTTTCTCGAAAATCAGAAAGTGTTCGCGATTGCCATTTTGATGCTATCGTGTAAGAAGTAAGTCAAGGGGGAATACAGGGCCGCATCCCGTTCCTCGGTATGGCCATTATTTCCGGAATTAGAGACTCAAATATTTCAGGTACCCAAAAATTAAGGCTAGGAAAAAGTGCGGCGGATTTGCCCGATTTTAGCGGTGATTACTAAGGAAGATGTGGGGATGCTACAGTTAAAAGCGCGGGCCTCTGAGCCCCTTTGTTCTCCTTGTGTAGAAAAAAGTCTGTTTTGGAAGGTGAAAATGACCACTTTTTGAAATTTTGCCGGCCTCTCCCGTCCAAACGCAGGGGGATAGAGAGTTGTCCTTTATACTGGAGATAGAGTTCGACGAGCTGTATTCAACGCACTCTTCGGCATTGTTGTGACTACACGTACTGCGGACTTATGGCGGCAAGAATGTCGGCGGAAGGGTGGTTTAAACCCTTCCCCTTTTTTTCTCCAAAATCACAAAGTGTTCGCGATTGCCATTTTGATGCTATCGTGTAAGAAGTAAGTCAAGGGGTAATACAGAGCCGCATCCCGTTCCTCGGTATGGCCATTATTTCCGGAATTAGAGACTCAAATATTTCAGGTACCCAAAAATTAAGGCTAGGAAAAAGTGCGGCGCATTTGCCCGATTTTAGCGGTGATTACTAAGAAAGTGTTCGCGTTTGCCATTTTGATGCTATCGTGTAAGAAGTAAGTCAAGGGGTAATACAGGGCCGCATCCCGTTCCTCGGTATGGCCATTATTTCCGGAATTAGAGACTCAAATATTTCAGGTACCCAAAAATTAAGGCTAGGAAAAAGTGCGGCGCATTTGCCCGATTTTAGCGGTGATTACTAAGGAAGATGTGGGGATGCTACAGTTAAAAGCGCGGGCCTGTGAGCTCCTTTGTTCTCCTTGTGTAGAAAAAAGTCTGTTTTGGAAGGTGAAAATGACCACTTTTTGAAATTTTGCCGGCCTCTCCCGTCCAAACGCAGGGGGATAGAGAGTTGTCCTTTATACTGGAGATAGAGTTCGACGAGCTGTATTCAACGCACTCTTCGGCATTGTTGTGACTACACGTACTGCGGACTTATGGCGGCAAGAATGTCGGCGGAAGGGTGGTTTAAACCCTCCCCCTTTTTTTCTCGAAAATCAGAAAGTGTTCGCGATTGCCATTTTGATGCTATCGTGTAAGAAGTAAGTCAAGGGGGAATACAGGGCCGCATCCCGTTCCTCGGTATGGCCATTATTTCCGGAATTAGAGACTCAAATATTTCAGGTACCCAAAAATTAAGGCTAGGAAAAAGTGCGGCGGATTTGCCCGATTTTAGCGGTGATTACTAAGGAAGATGTGGGGATGCTACAGTTAAAAGCGCGGGCCTCTGAGCCCCTTTGTTCTCCTTGTGTAGAAAAAAGTCTGTTTTGGAAGGTGAAAATGACCACTTTTTGAAATTTTGCCGGCCTCTCCCGTCCAAACGCAGGGGGATAGAGAGTTGTCCTTTATACTGGAGATAGAGTTCGACGAGCTGTATTCAACGCACTCTTCGGCATTGTTGTGACTACACGTACTGCGGACTTATGGCGGCAAGAATGTCGGCGGAAGGGTGGTTTCCTTCCCCTTTTTTCCCCTTTTTTTCTCGAAAATCAGAAAGTGTTCGCGATTGCCATTTTGATGCTATCGTTTAAGAAGTAAGTCAAGGGGGAATACAGGGCCGCATCCCGTTCCTCGGTATGGCCATTATTTCCGGAATTAGAGACTCAAATATTTCAGGTACCCAAAAATTAAGGCTAGGAAAAAGTGCGGCGCATTTGCCCGATTTTAGCGGTGATTACTAAGGAAGATGTGGGGATGCTACAGTTAAAAGCGCGGGTCTCTGAGCCCCTTTGTTCTCCTTGTGTAGAAAAAAGTCTGTTTTGGAAGGTGAAAATGACCACTTTTTGAAATTTTGCCGGCCTCTCCCGTCCAAACGCAGGGGGATAGAGAGTTGTCCTTTATACTGGAGATAGAGTTCGACGAGCTGTATTCAACGCACTCTTCGGCATTGTTGTGACTACACGTACTGCGGACTTATGGCGGCAAGAATGTCGGCGGAAGGGTGGTTTAAACCCTTCCCCTTTTTTTCTCGAAAATCAGAAAGTGTTCGCGATTGCCATTTTGATGCTATCGTGTAAGAAGTAAGTCAAGGGGGAATACAGGGCCGCATCCCGTTCTTCGGTATGGCCATTATTTCCGGAATTAGAGACTCAAATATTTCAGGTACCCAAAAATTAAGGCTAGGAAAAAGTGCGGCGGATTTGCCCGATTTTAGCGGTGATTACTAAGGAAGATGTGGGGATGCTACAGTTAAAAGCGCGGGCCTCTGAGCCCCTTTGTTCTCCTTGTGTAGAAAAAAGTCTGTTTTGGAAGGTGAAAATGACCACTTTTTGAAATTTTGCCGGCCTCTCCCGTCCAAACGCAGGGGGATAGAGAGTTGTCCTTTATACTGGATATAGAGTTCGACGAGCTGTATTCAACGCACTCTTCGGCATTGTTGTGACTACACGTACTGCGGACTTATGGCGGCAAGAATGTCGGCGGAAGGGTGGTTTAAACCCTTCCCCTTTTTTTCTCGAAAATCAGAAAGTGTTCGCGATTGCCATTTTGATGCTATCGTGTAAGAAGTAAGTCAAGGGGGAATACAGGGCCGCATCCCGTTCTTCGGTATGGCCATTATTTCCGGAATTAGAGACTCAAATATTTCAGGTACCCAAAAATTAAGGCTAGGAAAAAGTGCGGCGGATTTGCCCGATTTTAGCGGTGATTACTAAGGAAGATGTGGGGATGCTACAGTTAAAAGCGCGGGCCTCTGAGCCCCTTTGTTCTCCTTGTGTAGAAAAAAGTCTGTTTTGGAAGGTGAAAATGACCACTTTTTGAAATTTTGCCGGCCTCTCCCGTCCAAACGCAGGGGGATAGAGAGTTGTCCTTTATACTGGAGATAGAGTTCGACGAGCTGTATTCAACGCACTCTTCGGCATTGTTGTGACTACACGTACTGCGGACTTATGGCGGCAAGAATGTCGGCGGAAGGGTGGTTTAAACCCTTCCCCTTTTTTTCTCGAAAATCAGAAAGTGTTCGCGATTGCCATTTTGATGCTATCGTGTAAGAAGTAAGTCAAGGGGGAATACAGGGCCGCATCCCGTTCCTCGGTATGGCCATTATTTCCGGAATTAGAGACTCAAATATTTCAGGTACCCAAAAATTAAGGCTAGGAAAAAGTGCGGCGGATTTGCCCGATTTTAGCGGTGATTACTAAGGAAGATGTGGGGATGCTACAGTTAAAAGCGCGGGCCTCTGAGCCCCTTTGTTCTCCTTGTGTAGAAAAAAGTCTGTTTTGGAAGGTGAAAATGACCACTTTTTGAAATTTTGCCGGCCTCTCCCGTCCAAACGCAGGGGGATAGAGAGTTGTCCTTTATACTGGAGATAGAGTTCGACGAGCTGTATTCAACGCACTCTTCGGCATTGTTGTGACTACACGTACTGCGGACTTATGGCGGCAAGAATGTCGGCGGAAGGGTGGTTTAAACCCTTCCCCTTTTTTTCTCGAAAATCAGAAAGTGTTCGCGATTGCCATTTTGATGCTATCGTGTAAGAAGTAAGTCAAGGGGGAATACAGGGCCGCATCCCGTTCCTCGGTATGGCCATTATTTCCGGAATTAGAGACTCAAATATTTCAGGTACCCAAAAATTAAGGCTAGGAAAAAGTGCGGCGCATTTGCCCGATTTTACCGGTGATTACTAAGGAAGATGTGGGGATGCTACAGTTAAAAGCGCGGGCCTCTGAGCCCCTTTGTTCTCCTTGTGTAGAAAAAAGTCTCTTTTGGAAGGTGAAAATGACCACTTTTTGAAATTTTGCCGGCCTCTCCCGTCCAAACGCAGGGGGATAGAGAGTTGTCCTTTATACTGGATATAGAGTTCGACGAGCTGTATTCAACGCACTCTTCGGCATTGTTGTGACTACACGTACTGCGGACTTATGGCGGCAAGAATGTCGGCGGAAGGGTGGTTTAAACCCTTCCCCTTTTTTTCTCGAAAATCAGAAAGTGTTCGCGATTGCCATTTTGATGCTATCGTGTAAGAAGTAAGTCAAGGGGGAATACAGGGCCGCATCCCGTTCTTCGGTATGGCCATTATTTCCGGAATTAGAGACTCAAATATTTCAGGTACCCAAAAATTAAGGCTAGGAAAAAGTGCGGCGGATTTGCCCGATTTTAGCGGTGATTACTAAGGAAGATGTGGGGATGCTACAGTTAAAAGCGCGGGCCTCTGAGCCCCTTTGTTCTCCTTGTGTAGAAAAAAGTCTGTTTTGGAAGGTGAAAATGACCACTTTTTGAAATTTTGCCGGCCTCTCCCGTCCAAACGCAGGGGGATAGAGAGTTGTCCTTTATACTGGAGATAGAGTTCGACGAGCTGTATTCAACGCACTCTTCGGCATTGTTGTGACTACACGTACTGCGGACTTATGGCGGCAAGAATGTCGGCGGAAGGGTGGTTTAAACCCTTCCCCTTTTTTTCTCGAAAATCAGAAAGTGTTCGCGATTGCCATTTTGATGCTATCGTGTAAGAAGTAAGTCAAGGGGGAATACAGGGCCGCATCCCGTTCCTCGGTATGGCCATTATTTCCGGAATTAGAGACTCAAATATTTCAGGTACCCAAAAATTAAGGCTAGGAAAAAGTGCGGCGGATTTGCCCGATTTTAGCGGTGATTACTAAGGAAGATGTGGGGATGCTACAGTTAAAAGCGCGGGCCTCTGAGCCCCTTTGTTCTCCTTGTGTAGAAAAAAGTCAGTTTTGGAAGGTGAAAATGACCACTTTTTGAAATTTTGCCGGCCTCTCCCGTCCAAACGTAGGGGGATAGAGAGTTGTCCATTATACTGGAGATAGAGTTCGACGAGCTGTATTCAACGCACTCTTCGGCATTGTTGTGACTACACGTACTGCGGACTTATGGCGGCAAGAATGTCGGCGGAAGGGTGGTTTAAACCCTTCCCCTTTTTTTTCTCGAAAATCAGAAAGTGTTCGCGATTGCCATTTTGATGCTATCGTGTAAGAAGTAAGTCAAGGGGTAATACAGGGCCGCATCCCGTTCCTCGGTATGGCCATTATTTCCGGAATTAGAGACTCAAATATTTCAGGTACCCAAAAATTAAGGCTAGGCAAAAGTGCGGCGCATTTGCCCGATTTTAGCGGTGATTACTAAGAAAGTGTTCGCGTTTGCCATTTTGATGCTATCGTGTAAGAAGTAAGTCAAGGGGTAATACAGGGCCGCATCCCGTTCCTCGGTATGGCCATTATTTCCGGAATTAGAGACTCAAATATTTCAGGTACCCAAAAATTAAGGCTAGGAAAAAGTGCGGCGCATTTGCCCGATTTTAGCGGTGATTACTAAGGAAGATGTGGGGATGCTACAGTTAAAAGCGCGGGCCTCTGAGCCCCTTTGTTCTCCTTGTGTAGAAAAAAGTCTGTTTTGGAAGGTGAAAATGACCACTTTTTGAAATTTTGCCGGCCTCTCCCGTCCAAACGCAGGGGGATAGAGAGTTGTCCTTTATACTGGAGATAGAGTTCGACGAGCTGTATACAACGCACTCTTCGGCATTGTTGTGACTACACGTACTGCGGACTTATGGCGGCAAGAATGTCGGCGGAAGGGTGGTTTAAACCCTTCCCCTTTTTTTCTCGAAAATCAGAAAGTGTTCGCGATTGCCATTTTGATGCTATCGTGTAAGAAGTAAGTCAAGGGGGAATACAGGGCCGCATCCCGTTCTTCGGTATGGCCATTATTTCCGGAATTAGAGACTCAAATATTTCAGGTACCCAAAAATTAAGGCTAGGAAAAAGTGCGGCGGATTTGCCCGATTTTAGCGGTGATTACTAAGGAAGATGTGGGGATGCTACAGTTAAAAGCGCGGGCCTCTGAGCCCCTTTGTTCTCCTTGTGTAGAAAAAAGTCTGTTTTGGAAGGTGAAAATGACCACTTTTTGAAATTTTGCCGGCCTCTCCCGTCCAAACGCAGGGGGATAGAGAGTTGTCCTTTATACTGGATATAGAGTTCGACGAGCTGTATTCAACGCACTCTTCGGCATTGTTGTGACTACACGTACTGCGGACTTATGGCGGCAAGAATGTCGGCGGAAGGGTGGTTTTTTTTCTCGAAAATCAGAAAGTGTTCGCGATTGCCATTTTGATGCTATCGTGTAAGAAGTAAGTCAAGGGGGAATACAGGGCCGCATCCCGTTCCTCGGTATGGCCATTATTTCCGGAATTAGAGACTCAAATATTTCAGGTACCCAAAAATTAAGGCTAGGAAAAAGTGCGGCGGATTTGCCCGATTTTAGCGGTGATTACTAAGGAAGATGTGGGGATGCTACAGTTAAAAGCGCGGGCCTCTGAGCCCGTTTGTTCTCCTTGTGTAGAAAAAAGTCTGTTTTGGAAGGTGAAAATGACCACTTTTTGAAATTTTGCCGGCCTCTCCCGTCCAAACGCAGGGGGATAGAGAGTTGTCCTTTATACTGGAGATAGAGTTCGACGAGCTGTATTCAACGCACTCTTCGGCATTGTTGTGACTACACGTACTGCGGACTTATGGCGGCAAGAATGTCGGCGGAAGGGTGGTTTAAACCCTTCCCCTTTTTTTCTCGAAAATCAGAAAGTGTTCGCGATTGCCATTTTGATGCTATCGTGTAAGAAGTAAGTCAAGGGGGAATACAGGGCCGCATCCCGTTCCTCGGTATGGCCATTATTTCCGGAATTAGAGACTCAAATATTTCAGGTACCCAAAAATTAAGGCTAGGAAAAAGTGCGGCGCATTTGCCCGATTTTACCGGTGATTACTAAGGAAGATGTGGGGATGCTACAGTTAAAAGCGCGGGCCTCTGAGCCCCTTTGTTCTCCTTGTGTAGAAAAAAGTCTCTTTTGGAAGGTGAAAATGACCACTTTTTGAAATTTTGCCGGCCTCTCCCGTCCAAACGCAGGGGGATAGAGAGTTGTCCTTTATACTGGATATAGAGTTCGACGAGCTGTATTCAACGCACTCTTCGGCATTGTTGTGACTACACGTACTGCGGACTTATGGCGGCAATAATGTCGGCGGAAGGGTGGTTTAAACCCTTCCCCTTTTTTTCTCGAAAATCAGAAAGTGTTCGCGATTGCCATTTTGATGCTATCGTGTAAGAAGTAAGTCAAGGGGGAATACAGGGCCGCATCCCGTTCTTCGGTATGGCCATTATTTCCGGAATTAGAGACTCAAATATTTCAGGTACCCAAAAATTAAGGCTAGGAAAAAGTGCGGCGGATTTGCCCGATTTTAGCGGTGATTACTAAGGAAGATGTGGGGATGCTACAGTTAAAAGCGCGGGCCTCTGAGCCCCTTTGTTCTCCTTGTGTAGAAAAAAGTCTGTTTTGGAAGGTGAAAATGACCACTTTTTGAAATTTTGCCGGCCTCTCCCGTCCAAACGCAGGGGGATAGAGAGTTGTCCTTTATACTGGAGATAGAGTTCGACGAGCTGTATTCAACGCACTCTTCGGCATTGTTGTGACTACACGTACTGCGGACTTATGGCGGCAAGAATGTCGGCGGAAGGGTGGTTTAAACCCTTCCCCTTTTTTTCTCGAAAATCAGAAAGTGTTCGCGATTGCCATTTTGATGCTATCGTGTAAGAAGTAAGTCAAGGGGGAATACAGGGCCGCATCCCGTTCCTCGGTATGGCCATTATTTCCGGAATTAGAGACTCAAATATTTCAGGTACCCAAAAATTAAGGCTAGGAAAAAGTGCGGCGGATTTGCCCGATTTTAGCGGTGATTACTAAGGAAGATGTGGGGATGCTACAGTTAAAAGCGCGGGCCTCTGAGCCCCTTTGTTCTCCTTGTGTAGAAAAAAGTCAGTTTTGGAAGGTGAAAATGACCACTTTTTGAAATTTTGCCGGCCTCTCCCGTCCAAACGTAGGGGGATAGAGAGTTGTCCATTATACTGGAGATAGAGTTCGACGAGCTGTATTCAACGCACTCTTCGGCATTGTTGTGACTACACGTACTGCGGACTTATGGCGGCAAGAATGTCGGCGGAAGGGTGGTTTAAACCCTTCCCCTTTTTTTTCTCGAAAATCAGAAAGTGTTCGCGATTGCCATTTTGATGCTATCGTGTAAGAAGTAAGTCAAGGGGTAATACAGGGCCGCATCCCGTTCCTCGGTATGGCCATTATTTCCGGAATTAGAGACTCAAATATTTCAGGTACCCAAAAATTAAGGCTAGGCAAAAGTGCGGCGCATTTGCCCGATTTTAGCGGTGATTACTAAGAAAGTGTTCGCGTTTGCCATTTTGATGCTATCGTGTAAGAAGTAAGTCAAGGGGTAATACAGGGCCGCATCCCGTTCCTCGGTATGGCCATTATTTCCGGAATTAGAGACTCAAATATTTCAGGTACCCAAAAATTAAGGCTAGGAAAAAGTGCGGCGCATTTGCCCGATTTTAGCGGTGATTACTAAGGAAGATGTGGGGATGCTACAGTTAAAAGCGCGGGCCTCTGAGCCCCTTTGTTCTCCTTGTGTAGAAAAAAGTCAGTTTTGGAAGGTGAAAATGACCACTTTTTGAAATTTTGCCGGCCTCTCCCGTCCAAACGCAGGGGGATAGAGAGTTGTCCTTTATACTGGAGATAGAGTTCGACGAGCTGTATTCAACGCACTCTTCGGCATTGTTGTGACTACACGTACTGCGGACTTATGGCGGCAAGAATGTCGGCGGAAGGGTGGTTTAAACCCTTCCCCTTTTTTTCTCGAAAATCAGAAAGTGTTCGCGATTGCCATTTTGATGCTATCGTGTAAGAAGTAAGTCAAGGGGGAATACAGGGCCGCATCCCGTTCCTCGGTATGGCCATTATTTCCGGAATTAGAGACTCAAATATTTCAGGTACCCAAAAATTAGGGCTAGGAAAAAGTGCGGCGCATTTGCCCGATTTTACCGGTGATTACTAAGGAAGATGTGGGGATGCTACAGTTAAAAGCGCGGGCCTCTGAGCCCCTTTGTTCTCCTTGTGTAGAAAAAAGTCTGTTTTGGAAGGTGAAAATGACCACTTTTTGAAATTTTGCCGGCCTCTCCCGTCCAAACGCAGGGGGATAGAGAGTTTTCCTTTATACTGGAGATAGAGTTCGACGAGCTGTATACAACGCACTCTTCGGCATTGTTGTGACTACACGTACTGCGGACTTATGGCGGCAAGAATGTCGGCGGAAGGGTGGTTTAAAACCCTTCCCCTTTTTTTCTCGAAAATCAGAAAGTGTTCGCGATTGCCATTTTGATGCTATCGTGTAAGAAGTAAGTCAAGGGGGAATACAGGGCCGCATCCCGTTCTTCGGTATGGCCATTATTTCCGGAATTAGAGACTCAAATATTTCAGGTACCCAAAAATTAAGGCTAGGAAAAAGTGCGGCGGATTTGCCCGATTTTAGCGGTGATTACTAAGGAAGATGTGGGGATGCTACAGTTAAAAGCGCGGGCCTCTGAGCCCCTTTGTTCTCCTTGTGTAGAAAAAAGTCTGTTTTGGAAGGTGAAAATGACCACTTTTTGAAATTTTGCCGGCCTCTCCCGTCCAAACGCAGGGGGATAGAGAGTTGTCCTTTATACTGGATATAGAGTTCGACGAGCTGTATTCAACGCACTCTTCGGCATTGTTGTGACTACACGTACTGCGGACTTATGGCGGCAAGAATGTCGGCGGAAGGGTGGTTTAAACCCTTCCCCTTTTTTTCTCGAAAATCAGAAAGTGTTCGCGATTGCCATTTTGATGCTATCGTGTAAGAAGTAAGTCAAGGGGGAATACAGGGCCGCATCCCGTTCTTCGGTATGGCCATTATTTCCGGAATTAGAGACTCAAATATTTCAGGTACCCAAAAATTAAGGCTAGGAAAAAGTGCGGCGGATTTGCCCGATTTTAGCGGTGATTACTAAGGAAGATGTGGGGATGCTACAGTTAAAAGCGCGGGCCTCTGAGCCCCTTTGTTCTCCTTGTGTAGAAAAAAGTCTGTTTTGGAAGGTGAAAATGACCACTTTTTGAAATTTTGCCGGCCTCTCCCGTCCAAACGCAGGGGGATAGAGAGTTGTCCTTTATACTGGAGATAGAGTTCGACGAGCTGTATTCAACGCACTCTTCGGCATTGTTGTGACTACACGTACTGCGGACTTATGGCGGCAAGAATGTCGGCGGAAGGGTGGTTTTTTTTCTCGAAAATCAGAAAGTGTTCGCGATTGCCATTTTGATGCTATCGTGTAAGAAGTAAGTCAAGGGGGAATACAGGGCCGCATCCCGTTCCTCGGTATGGCCATTATTTCCGGAATTAGAGACTCAAATATTTCAGGTACCCAAAAATTAAGGCTAGGAAAAAGTGCGGCGCATTTGCCCGATTTTACCGGTGATTACTAAGGAAGATGTGGGGATGCTATAGTTAAAAGCGCGGGCCTCTGAGCCCGTTTGTTCTCCTTGTGTAGAAAAAAGTCTGTTTTGGAAGGTGAAAATGACCACTTTTTGAAATTTTGCCGGCCTCTCCCGTCCAAACGCAGGGGGATAGAGAGTTGTCCTTTATACTGGAGATAGAGTTCGACGAGCTGTATTCAACGCACTCTTCGGCATTGTTGTGACTACACGTACTGCGGACTTATGGCGGCAAGAATGTCGGCGGAAGGGTGGTTTAAACCCTTCCCCTTTTTTTCTCGAAAATCAGAAAGTGTTCGCGATTGCCATTTTGATGCTATCGTGTAAGAAGTAAGTCAAGGGGGAATACAGGGCCGCATCCCGTTCCTCGGTATGGCCATTATTTCCGGAATTAGAGACTCAAATATTTCAGGTACCCAAAAATTAAGGCTAGGAAAAAGTGCGGCGCATTTGCCCGATTTTACCGGTGATTACTAAGGAAGATGTGGGGATGCTACAGTTAAAAGCGCGGGCCTCTGAGCCCCTTTGTTCTCCTTGTGTAGAAAAAAGTCTCTTTTGGAAGGTGAAAATGACCACTTTTTGAAATTTTGCCGGCCTCTCCCGTCCAAACGCAGGGGGATAGAGAGTTGTCCTTTATACTGGATATAGAGTTCGACGAGCTGTATTCAACGCACTCTTCGGCATTGTTGTGACTACACGTACTGCGGACTTATGGCGGCAAGAATGTCGGCGGAAGGGTGGTTTAAACCCTTCCCCTTTTTTTTCTCGAAAATCAGAAAGTGTTCGCGATTGCCATTTTGATGCTATCGTGTAAGAAGTAAGTCAAGGGGGAATACAGGGCCGCATCCCGTTCCTCGGTATGGCCATTATTTCCGGAATTAGAGACTCAAATATTTCAGGTACCCAAAAATTAAGGCTAGGAAAAAGTGCGGCGGATTTGCCCGATTTTAGCGGTGATTACTAAGGAAGATGTGGGGATGCTACAGTTAAAAGCGCGGGCCTCTGAGCCCCTTTGTTCTCCTTGTGTAGAAAAAAGTCTGTTTTGGAAGGTGAAAATGACCACTTTTTCAAATTTTGCCGGCCTCTCCCGTCGAAACGCAGGGGGATAGAGAGTTGTCCTTTATACTGGAGATAGAGTTCGACGAGCTGTATTCAACGCACTCTTCGGCATTGTTGTGACTACACGTACTGCGGACTTATGGCGGCAAGAATGTCGGCGGAAGGGTGGTTTAAACCCTTCCCCTTTTTTTCTCGAAAATCAGAAAGTGTTCGCGATTGCCATTTTGATGCTATCGTGTAAGAAGTAAGTCAAGGGGGAATACAGGGCCGCATCCCGTTCCTCGGTATGGCCATTATTTCCGGAATTAGAGACTCAAATATTTCAGGTACCCAAAAATTAAGGCTAGGAAAAAGTGCGGCGCATTTGCCCGATTTTACCGGTGATTACTAAGGAAGATGTGGGGATGCTACAGTTAAAAGCGCGGGCCTCTGAGCCCCTTTGTTCTCCTTGTGTAGAAAAAAGTCTGTTTTGGAAGGTGAAAATGACCACTTTTTGAAATTTTGCCGGCCTCTCCCGTCCAAACGCAGGGGGATAGAGAGTTGTCCTTTATACTGGAGATAGAGTTCGACGAGCTGTATTCAACGCACTCTTCGGCATTGTTGTGACTACACGTACTGCGGACTTATGGCGGCAAGAATGTCGGCGGAAGGGTGGTTTAAACCCTTCCCCTTTTTTTCTCGAAAATCAGAAAGTGTTCGCGATTGCCATTTTGATGCTATCGTGTAAGAAGTAAGTCAAGGGGGAATACAGGGCCGCATCCCGTTCCTCGGTATGGCCATTATTTCCGGAATTAGAGACTCAAATATTTCAGGTACCCAAAAATTAAGGCTAGGAAAAAGTGCGGCGGATTTGCCCGATTTTAGCGGTGATTACTAAGGAAGATGTGGGGATGCTACAGTTAAAAGCGCGGGCCTCTGAGCCCCTTTGTTCTCCTTGTGTAGAAAAAAGTCAGTTTTGGAAGGTGAAAATGACCACTTTTTGAAATTTTGCCGGCCTCTCCCGTCCAAACGCAGGGGGATAGAGAGTTGTCCATTATACTGGAGATAGAGTTCGACGAGCTGTATTCAACGCACTCTTCGGCATTGTTGTGACTACACGTACTGCGGACTTATGGCGGCAAGAATGTCGGCGGAAGGGTGGTTTAAACCCTTCCCCTTTTTTTCTCGAAAATCAGAAAGTGTTCGCGATTGCCATTTTGATGCTATCGTGTAAGAAGTAAGTCTAGGGGTAATACAGGGCCGCATCCCGTTCCTCGGTATGGCCATTATTTCCGGAATTAGAGACTCAAATATTTCAGGTACCCAAAAATTAAGGCTAGGAAAAAGTGCGGCGCATTTGCCCGATTTTAGCGGTGATTACTAAGGAAGATGTGGGGATGCTACAGTTAAAAGCGCGGGCCTCTGAGCTCCTTTGTTCTCCTTGTGTAGAAAAAAATCTGTTTTGGAAGGTGAAAATGACCACTTTTTGAAATTTTGCCGGCCTCTCCCGTCCAAACGCAGGGGGATAGAGAGTTGTCCTTTATACTGGAGATAGAGTTCGACGAGCTGTATTCAACGCACTCTTCGGCATTGTTGTGACTACACGTACTGCGGACTTATGGCGGCAAGAATGTCGGCGGAAGGGTGGTTTAAACCCTTCCCCTTTTTTTCTCGAAAATCAGAAAGTGTTCGCGATTGCCATTTTGATGCTATCGTGTAAGAAGTAAGTCAAGGGGGAATACAGGGCCGCATCCCGTTCCTCGGTATGGCCATTATTTCCGGAATTAGAGACTCAAATATTTCAGGTACCCAAAAATTAAGGCTAGGAAAAAGTGCGGCGGATTTGCCCGATTTTAGCGGTGATTACTAAGGAAGATGTGGGGATGCTACAGTTAAAAGCGCGGGCCTCTGAGCCCCATTGTTCTCCTTGTGTAGAAAAAAGTCTGTTTTGGAAGGTGAAAATGACCACTTTTTGAAATTTTGCCGGCCTCTCCCGTCCAAACGCAGGGGGATAGAGAGTTGTCCTTTATACTGGAGATAGAGTTCGACGAGCTGTATTCAACGCACTCTTCGGCATTGTTGTGACTACACGTACTGCGGACTTATGGCGGCAAGAATGTCGGCGGAAGGGTGGTTTAAACCCTTCCCCTTTTTTTCTCCAAAATCACAAAGTGTTCGCGATTGCCATTTTGATGCTATCGTGTAAGAAGTAAGTCAAGGGGTAATACAGAGCCGCATCCCGTTCCTCGGTATGGCCATTATTTCCGGAATTAGAGACTCAAATATTTCAGGTACCCAAAAATTAAGGCTAGGAAAAAGTGCGGCGCATTTGCCCGATTTTAGCGGTGATTACTAAGAAAGTGTTCGCGTTTGCCATTTTGATGCTATCGTGTAAGAAGTAAGTCAAGGGGTAATACAGGGCCGCATCCCGTTCCTCGGTATGGCCATTATTTCCGGAATTAGAGACTCAAATATTTCAGGTACCCAAAAATTAAGGCTAGGAAAAAGTGCGGCGCATTTGCCCGATTTTAGCGGTGATTACTAAGGAAGATGTGGGGATGCTACAGTTAAAAGCGCGGGCCTGTGAGCTCCTTTGTTCTCCTTGTGTAGAAAAAAGTCTGTTTTGGAAGGTGAAAATGACCACTTTTTGAAATTTTGCCGGCCTCTCCCGTCCAAACGCAGGGGGATAGAGAGTTGTCCTTTATACTGGAGATAGAGTTCGACGAGCTGTATTCAACGCACTCTTCGGCATTGTTGTGACTACACGTACTGCGGACTTATGGCGGCAAGAATGTCGGCGGAAGGGTGGTTTAAACCCTTCCCCTTTTTTTCTCGAAAATCAGAAAGTGTTCGCGATTGCCATTTTGATGCTATCGTGTAAGAAGTAAGTCAAGGGGGAATACAGGGCCGCATCCCGTTCCTCGGTATGGCCATTATTTCCGGAATTAGAGACTCAAATATTTCAGGTACCCAAAAATTAAGGCTAGGAAAAAGTGCGGCGGATTTGCCCGATTTTAGCGGTGATTACTAAGGAAGATGTGGGGATGCTACAGTTAAAAGCGCGGGCCTCTGAGCCCCTTTGTTCTCCTTGTGTAGAAAAAAGTCTGTTTTGGAAGGTGAAAATGACCACTTTTTCAAATTTTGCCGGCCTCTCCCGTCGAAACGCAGGGGGATAGAGAGTTGTCCTTTATACTGGAGATAGAGTTCGACGAGCTGTATTCAACGCACTCTTCGGCATTGTTGTGACTACACGTACTGCGGACTTATGGCGGCAAGAATGTCGGCGGAAGGGTGGTTTAAACCCTTCCCCTTTTTTTCTCGAAAATCAGAAAGTGTTCGCGATTGCCATTTTGATGCTATCGTGTAAGAAGTAAGTCAAGGGGGAATACAGGGCCGCATCCCGTTCCTCGGTATGGCCATTATTTCCGGAATTAGAGACTCAAATATTTCAGGTACCCAAAAATTAAGGCTAGGAAAAAGTGCGGCGGATTTGCCCGATTTTAGCGGTGATTACTAAGGAAGATGTGGGGATGCTACAGTTAAAAGCGCGGGCCTCTGAGCCCCTTTGTTCTCCTTGTGTAGAAAAAAGTCAGTTTTGGAAGGTGAAAATGACCACTTTTTGAAATTTTGCCGGCCTCTCCCGTCCAAACGCAGGGGGATAGAGAGTTGTCCATTATACTGGAGATAGAGTTCGACGAGCTGTATTCAACGCACTCTTCGGCATTGTTGTGACTACACGTACTGCGGACTTATGGCGGCAAGAATGTCGGCGGAAGGGTGGTTTAAACCCTTCCCCTTTTTTTCTCGAAAATCAGAAAGTGTTCGCGATTGCCATTTTGATGCTATCGTGTAAGAAGTAAGTCTAGGGGTAATACAGGGCCGCATCCCGTTCCTCGGTATGGCCATTATTTCCGGAATTAGAGACTCAAATATTTCAGGTACCCAAAAATTAAGGCTAGGAAAAAGTGCGGCGCATTTGCCCGATTTTAGCGGTGATTACTAAGGAAGATGTGGGGATGCTACAGTTAAAAGCGCGGGCCTCTGAGCTCCTTTGTTCTCCTTGTGTAGAAAAAAGTCTGTTTTGGAAGGTGAAAATGACCACTTTTTGAAATTTTGCCGGCCTCTCCCGTCCAAACGCAGGGGGATAGAGAGTTGTCCTTTATACTGGAGATAGAGTTCGACGAGCTGTATTCAACGCACTCTTCGGCATTGTTGTGACTACACGTACTGCGGACTTATGGCGGCAAGAATGTCGGCGGAAGGGTGGTTTAAACCCTTCCCCTTTTTTTCTCGAAAATCAGAAAGTGTTCGCGATTGCCATTTTGATGCTATCGTGTAAGAAGTAAGTCAAGGGGGAATACAGGGCCGCATCCCGTTCCTCGGTATGGCCATTATTTCCGGAATTAGAGACTCAAATATTTCAGGTACCCAAAAATTAAGGCTAGGAAAAAGTGCGGCGGATTTGCCCGATTTTAGCGGTGATTACTAAGGAAGATGTGGGGATGCTACAGTTAAAAGCGCGGGCCTCTGAGCCCCTTTGTTCTCCTTGTGTAGAAAAAAGTCTGTTTTGGAAGGTGAAAATGACCACTTTTTGAAATTTTGCCGGCCTCTCCCGTCCAAACGCAGGGGGATAGAGAGTTGTCCTTTATACTGGAGATAGAGTTCGACGAGCTGTATTCAACGCACTCTTCGGCATTGTTGTGACTACACGTACTGCGGACTTATGGCGGCAAGAATGTCGGCGGAAGGGTGGTTTAAACCCTTCCCCTTTTTTTCTCCAAAATCACAAAGTGTTCGCGATTGCCATTTTGATGCTATCGTGTAAGAAGTAAGTCAAGGGGTAATACAGAGCCGCATCCCGTTCCTCGGTATGGCCATTATTTCCGGAATTAGAGACTCAAATATTTCAGGTACCCAAAAATTAAGGCTAGGAAAAAGTGCGGCGCATTTGCCCGATTTTAGCGGTGATTACTAAGAAAGTGTTCGCGTTTGCCATTTTGATGCTATCGTGTAAGAAGTAAGTCAAGGGGTAATACAGGGCCGCATCCCGTTCCTCGGTATGGCCATTATTTCCGGAATTAGAGACTCAAATATTTCAGGTACCCAAAAATTAAGGCTAGGAAAAAGTGCGGCGCATTTGCCCGATTTTAGCGGTGATTACTAAGGAAGATGTGGGGATGCTACAGTTAAAAGCGCGGGCCTGTGAGCTCCTTTGTTCTCCTTGTGTAGAAAAAAGTCTGTTTTGGAAGGTGAAAATGACCACTTTTTGAAATTTTGCCGGCCTCTCCCGTCCAAACGCAGGGGGATAGAGAGTTGTCCTTTATACTGGAGATAGAGTTCGACGAGCTGTATTCAACGCACTCTTCGGCATTGTTGTGACTACACGTACTGCGGACTTATGGCGGCAAGAATGTCGGCGGAAGGGTGGTTTAAACCCTCCCCCTTTTTTTCTCGAAAATCAGAAAGTGTTCGCGATTGCCATTTTGATGCTATCGTGTAAGAAGTAAGTCAAGGGGGAATACAGGGCCGCATCCCGTTCCTCGGTATGGCCATTATTTCCGGAATTAGAGACTCAAATATTTCAGGTACCCAAAAATTAAGGCTAGGAAAAAGTGCGGCGGATTTGCCCGATTTTAGCGGTGATTACTAAGGAAGATGTGGGGATGCTACAGTTAAAAGCGCGGGCCTCTGAGCCCCTTTGTTCTCCTTGTGTAGAAAAAAGTCTGTTTTGGAAGGTGAAAATGACCACTTTTTGAAATTTTGCCGGCCTCTCCCGTCCAAACGCAGGGGGATAGAGAGTTGTCCTTTATACTGGAGATAGAGTTCGACGAGCTGTATTCAACGCACTCTTCGGCATTGTTGTGACTACACGTACTGCGGACTTATGGCGGCAAGAATGTCGGCGGAAGGGTGGTTTCCTTCCCCTTTTTTCCCCTTTTTTTCTCGAAAATCAGAAAGTGTTCGCGATTGCCATTTTGATGCTATCGTTTAAGAAGTAAGTCAAGGGGGAATACAGGGCCGCATCCCGTTCCTCGGTATGGCCATTATTTCCGGAATTAGAGACTCAAATATTTCAGGTACCCAAAAATTAAGGCTAGGAAAAAGTGCGGCGCATTTGCCCGATTTTAGCGGTGATTACTAAGGAAGATGTGGGGATGCTACAGTTAAAAGCGCGGGCCTGTGAGCTCCTTTGTTCTCCTTGTGTAGAAAAAAGTCTGTTTTGGAAGGTGAAAATGACCACTTTTTGAAATTTTGCCGGCCTCTCCCGTCCAAACGCAGGGGGATAGAGAGTTGTCCTTTATACTGGAGATAGAGTTCGACGAGCTGTATTCAACGCACTCTTCGGCATTGTTGTGACTACACGTACTGCGGACTTATGGCGGCAAGAATGTCGGCGGAAGGGTGGTTTAAACCCTTCCCCTTTTTTTCTCGAAAATCAGAAAGTGTTCGCGATTGCCATTTTGATGCTATCGTGTAAGAAGTAAGTCAAGGGGGAATACAGGGCCGCATCCCGTTCCTCGGTATGGCCATTATTTCCGGAATTAGAGACTCAAATATTTCAGGTACCCAAAAATTAAGGCTAGGAAAAAGTGCGGCGGATTTGCCCGATTTTAGCGGTGATTACTAAGGAAGATGTGGGGATGCTACAGTTAAAAGCGCGGGCCTCTGAGCCCCTTTGTTCTCCTTGTGTAGAAAAAAGTCTGTTTTGGAAGGTGAAAATGACCACTTTTTCAAATTTTGCCGGCCTCTCCCGTCGAAACGCAGGGGGATAGAGAGTTGTCCTTTATACTGGAGATAGAGTTCGACGAGCTGTATTCAACGCACTCTTCGGCATTGTTGTGACTACACGTACTGCGGACTTATGGCGGCAAGAATGTCGGCGGAAGGGTGGTTTAAACCCTTCCCCTTTTTTTCTCGAAAATCAGAAAGTGTTCGCGATTGCCATTTTGATGCTATCGTGTAAGAAGTAAGTCAAGGGGGAATACAGGGCCGCATCCCGTTCCTCGGTATGGCCATTATTTCCGGAATTAGAGACTCAAATATTTCAGGTACCCAAAAATTAAGGCTAGGAAAAAGTGCGGCGGATTTGCCCGATTTTAGCGGTGATTACTAAGGAAGATGTGGGGATGCTACAGTTAAAAGCGCGGGCCTCTGAGCCCCTTTGTTCTCCTTGTGTAGAAAAAAGTCAGTTTTGGAAGGTGAAAATGACCACTTTTTGAAATTTTGCCGGCCTCTCCCGTCCAAACGCAGGGGGATAGAGAGTTGTCCATTATACTGGAGATAGAGTTCGACGAGCTGTATTCAACGCACTCTTCGGCATTGTTGTGACTACACGTACTGCGGACTTATGGCGGCAAGAATGTCGGCGGAAGGGTGGTTTAAACCCTTCCCCTTTTTTTCTCGAAAATCAGAAAGTGTTCGCGATTGCCATTTTGATGCTATCGTGTAAGAAGTAAGTCTAGGGGTAATACAGGGCCGCATCCCGTTCCTCGGTATGGCCATTATTTCCGGAATTAGAGACTCAAATATTTCAGGTACCCAAAAATTAAGGCTAGGAAAAAGTGCGGCGCATTTGCCCGATTTTAGCGGTGATTACTAAGGAAGATGTGGGGATGCTACAGTTAAAAGCGCGGGCCTCTGAGCTCCTTTGTTCTCCTTGTGTAGAAAAAAGTCTGTTTTGGAAGGTGAAAATGACCACTTTTTGAAATTTTGCCGGCCTCTCCCGTCCAAACGCAGGGGGATAGAGAGTTGTCCTTTATACTGGAGATAGAGTTCGACGAGCTGTATTCAACGCACTCTTCGGCATTGTTGTGACTACACGTACTGCGGACTTATGGCGGCAAGAATGTCGGCGGAAGGGTGGTTTAAACCCTTCCCCTTTTTTTCTCGAAAATCAGAAAGTGTTCGCGATTGCCATTTTGATGCTATCGTGTAAGAAGTAAGTCAAGGGGGAATACAGGGCCGCATCCCGTTCCTCGGTATGGCCATTATTTCCGGAATTAGAGACTCAAATATTTCAGGTACCCAAAAATTAAGGCTAGGAAAAAGTGCGGCGGATTTGCCCGATTTTAGCGGTGATTACTAAGGAAGATGTGGGGATGCTACAGTTAAAAGCGCGGGCCTCTGAGCCCCTTTGTTCTCCTTGTGTAGAAAAAAGTCTGTTTTGGAAGGTGAAAATGACCACTTTTTGAAATTTTGCCGGCCTCTCCCGTCCAAACGCAGGGGGATAGAGAGTTGTCCTTTATACTGGAGATAGAGTTCGACGAGCTGTATTCAACGCACTCTTCGGCATTGTTGTGACTACACGTACTGCGGACTTATGGCGGCAAGAATGTCGGCGGAAGGGTGGTTTAAACCCTTCCCCTTTTTTTCTCCAAAATCAGAAAGTGTTCGCGATTGCCATTTTGATGCTATCGTGTAAGAAGTAAGTCAAGGGGTAATACAGAGCCGCATCCCGTTCCTCGGTATGGCCATTATTTCCGGAATTAGAGACTCAAATATTTCAGGTACCCAAAAATTAAGGCTAGGAAAAAGTGCGGCGCATTTGCCCGATTTTAGCGGTGATTACTAAGAAAGTGTTCGCGTTTGCCATTTTGATGCTATCGTGTAAGAAGTAAGTCAAGGGGTAATACAGGGCCGCATCCCGTTCCTCGGTATGGCCATTATTTCCGGAATTAGAGACTCAAATATTTCAGGTACCCAAAAATTAAGGCTAGGAAAAAGTGCGGCGCATTTGCCCGATTTTAGCGGTGATTACTAAGGAAGATGTGGGGATGCTACAGTTAAAAGCGCGGGCCTGTGAGCTCCTTTGTTCTCCTTGTGTAGAAAAAAGTCTGTTTTGGAAGGTGAAAATGACCACTTTTTGAAATTTTGCCGGCCTCTCCCGTCCAAACGCAGGGGGATAGAGAGTTGTCCTTTATACTGGAGATAGAGTTCGACGAGCTGTATTCAACGCACTCTTCGGCATTGTTGTGACTACACGTACTGCGGACTTATGGCGGCAAGAATGTCGGCGGAAGGGTGGTTTAAACCCTCCCCCTTTTTTTCTCGAAAATCAGAAAGTGTTCGCGATTGCCATTTTGATGCTATCGTGTAAGAAGTAAGTCAAGGGGGAATACAGGGCCGCATCCCGTTCCTCGGTATGGCCATTATTTCCGGAATTAGAGACTCAAATATTTCAGGTACCCAAAAATTAAGGCTAGGAAAAAGTGCGGCGGATTTGCCCGATTTTAGCGGTGATTACTAAGGAAGATGTGGGGATGCTACAGTTAAAAGCGCGGGCCTCTGAGCCCCTTTGTTCTCCTTGTGTAGAAAAAAGTCTGTTTTGGAAGGTGAAAATGACCACTTTTTGAAATTTTGCCGGCCTCTCCCGTCCAAACGCAGGGGGATAGAGAGTTGTCCTTTATACTGGAGATAGAGTTCGACGAGCTGTATTCAACGCACTCTTCGGCATTGTTGTGACTACACGTACTGCGGACTTATGGCGGCAAGAATGTCGGCGGAAGGGTGGTTTCCTTCCCCTTTTTTCCCCTTTTTTTCTCGAAAATCAGAAAGTGTTCGCGATTGCCATTTTGATGCTATCGTTTAAGAAGTAAGTCAAGGGGGAATACAGGGCCGCATCCCGTTCCTCGGTATGGCCATTATTTCCGGAATTAGAGACTCAAATATTTCAGGTACCCAAAAATTAAGGCTAGGAAAAAGTGCGGCGGATTTGCCCGATTTTAGCGGTGATTACTAAGGAAGATGTGGGGATGCTACAGTTAAAAGCGCGGGTCTCTGAGCCCCTTTGTTCTCCTTGTGTAGAAAAAAGTCTGTTTTGGAAGGTGAAAATGACCACTTTTTGAAATTTTGCCGGCCTCTCCCGTCCAAACGCAGGGGGATAGAGAGTTGTCCTTTATACTGGAGATAGAGTTCGACGAGCTGTATTCAACGCACTCTTCGGCATTGTTGTGACTACACGTACTGCGGACTTATGGCGGCAAGAATGTCGGCGGAAGGGTGGTTTAAACCCTTCCCCTTTTTTTCTCGAAAATCAGAAAGTGTTCGCGATTGCCATTTTGATGCTATCGTGTAAGAAGTAAGTCAAGGGGGAATACAGGGCCGCATCCCGTTCTTCGGTATGGCCATTATTTCCGGAATTAGAGACTCAAATATTTCAGGTACCCAAAAATTAAGGCTAGGAAAAAGTGCGGCGGATTTGCCCGATTTTAGCGGTGATTACTAAGGAAGATGTGGGGATGCTACAGTTAAAAGCGCGGGCCTCTGAGCCCCTTTGTTCTCCTTGTGTAGAAAAAAGTCTGTTTTGGAAGGTGAAAATGACCACTTTTTGAAATTTTGCCGGCCTCTCCCGTCCAAACGCAGGGGGATAGAGAGTTGTCCTTTATACTGGATATAGAGTTCGACGAGCTGTATTCAACGCACTCTTCGGCATTGTTGTGACTACACGTACTGCGGACTTATGGCGGCAAGAATGTCGGCGGAAGGGTGGTTTAAACCCTTCCCCTTTTTTTCTCGAAAATCAGAAAGTGTTCGCGATTGCCATTTTGATGCTATCGTGTAAGAAGTAAGTCAAGGGGGAATACAGGGCCGCATCCCGTTCTTCGGTATGGCCATTATTTCCGGAATTAGAGACTCAAATATTTCAGGTACCCAAAAATTAAGGCTAGGAAAAAGTGCGGCGGATTTGCCCGATTTTAGCGGTGATTACTAAGGAAGATGTGGGGATGCTACAGTTAAAAGCGCGGGCCTCTGAGCCCCTTTGTTCTCCTTGTGTAGAAAAAAGTCTGTTTTGGAAGGTGAAAATGACCACTTTTTGAAATTTTGCCGGCCTCTCCCGTCCAAACGCAGGGGGATAGAGAGTTGTCCTTTATACTGGAGATAGAGTTCGACGAGCTGTATTCAACGCACTCTTCGGCATTGTTGTGACTACACGTACTGCGGACTTATGGCGGCAAGAATGTCGGCGGAAGGGTGGTTTAAACCCTTCCCCTTTTTTTCTCGAAAATCAGAAAGTGTTCGCGATTGCCATTTTGATGCTATCGTGTAAGAAGTAAGTCAAGGGGGAATACAGGGCCGCATCCCGTTCCTCGGTATGGCCATTATTTCCGGAATTAGAGACTCAAATATTTCAGGTACCCAAAAATTAAGGCTAGGAAAAAGTGCGGCGGATTTGCCCGATTTTAGCGGTGATTACTAAGGAAGATGTGGGGATGCTACAGTTAAAAGCGCGGGCCTCTGAGCCCCTTTGTTCTCCTTGTGTAGAAAAAAGTCTGTTTTGGAAGGTGAAAATGACCACTTTTTGAAATTTTGCCGGCCTCTCCCGTCCAAACGCAGGGGGATAGAGAGTTGTCCTTTATACTGGAGATAGAGTTCGACGAGCTGTATTCAACGCACTCTTCGGCATTGTTGTGACTACACGTACTGCGGACTTATGGCGGCAAGAATGTCGGCGGAAGGGTGGTTTAAACCCTTCCCCTTTTTTTCTCGAAAATCAGAAAGTGTTCGCGATTGCCATTTTGATGCTATCGTGTAAGAAGTAAGTCAAGGGGGAATACAGGGCCGCATCCCGTTCCTCGGTATGGCCATTATTTCCGGAATTAGAGACTCAAATATTTCAGGTACCCAAAAATTAAGGCTAGGAAAAAGTGCGGCGGATTTGCCCGATTTTAGCGGTGATTACTAAGGAAGATGTGGGGATGCTACAGTTAAAAGCGCGGGCCTCTGAGCCCCTTTGTTCTCCTTGTGTAGAAAAAAGTCAGTTTTGGAAGGTGAAAATGACCACTTTTTGAAATTTTGCCGGCCTCTCCCGTCCAAACGTAGGGGGATAGAGAGTTGTCCATTATACTGGAGATAGAGTTCGACGAGCTGTATTCAACGCACTCTTCGGCATTGTTGTGACTACACGTACTGCGGACTTATGGCGGCAAGAATGTCGGCGGAAGGGTGGTTTAAACCCTTCCCCTTTTTTTTCTCGAAAATCAGAAAGTGTTCGCGATTGCCATTTTGATGCTATCGTGTAAGAAGTAAGTCAAGGGGTAATACAGGGCCGCATCCCGTTCCTCGGTATGGCCATTATTTCCGGAATTAGAGACTCAAATATTTCAGGTACCCAAAAATTAAGGATAGGCAAAAGTGCGGCGCATTTGCCCGATTTTAGCGGTGATTACTAAGAAAGTGTTCGCGTTTGCCATTTTGATGCTATCGTGTAAGAAGTAAGTCAAGGGGTAATACAGGGCCGCATCCCGTTCCTCGGTATGGCCATTATTTCCGGAATTAGAGACTCAAATATTTCAGGTACCCAAAAATTAAGGCTAGGAAAAAGTGCGGCGCATTTGCCCGATTTTAGCGGTGATTACTAAGGAAGATGTGGGGATGCTACAGTTAAAAGCGCGGGCCTCTGAGCCCCTTTGTTCTCCTTGTGTAGAAAAAAGTCTGTTTTGGAAGGTGAAAATGACCACTTTTTGAAATTTTGCCGGCCTCTCCCGTCCAAACGCAGGGGGATAGAGAGTTTTCCTTTATACTGGAGATAGAGTTCGACGAGCTGTATACAACGCACTCTTCGGCATTGTTGTGACTACACGTACTGCGGACTTATGGCGGCAAGAATGTCGGCGGAAGGGTGGTTTAAACCCTTCCCCTTTTTTTCTCGAAAATCAGAAAGTGTTCGCGATTGCCATTTTGATGCTATCGTGTAAGAAGTAAGTCAAGGGGGAATACAGGGCCGCATCCCGTTCTTCGGTATGGCCATTATTTCCGGAATTAGAGACTCAAATATTTCAGGTACCCAAAAATTAAGGCTAGGAAAAAGTGCGGCGGATTTGCCCGATTTTAGCGGTGATTACTAAGGAAGATGTGGGGATGCTACAGTTAAAAGCGCGGGCCTCTGAGCCCCTTTGTTCTCCTTGTGTAGAAAAAAGTCTGTTTTGGAAGGTGAAAATGACCACTTTTTGAAATTTTGCCGGCCTCTCCCGTCCAAACGCAGGGGGATAGAGAGTTGTCCTTTATACTGGATATAGAGTTCGACGAGCTGTATTCAACGCACTCTTCGGCATTGTTGTGACTACACGTACTGCGGACTTATGGCGGCAAGAATGTCGGCGGAAGGGTGGTTTAAACCCTTCCCCTTTTTTTCTCGAAAATCAGAAAGTGTTCGCGATTGCCATTTTGATGCTATCGTGTAAGAAGTAAGTCAAGGGGGAATACAGGGCCGCATCCCGTTCTTCGGTATGGCCATTATTTCCGGAATTAGAGACTCAAATATTTCAGGTACCCAAAAATTAAGGCTAGGAAAAAGTGCGGCGGATTTGCCCGATTTTAGCGGTGATTACTAAGGAAGATGTGGGGATGCTACAGTTAAAAGCGCGGGCCTCTGAGCCCCTTTGTTCTCCTTGTATAGAAAAAAGTCTGTTTTGGAAGGTGAAAATGACCACTTTTTGAAATTTTGCCGGCCTCTCCCGTCCAAACGCAGGGGGATAGAGAGTTGTCCTTTATACTGGAGATAGAGTTCGACGAGCTGTATTCAACGCACTCTTCGGCATTGTTGTGACTACACGTACTGCGGACTTATGGCGGCAAGAATGTCGGCGGAAGGGTGGTTTTTTTTCTCGAAAATCAGAAAGTGTTCGCGATTGCCATTTTGATGCTATCGTGTAAGAAGTAAGTCAAGGGGGAATACAGGGCCGCATCCCGTTCCTCGGTATGGCCATTATTTCCGGAATTAGAGACTCAAATATTTCAGGTACCCAAAAATTAAGGCTAGGAAAAAGTGCGGCGCATTTGCCCGATTTTACCGGTGATTACTAAGGAAGATGTGGGGATGCTACAGTTAAAAGCGCGGGCCTCTGAGCCCCTTTGTTCTCCTTGTGTAGAAAAAAGTCTCTTTTGGAAGGTGAAAATGACCACTTTTTGAAATTTTGCCGGCCTCTCCCGTCCAAACGCAGGGGGATAGAGAGTTGTCCTTTATACTGGATATAGAGTTCGACGAGCTGTATTCAACGCACTCTTCGGCATTGTTGTGACTACACGTACTGCGGACTTATGGCGGCAAGAATGTCGGCGGAAGGGTGGTTTAAACCCTTCCCCTTTTTTTCTCGAAAATCAGAAAGTGTTCGCGATTGCCATTTTGATGCTATCGTGTAAGAAGTAAGTCAAGGGGGAATACAGGGCCGCATCCCGTTCTTCGGTATGGCCATTATTTCCGGAATTAGAGACTCAAATATTTCAGGTACCCAAAAATTAAGGCTAGGAAAAAGTGCGGCGGATTTGCCCGATTTTAGCGGTGATTACTAAGGAAGATGTGGGGATGCTACAGTTAAAAGCGCGGGCCTCTGAGCCCCTTTGTTCTCCTTGTGTAGAAAAAAGTCTGTTTTGGAAGGTGAAAATGACCACTTTTTGAAATTTTGCCGGCCTCTCCCGTCCAAACGCAGGGGGATAGAGAGTTGTCCTTTATACTG
This sequence comes from Periplaneta americana, assembly GCF_040183065.1. Taxonomy (NCBI): domain Eukaryota; kingdom Metazoa; phylum Arthropoda; class Insecta; order Blattodea; family Blattidae; genus Periplaneta; species Periplaneta americana. Next base: position 171,362,484 of record NC_091125.1, on the reverse strand, counting down.
GAGATAGAGTTCGACGAGCTGTATTCAACGCACTCTTCGGCATTGTTGTGACTACACGTACTGCGGACTTATGGCGGCAAGAATGTCGGCGGAAGGGTGGTTTAAACCCTTCCCCTTTTTTTCTCGAAAATCAGAAAGTGTTCGCGATTGCCATTTTGATGCTATCGTGTAAGAAGTAAGTCAAGGGGGAATACAGGGCCGCATCCCGTTCCTCGGTATGGCCATTATTTCCGGAATTAGAGACTCAAATATTTCAGGTACCCAAAAATTAAGGCTAGGAAAAAGTGCGGCGGATTTGCCCGATTTTAGCGGTGATTACTAAGGAAGATGTGGGGATGCTACACTTAAAAGCGCGGGCCTCTGAGCCCCTTTGTTCTCCTTGTGTAGAAAAAAGTCAGTTTTGGAAGGTGAAAATGACCACTTTTTGAAATTTTGCCGGCCTCTCCCGTCCAAACGTAGGGGGATAGAGAGTTGTCCATTATACTGGAGATAGAGTTCGACGAGCTGTATTCAACGCACTCTTCGGCATTGTTGTGACTACACGTACTGCGGACTTATGGCGGCAAGAATGTCGGCGGAAGGGTGGTTTAAACCCTTCCCCTTTTTTTTCTCGAAAATCAGAAAGTGTTCGCGATTGCCATTTTGATGCTATCGTGTAAGAAGTAAGTCAAGGGGTAATACAGGGCCGCATCCCGTTCCTCGGTATGGCCATTATTTCCGGAATTAGAGACTCAAATATTTCAGGTACCCAAAAATTAAGGCTAGGCAAAAGTGCGGCGCATTTGCCCGATTTTAGCGGTGATTACTAAGAAAGTGTTCGCGTTTGCCATTTTGATGCTATCGTGTAAGAAGTAAGTCAAGGGGTAATACAGGGCCGCATCCCGTTCCTCGGTATGGCCATTATTTCCGGAATTAGAGACTCAAATATTTCAGGTACCCAAAAATTAAGGCTAGGAAAAAGTGCGGCGCATTTGCCCGATTTTAGCGGTGATTACTAAGGAAGATGTGGGGATGCTACAGTTAAAAGCGCGGGCCTCTGAGCCCCTTTGTTCTCCTTGTGTAGAAAAAAGTCAGTTTTGGAAGGTGAAAATGACCACTTTTTGAAATTTTGCCGGCCTCTCCCGTCCAAACGCAGGGGGATAGAGAGTTGTCCTTTATACTGGAGATAGAGTTCGACGAGCTGTATTCAACGCACTCTTCGGCATTGTTGTGACTACACGTACTGCGGACTTATGGCGGCAAGAATGTCGGCGGAAGGGTGGTTTAAACCCTTCCCCTTTTTTTCTCGAAAATCAGAAAGTGTTCGCGATTGCCATTTTGATGCTATCGTGTAAGAAGTAAGTCAAGGGGGAATACAGGGCCGCATCCCGTTCCTCGGTATGGCCATTATTTCCGGAATTAGAGACTCAAATATTTCAGGTACCCAAAAATTAGGGCTAGGAAAAAGTGCGGCGCATTTGCCCGATTTTACCGGTGATTACTAAGGAAGATGTGGGGATGCTACAGTTAAAAGCGCGGGCCTCTGAGCCCCTTTGTTCTCCTTGTGTAGAAAAAAGTCTGTTTTGGAAGGTGAAAATGACCACTTTTTGAAATTTTGCCGGCCTCTCCCGTCCAAACGCAGGGGGATAGAGAGTTTTCCTTTATACTGGAGATAGAGTTCGACGAGCTGTATACAACGCACTCTTCGGCATTGTTGTGACTACACGTACTGCGGACTTATGGCGTCAAGAATGTCGGCGGAAGGGTGGTTTAAACCCTTCCCCTTTTTTTCTCGAAAATCAGAAAGTGTTCGCGATTGCCATTTTGATGCTATCGTGTAAGAAGTAAGTCAAGGGGGAATACAGGGCCGCATCCCGTTCTTCGGTATGGCCATTATTTCCGGAATTAGAGACTCAAATATTTCAGGTACCCAAAAATTAAGGCTAGGAAAAAGTGCGGCGGATTTGCCCGATTTTAGCGGTGATTACTAAGGAAGATGTGGGGATGCTACAGTTAAAAGCGCGGGCCTCTGAGCCCCATTGTTCTCCTTGTGTAGAAAAAAGTCTGTTTTGGAAGGTGAAAATGACCACTTTTTGAAATTTTGCCGGCCTCTCCCGTCCAAACGCAGGGGGATAGAGAGTTGTCCTTTATACTGGATATAGAGTTCGACGAGCTGTATTCAACGCACTCTTCGGCATTGTTGTGACTACACGTACTGCGGACTTATGGCGGCAAGAATGTCGGCGGAAGGGTGGTTTAAACCCTTCCCCTTTTTTTCTCGAAAATCAGAAAGTGTTCGCGATTGCCATTTTGATGCTATCGTGTAAGAAGTAAGTCAAGGGGGAATACAGGGCCGCATCCCGTTCTTCGGTATGGCCATTATTTCCGGAATTAGAGACTCAAATATTTCAGGTACCCAAAAATTAAGGCTAGGAAAAAGTGCGGCGGATTTGCCCGATTTTAGCGGTGATTACTAAGGAAGATGTGGGGATGCTACAGTTAAAAGCGCGGGCCTCTGAGCCCCTTTGTTCTCCTTGTGTAGAAAAAAGTCTGTTTTGGAAGGTGAAAATGACCACTTTTTGAAATTTTGCCGGCCTCTCCCGTCCAAACGCAGGGGGATAGAGAGTTGTCCTTTATACTGGAGATAGAGTTCGACGAGCTGTATTCAACGCACTCTTCGGCATTGTTGTGACTACACGTACTGCGGACTTATGGCGGCAAGAATGTCGGCGGAAGGGTGGTTTTTTTTCTCGAAAATCAGAAAGTGTTCGCGATTGCCATTTTGATGCTATCGTGTAAGAAGTAAGTCAAGGGGGAATACAGGGCCGCATCCCGTTCCTCGGTATGGCCATTATTTCCGGAATTAGAGACTCAAATATTTCAGGTACCCAAAAATTAAGGCTAGGAAAAAGTGCGGCGGATTTGCCCGATTTTAGCGGTGATTACTAAGGAAGATGTGGGGATGCTACAGTTAAAAGCGCGGGCCTCTGAGCCCGTTTGTTCTCCTTGTGTAGAAAAAAGTCTGTTTTGGAAGGTGAAAATGACCACTTTTTGAAATTTTGCCGGCCTCTCCCGTCCAAACGCAGGGGGATAGAGAGTTGTCCTTTATACTGGAGATAGAGTTCGACGAGCTGTATTCAACGCACTCTTCGGCATTGTTGTGACTACACGTACTGCGGACTTATGGCGGCAAGAATGTCGGCGGAAGGGTGGTTTAAACCCTTCCCCTTTTTTTCTCGAAAATCAGAAAGTGGTCGCGATTGCCATTTTGATGCTATCGTGTAAGAAGTAAGTCAAGGGGGAATACAGGGCCGCATCCCGTTCCTCGGTATGGCCATTATTTCCGGAATTAGAGACTCAAATATTTCAGGTACCCAAAAATTAAGGCTAGGAAAAAGTGCGGCGCATTTGCCCGATTTTACCGGTGATTACTAAGGAAGATGTGGGGATGCTACAGTTAAAAGCGCGGGCCTCTGAGCCCCTTTGTTCTCCTTGTGTAGAAAAAAGTCTCTTTTGGAAGGTGAAAATGACCACTTTTTGAAATTTTGCCGGCCTCTCCCGTCCAAACGCAGGGGGATAGAGAGTTGTCCTTTATACTGGATATAGAGTTCGACGAGCTGTATTCAACGCACTCTTCGGCATTGTTGTGACTACACGTACTGCGGACTTATGGCGGCAAGAATGTCGGCGGAAGGGTGGTTTAAACCCTTCCCCTTTTTTTCTCGAAAATCAGAAAGTGTTTGCGATTGCCATTTTGATGCTATCGTGTAAGAAGTAAGTCAAGGGGGAATACAGGGCCGCATCCCGTTCTTCGGTATGGCCATTATTTCCGGAATTAGAGACTCAAATATTTCAGGTACCCAAAAATTAAGGCTAGGAAAAAGTGCGGCGGATTTGCCCGATTTTAGCGGTGATTACTAAGGAAGATGTGGGGATGCTACAGTTAAAAGCGCGGGCCTCTGAGCCCCTTTGTTCTCCTTGTGTAGAAAAAAGTCTGTTTTGGAAGGTGAAAATGACCACTTTTTGAAATTTTGCCGGCCTCTCCCGTCCAAACGCAGGGGGATAGAGAGTTGTCCTTTATACTGGAGATAGAGTTCGACGAGCTGTATTCAACGCACTCTTCGGCATTGTTGTGACTACACGTACTGCGGACTTATGGCGGCAAGAATGTCGGCGGAAGGGTGGTTTAAACCCTTCCCCTTTTTTTCTCGAAAATCAGAAAGTGTTCGCGATTGCCATTTTGATGCTATCGTGTAAGAAGTAAGTCAAGGGGGAATACAGGGCCGCATCCCGTTCCTCGGTATGGCCATTATTTCCGGAATTAGAGACTCAAATATTTCAGGTACCCAAAAATTAAGGCTAGGAAAAAGTGCGGCGGATTTGCCCGATTTTAGCGGTGATTACTAAGGAAGATGTGGGGATGCTACAGTTAAAAGCGCGGGCCTCTGAGCCCCTTTGTTCTCCTTGTGTAGAAAAAAGTCAGTTTTGGAAGGTGAAAATGACCACTTTTTGAAATTTTGCCGGCCTCTCCCGTCCAAACGTAGGGGGATAGAGAGTTGTCCATTATACTGGAGATAGAGTTCGACGAGCTGTATTCAACGCACTCTTCGGCATTGTTGTGACTACACGTACTGCGGACTTATGGCGGCAAGAATGTCGGCGGAAGGGTGGTTTAAACCCTTCCCCTTTTTTTTCTCGAAAATCAGAAAGTGTTCGCGATTGCCATTTTGATGCTATCGTGTAAGAAGTAAGTCAAGGGGTAATACAGGGCCGCATCCCGTTCCTCGGTATGGCCATTATTTCCGGAATTAGAGACTCAAATATTTCAGGTACCCAAAAATTAAGGCTAGGCAAAAGTGCGGCGCATTTGCCCGATTTTAGCGGTGATTACTAAGAAAGTGTTCGCGTTTGCCATTTTGATGCTATCGTGTAAGAAGTAAGTCAAGGGGTAATACAGGGCCGCATCCCGTTCCTCGGTATGGCCATTATTTCCGGAATTAGAGACTCAAATATTTCAGGTACCCAAAAATTAAGGCTAGGAAAAAGTGCGGCGCATTTGCCCGATTTTAGCGGTGATTACTAAGGAAGATGTGGGGATGCTACAGTTAAAAGCGCGGGCCTCTGAGCCCCTTTGTTCTCCTTGTGTAGAAAAAAGTCAGTTTTGGAAGGTGAAAATGACCACTTTTTGAAATTTTGCCGGCCTCTCCCGTCCAAACGCAGGGGGATAGAGAGTTGTCCTTTATACTGGAGATAGAGTTCGACGAGCTGTATTCAACGCACTCTTCGGCATTGTTGTGACTACACGTACTGCGGACTTATGGCGGCAAGAATGTCGGCGGAAGGGTGGTTTAAACCCTTCCCCTTTTTTTCTCGAAAATCAGAAAGTGTTCGCGATTGCCATTTTGATGCTATCGTGTAAGAAGTAAGTCAAGGGGGAATACAGGGCCGCATCCCGTTCCTCGGTATGGCCATTATTTCCGGAATTAGAGACTCAAATATTTCAGGTACCCAAAAATTAAGGCTAGGAAAAAGTGCGGCGCATTTGCCCGATTTTAGCGGTGATTACTAAGAAAGTGTTCGCGATTGCCATTTTGATGCTATCGTGTAAGAAGTAAGTCAAGGGGTAATACAGGGCCGCATCCCGTTCCTCGGTATGGCCATTATTTCCGGAATTAGAGACTCAAATATTTCAGGTACCCAAAAATTAAGGCTAGGAAAAAGTGCGGCGCATTTGCCCGATTTTAGCGGTGATTACTAAGGAAGATGTGGGGATGCTACAGTTAAAAGCGCGGGCCTCTGAGCCCCTTTGTTCTCCTTGTGTAGAAAAAAGTCTGTTTTGGAAGGTGAAAATGACCACTTTTTGAAATTTTGCCGGCCTCTCCCGTCCAAACGCAGGGGGATAGAGAGTTGTCCTTTATACTGGAGATAGAGTTCGACGAGCTGTATTCAACGCACTCTTCGGCATTGTTGTGACTACACGTACTGCGGACTTATGGCGGCAAGAATGTCGGCGGAAGGGTGGTTTAAACCCTTCCCCTTTTTTTCTCGAAAATCAGAAAGTGTTCGCGATTGCCATTTTGATGCTATCGTGTAAGAAGTAAGTCAAGGGGGAATACAGGGCCGCATCCCGTTCCTCGGTATGGCCATTATTTCCGGAATTAGAGACTCAAATATTTCAGGTACCCAAAAATTAAGGCTAGGAAAAAGTGCGGCGGATTTGCCCGATTTAACGGTGATTACTAAGGAAGATGTGGGGATGCTACAGTTAAAAGCGCGGGCCTCTGAGCCCCTTTGTTCTCCTTGTGTAGAAAAAAGTCTGTTTTGGAAGGTGAAAATGACCACTTTTTGAAATTTTGCCGGCATCTCCCGTCCAAACGCAGGGGGATAGAGAGTTGTCCTTTATACTGGAGATAGAGTTCGACGAGCTGTATTCAACGCACTCTTCGACATTGTTGTGACTACACGTACTGCGGACTTATGGCGGCAAGAATGTCGGCGGAAGGGTGGTTTAAACCCTTCCCCTTTTTTTCTCGAAAATCAGAAAGTGTTCGCGATTGCCATTTTGATGCTATCGTGTAAGAAGTAAGTCAAGGGGGAATACAGGGCCGCATCCCGTTCCTCGGTATGGCCATTATTTCCGGAATTAGAGACTCAAATATTTCAGGTACCCAAAAATTAAGGCTAGGAAAAAGTGCGGCGGATTTGCCCGATTTTAGCGGTGATTACTAAGGAAGATGTGGGGATGCTACAGTTAAAAGCGCGGGCCTCTGAGCCCCTTTGTTCTCCTTGTGTAGAAAAAAGTCAGTTTTGGAAGGTGAAAATGACCACTTTTTGAAATTTTGCCGGCCTCTCCCGTCCAAACGCAGGGGGATAGAGAGTTGTCCTTTATACTGGAGATAGAGTTCGACGAGCTGTATTCAACGCACTCTTCGGCATTGTTGTGACTACACGTACTGCGGACTTATGGCGGCAAGAATGTCGGCGGAAGGGTGGTTTAAACCCTTCCCCTTTTTTTCTCGAAAATCAGAAAGTGTTCGCGATTGCCATTTTGATGCTATCGTGTAAGAAGTAAGTCAAGGGGTAATACAGGGCCGCATCCCGTTCCTCGGTATGGCCATTATTTCCGGAATTAGAGACTCAAATATTTCAGGTACCCAAAAATTAAGGCTAGGAAAAAGTGCGGCGCATTTGCCCGATTTTAGCGGTGATTACTAAGAAAGTGTTCGCGATTGCCATTATGATGCTATCGTGTAAGAAGTAAGTCAAGGGGTAATACAGGGCCGCATCCCGTTCCTCGGTATGGCCATTATTTCCGGAATTAGAGACTCAAATATTTCAGGTACCCAAAAATTAAGGCTAGGAAAAAGTGCGGCGCATTTGCCCGATTTTAGCGGTGATTACTAAGGAAGATGTGGGGATGCTACAGTTAAAAGCGCGGGCCTCTGAGCCCCTTTGTTCTCCTTGTGTAGAAAAAAGTCTGTTTTGGAAGGTGAAAATGACCACTTTTTGAAATTTTGCCGGCCTCTCCCGTCCAAACGCAGGGGGATAGAGAGTTGTCCTTTATAATGGAGATAGAGTTCGACGAGCTGTATTCAACGCACTCTTCGGCATTGTTGTGACTACACGTACTGCGGACTTATGGCGGCAAGAATGTCGGCGGAAGGGTGGTTTAAACCCTTCCCCTTTTTTTCTCGAAAATCAGAAAGTGTTCGCGATTGCCATTTTGATGCTATCGTGTAAGAAGTAAGTCAAGGGGGAATACAGGGCCGCATCCCGTTCCTCGGTATGGCCATTATTTCCGGAATTAGAGACTCAAATATTTCAGGTACCCAAAAATTAAGGCTAGGAAAAAGTGCGGCGGATTTGCCCGATTTTAGCGGTGATTACTAAGGAAGATGTGGGGATGCTACAGTTAAAAGCGCGGGCCTCTGAGCCCCTTTGTTCTCCTTGTGTAGAAAAAAGTCAGTTTTGGAAGGTGAAAATGACCACTTTTTGAAATTTTGCCGGCCTCTCCCGTCCAAACGCAGGGGGATAGAGAGTTGTCCTTTATACTGGAGATAGAGTTCGACGAGCTGTATTCAACGCACTCTTCGGCATTGTTGTGACTACACGTACTGCGGACTTATGGCGGCAAGAATGTCGGCGGAAGAGTGGTTTAAACCCTTCCCCTTTTTTTCTCGAAAATCAGAAAGTGTTCGCGATTGCCATTTTGATGCTATCGTGTAAGAAGTAAGTCAAGGGGTAATACAGGGCCGCATCCCGTTCCTCGGTATGGCCATTATTTCCGGAATTAGAGACTCAAATATTTCAGGTACCCAAAAATTAAGGCTAGGAAAAAGTGCGGCGCATTTGCCCGATTTTACCGGTGATTACTAAGGAAGATGTGGGGATGCTACAGTAAAAAGCGCGGGCCTCTGAGCCCCTTTGTTCTCCTTGTGTAGAAAAAAGTCTGTTTTGGAAGGTGAAAATGACCACTTTTTGAAATTTTGCCGGCCTCTCCCGTCCAAACGCAGGGGGATAGAGAGTTGTCCTTTATACTGGAGATAGAGTTCGACGAGCTGTATTCAACGCACTCTTCGGCATTGTTGTGACTACACGTACTGCGGACTTATGGCGGCAAGAATGTCGGCGGAAGGGTGGTTTAAACCCTTCCCCTTTTTTTCTCGAAAATCAGAAAGTGTTCGCGATTGCCATTTTGATGCTATCGTGTAAGAAGTAAGTCAAGGGGGAATACAGGGCCGCATCCCGTTCCTCGGTATGGCCATTATTTCCGGAATTAGAGACTCAAATATTTCAGGTACCCAAAAATTAAGGCTAGGAAAAAGTGCGGCGGATTTGCCCGATTTTAGCGGTGATTACTAAGGAAGATGTGGGGATGCTACAGTTAAAAGCGCGGGCCTCTGAGCCCCTTTGTTCTCCTTGTGTAGAAAAAAGTCTGTTTTGGAAGGTGAAAATGACCACTTTTTGAAATTTTGCCGGCCTCTCCCGTCCAAACGCAGGGGGATAGAGAGTTGTCCTTTATACTGGAGATAGAGTTCGACGAGCTGTATTCAACGCACTCTTCGACATTGTTGTGACTACACGTACTGCGGACTTATGGCGGCAAGAATGTCGGCGGAAGGGTGGTTTAAACCCTTCCCCTTTTTTTCTCGAAAATCAGAAAGTGTTCGCGATTGCCATTTTGATGCTATCGTGTAAGAAGTAAGTCAAGGGGGAATACAGGGCCGCATCCCGTTCCTCGGTATGGCCATTATTTCCGGAATTAGAGACTCAAATATTTCAGGTACCCAAAAATTAAGGCTAGGAAAAAGTGCGGCGGATTTGCCCGATTTTAGCGGTGATTACTAAGGAAGATGTGGGGATGCTACAGTTAAAAGCGCGGGCCTCTGAGCCCCTTTGTTCTCCTTGTGTAGAAAAAAGTCAGTTTTGGAAGGTGAAAATGTCCACTTTTTGAAATTTTGCCGGCCTCTCCCGTCCAAACGCAGGGGGATAGAGAGTTGTCCTTTATACTGGAGATAGAGTTCGACGAGCTGTATTCAACGCACTCTTCGGCATTGTTGTGACTACACGTACTGCGGACTTATGGCGGCAAGAATGTCGGCGGAAGGGTGGTTTAAACCCTTCCCCTTTTTTTCTCGAAAATCAGAAAGTGTTCGCGATTGCCATTTTGATGCTATCGTGTAAGAAGTAAGTCAAGGGGTAATACAGGGCCGCATCCCGTTCCTCGGTATGGCCATTATTTCCGGAATTAGAGACTCAAATATTTCAGGTACCCAAAAATTAAGGCTAGGAAAAAGTGCGGCGCATTTGCCCGATTTTAGCGGTGATTACTAAGAAAGTGTTCGCGATTGCCATTTTGATGCTATCGTGTAAGAAGTAAGTCAAGGGGTAATACAGGGCCGCATCCCGTTCCTCGGTATGGCCATTATTTCCGGAATTAGAGACTCAAATATTTCAGGTACCCAAAAATTAAGGCTAGGAAAAAGTGCGGCGGATTTGCCCGATTTTAGCGGTGATTACTAAGGAAGATGTGGGGATGCTACAGTTAAAAGCGCGGGCCTCTGAGCCCCTTTGTTCTCCTTGTGTAGAAAAAAGTCTGTTTTGGAAGGTGAAAATGACCACTTTTTGAAATTTTGCCGGCCTCTCCCGTCCAAACGCAGGGGGATAGAGAGTTGTCCTTTATACTGGAGATAGAGTTCGACGAGCTGTATTCAACGCACTCTTCGGCATTGTTGTGACTACACGTACTGCGGACTTATGGCGGCAAGAATGTCGGCGGAAGGGTGGTTTAAACCCTTCCCCTTTTTTTCTCGAAAATCAGAAAGTGTTCGCGATTGCCATTTTGATGCTATCGTGTAAGAAGTAAGTCAAGGGGGAATACAGGGCCGCATCCCGTTCCTCGGTATGGCCATTATTTCCGGAATTAGAGACTCAAATATTTCAGGTACCCAAAAATTAAGGCTAGGAAAAAGTGCGGCGGATTTGCCCGATTTTAGCGGTGATTACTAAGGAAGATGTGGGGATGCTACAGTTAAAAGCGCGGGCCTCTGAGCCCGTTTGTTCTCCTTGTGTAGAAAAAAGTCTGTTTTGGAAGGTGAAAATGACCACTTTTTGAAATTTTGCCGGCCTCTCCCGTCCAAACGCAGGGGGATAGAGAGTTGTCCTTTATACTGGAGATAGAGTTCGACGAGCTGTATTCAACGCACTCTTCGGCATTGTTGTGACTACACGTACTGCGGACTTATGGCGGCAAGAATGTCGGCGGAAGGGTGGTTTAAACCCTTCCCCTTTTTTTCTCGAAAATCAGAAAGTGTTCGCGATTGCCATTTTGATGCTATCGTGTAAGAAGTAAGTCAAGGGGGAATACAGGGCCGCATCCCGTTCCTCGGTATGGCCATTATTTCCGGAATTAGAGACTCAAATATTTCAGGTACCCAAAAATTAAGGCTAGGAAAAAGTGCGGCGCATTTGCCCGATTTTACCGGTGATTACTAAGGAAGATGTGGGGATGCTACAGTTAAAAGCGCGGGCCTCTGAGCCCCTTTGTTCTCCTTGTGTAGAAAAAAGTCTCTTTTGGAAGGTGAAAATGACCACTTTTTGAAATTTTGCCGGCCTCTCCCGTCCAAACGCAGGGGGATAGAGAGTTGTCCTTTATACTGGATATAGTTCGACGAGCTGTATTCAACGCACTCTTCGGCATTGTTGTGACTACACGTACTGCGGACTTATGGCGGCAAGAATGTCGGCGGAAGGGTGGTTTAAACCCTTCCCCTTTTTTTCTCGAAAATCAGAAAGTGTTCGCGATTGCCATTTTGATGCTATCGTGTAAGAAGTAAGTCAAGGGGGAATACAGGGCCGCATCCCGTTCTTCGGTATGGCCATTATTTCCGGAATTAGAGACTCAAATATTTCAGGTACCCAAAAATTAAGGCTAGGAAAAAGTGCGGCGGATTTGCCCGATTTTAGCGGTGATTACTAAGGAAGATGTGGGGATGCTACAGTTAAAAGCGCGGGCCTCTGAGCCCCTTTGTTCTCCTTGTGTAGAAAAAAGTCTGTTTTGGAAGGTGAAAATGACCACTTTTTGAAATTTTGCCGGCCTCTCCCGTCCAAACGCAGGGGGATAGAGAGTTGTCCTTTATACTGGAGATAGAGTTCGACGAGCTGTATTCAACGCACTCTTCGGCATTGTTGTGACTACACGTACTGCGGACTTATGGCGGCAAGAATGTCGGCGGAAGGGTGGTTTAAACCCTTCCCCTTTTTTTCTCGAAAATCAGAAAGTGTTCGCGATTGCCATTTTGATGCTATCGTGTAAGAAGTAAGTCAAGGGGGAATACAGGGCCGCATCCCGTTCCTCGGTATGGCCATTATTTCCGGAATTAGAGACTCAAATATTTCAGGTACCCAAAAATTAAGGCTAGGAAAAAGTGCGGCGGATTTGCCCGATTTTAGCGGTGATTACTAAGGAAGATGTGGGGATGCTACAGTTAAAAGCGCGGGCCTCTGAGCCCCTTTGTTCTCCTTGTGTAGAAAAAAGTCAGTTTTGGAAGGTGAAAATGACCACTTTTTGAAATTTTGCCGGCCTCTCCCGTCCAAACGTAGGGGGATAGAGAGTTGTCCATTATACTGGAGATAGAGTTCGACGAGCTGTATTCAACGCACTCTTCGGCATTGTTGTGACTACACGTACTGCGGACTTATGGCGGCAAGAATGTCGGCGGAAGGGTGGTTTAAACCCTTCCCCTTTTTTTTCTCGAAAATCAGAAAGTGTTCGCGATTGCCATTTTGATGCTATCGTGTAAGAAGTAAGTCAAGGGGTAATACAGGGCCGCATCCCGTTCCTCGGTATGGCCATTATTTCCGGAATTAGAGACTCAAATATTTCAGGTACCCAAAAATTAAGGCTAGGCAAAAGTGCGGCGCATTTGCCCGATTTTAGCGGTGATTACTAAGAAAGTGTTCGCGTTTGCCATTTTGATGCTATCGTGTAAGAAGTAAGTCAAGGGGTAATACAGGGCCGCATCCCGTTCCTCGGTATGGCCATTATTTCCGGAATTAGAGACTCAAATATTTCAGGTACCCAAAAATTAAGGCTAGGAAAAAGTGCGGCGCATTTGCCCGATTTTAGCGGTGATTACTAAGGAAGATGTGGGGATGCTACAGTTAAAAGCGCGGGCCTCTGAGCCCCTTTGTTCTCCTTGTGTAGAAAAAAGTCAGTTTTGGAAGGTGAAAATGACCACTTTTTGAAATTTTGCCGGCCTCTCCCGTCCAAACGCAGGGGGATAGAGAGTTGTCCTTTATACTGGAGATAGAGTTCGACGAGCTGTATTCAACGCACTCTTCGGCATTGTTGTGACTACACGTACTGCGGACTTATGGCGGCAAGAATGTCGGCGGAAGGGTGGTTTAAACCCTTCCCCTTTTTTTCTCGAAAATCAGAAAGTGTTCGCGATTGCCATTTTGATGCTATCGTGTAAGAAGTAAGTCAAGGGGGAATACAGGGCCGCATCCCGTTCCTCGGTATGGCCATTATTTCCGGAATTAGAGACTCAAATATTTCAGGTACCCAAAAATTAGGGCTAGGAAAAAGTGCGGCGGATTTGCCCGATTTTAGCGGTGATTACTAAGGAAGATGTGGGGATGCTACAGTTAAAAGCGCGGGCCTCTGAGCCCCTTTGTTCTCCTTGTGTAGAAAAAAGTCAGTTTTGGAAGGTGAAAATGTCCACTTTTTGAAATTTTGCCGGCCTCTCCCGTCCAAACGCAGGGGGATAGAGAGTTGTCCTTTATACTGGAGATAGAGTTCGACGAGCTGTATTCAACGCACTCTTCGGCATTGTTGTGACTACACGTACTGCGGACTTATGGCGGCAAGAATGTCGGCGGAAGGGTGGTTTAAACCCTTCCCCTTTTTTTCTCGAAAATCAGAAAGTGTTCGCGATTGCCATTTTGATGCTATCGTGTAAGAAGTAAGTCAAGGGGTAATACAGGGCCGCATCCCGTTCCTCGGTATGGCCATTATTTCCGGAATTAGAGACTCAAATATTTCAGGTACCCAAAAATTAAGGCTAGGAAAAAGTGCGGCGCATTTGCCCGATTTTAGCGGTGATTACTAAGAAAGTGTTCGCGATTGCCATTTTGATGCTATCGTGTAAGAAGTAAGTCAAGGGGTAATACAGGGCCGCATCCCGTTCCTCGGTATGGCCATTATTTCCGGAATTAGAGACTCAAATATTTCAGGTACCCAAAAATTAAGGCTAGGAAAAAGTGCGGCGGATTTGCCCGATTTTAGCGGTGATTACTAAGGAAGATGTGGGGATGCTACAGTTAAAAGCGCGGGCCTCTGAGCCCCTTTGTTCTCCTTGTGTAGAAAAAAGTCTGTTTTGGAAGGTGAAAATGACCACTTTTTGAAATTTTGCCGGCCTCTCCCGTCCAAACGCAGGGGGATAGAGAGTTGTCCTTTATACTGGAGATAGAGTTCGACGAGCTGTATTCAACGCACTCTTCGGCATTGTTGTGACTACACGTACTGCGGACTTATGGCGGCAAGAATGTCGGCGGAAGGGTGGTTTAAACCCTTCCCCTTTTTTTCTCGAAAATCAGAAAGTGTTCGCGATTGCCATTTTGATGCTATCGTGTAAGAAGTAAGTCAAGGGGGAATACAGGGCCGCATCCCGTTCCTCGGTATGGCCATTATTTCCGGAATTAGAGACTCAAATATTTCAGGTACCCAAAAATTAAGGCTAGGAAAAAGTGCGGCGGATTTGCCCGATTTTAGCGGTGATTACTAAGGAAGATGTGGGGATGCTACAGTTAAAAGCGCGGGCCTCTGAGCCCGTTTGTTCTCCTTGTGTAGAAAAAAGTCTGTTTTGGAAGGTGAAAATGACCACTTTTTGAAATTTTGCCGGCCTCTCCCGTCCAAACGCAGGGGGATAGAGAGTTGTCCTTTATACTGGAGATAGAGTTCGACGAGCTGTATTCAACGCACTCTTCGGCATTGTTGTGACTACACGTACTGCGGACTTATGGCGGCAAGAATGTCGGCGGAAGGGTGGTTTAAACCCTTCCCCTTTTTTTCTCGAAAATCAGAAAGTGTTCGCGATTGCCATTTTGATGCTATCGTGTAAGAAGTAAGTCAAGGGGGAATACAGGGCCGCATCCCGTTCCTCGGTATGGCCATTATTTCCGGAATTAGAGACTCAAATATTTCAGGTACCCAAAAATTAAGGCTAGGAAAAAGTGCGGCGCATTTGCCCGATTTTACCGGTGATTACTAAGGAAGATGTGGGGATGCTACAGTTAAAAGCGCGGGCCTCTGAGCCCCTTTGTTCTCCTTGTGTAGAAAAAAGTCTCTTTTGGAAGGTGAAAATGACCACTTTTTGAAATTTTGCCGGCCTCTCCCGTCCAAACGCAGGGGGATAGAGAGTTGTCCTTTATACTGGATATAGAGTTCGACGAGCTGTATTCAACGCACTCTTCGGCATTGTTGTGACTACACGTACTGCGGACTTATGGCGGCAAGAATGTCGGCGGAAGGGTGGTTTAAACCCTTCCCCTTTTTTTCTCGAAAATCAGAAAGTGTTCGCGATTGCCATTTTGATGCTATCGTGTAAGAAGTAAGTCAAGGGGGAATACAGGGCCGCATCCCGTTCTTCGGTATGGCCATTATTTCCGGAATTAGAGACTCAAATATTTCAGGTACCCAAAAATTAAGGCTAGGAAAAAGTGCGGCGGATTTGCCCGATTTTAGCGGTGATTACTAAGGAAGATGTGGGGATGCTACAGTTAAAAGCGCGGGCCTCTGAGCCCCTTTGTTCTCCTTGTGTAGAAAAAAGTCTGTTTTGGAAGGTGAAAATGACCACTTTTTGAAATTTTGCCGGCCTCTCCCGTCCAAACGCAGGGGGATAGAGAGTTGTCCTTTATACTGGAGATAGAGTTCGACGAGCTGTATTCAACGCACTCTTCGGCATTGTTGTGACTACACGTACTGCGGACTTATGGCGGCAAGAATGTCGGCGGAAGGGTGGTTTAAACCCTTCCCCTTTTTTTCTCGAAAATCAGAAAGTGTTCGCGATTGCCATTTTGATGCTATCGTGTAAGAAGTAAGTCAAGGGGGAATACAGGGCCGCATCCCGTTCCTCGGTATGGCCATTATTTCCGGAATTAGAGACTCAAATATTTCAGGTACCCAAAAATTAAGGCTAGGAAAAAGTGCGGCGGATTTGCCCGATTTTAGCGGTGATTACTAAGGAAGATGTGGGGATGCTACAGTTAAAAGCGCGGGCCTCTGAGCCCCTTTGTTCTCCTTGTGTAGAAAAAAGTCAGTTTTGGAAGGTGAAAATGACCACTTTTTGAAATTTTGCCGGCCTCTCCCGTCCAAACGTAGGGGGATAGAGAGTTGTCCATTATACTGGAGATAGAGTTCGACGAGCTGTATTCAACGCACTCTTCGGCATTGTTGTGACTACACGTACTGCGGACTTATGGCGGCAAGAATGTCGGCGGAAGGGTGGTTTAAACCCTTCCCCTTTTTTTCTCGAAAATCAGAAAGTGTTCGCGATTGCCATTTTGATGCTATCGTGTAAGAAGTAAGTCAAGGGGGAATACAGGGCCGCATCCCGTTCCTCGGTATGGCCATTATTTCCGGAATTAGAGACTCAAATATTTCAGGTACCCAAAAATTAAGGCTAGGAAAAAGTGCGGCGGATTTGCCCGATTTTAGCGGTGATTACTAAGGAAGATGTGGGGATGCTACAGTTAAAAGCGCGGGCCTCTGAGCCCCTTTGTTCTCCTTGTGTAGAAAAAAGTCAGTTTTGGAAGGTGAAAATGACCACTTTTTGAAATTTTGCCGGCCTCTCCCGTCCAAACGTAGGGGGATAGAGAGTTGTCCATTATACTGGAGATAGAGTTCGACGAGCTGTATTCAACGCACTCTTCGGCATTGTTGTGACTACACGTACTGCGGACTTATGGCGGCAAGAATGTCGGCGGAAGGGTGGTTTAAACCCTTCCCCTTTTTTTTCTCGAAAATCAGAAAGTGTTCGCGATTGCCATTTTGATGCTATCGTGTAAGAAGTAAGTCAAGGGGTAATACAGGGCCGCATCCCGTTCCTCGGTATGGCCATTATTTCCGGAATTAGAGACTCAAATATTTCAGGTACCCAAAAATTAAGGCTAGGCAAAAGTGCGGCGCATTTGCCCGATTTTAGCGGTGATTACTAAGAAAGTGTTCGCGTTTGCCATTTTGATGCTATCGTGTAAGAAGTAAGTCAAGGGGTAATACAGGGCCGCATCCCGTTCCTCGGTATGGCCATTATTTCCGGAATTAGAGACTCAAATATTTCAGGTACCCAAAAATTAAGGCTAGGAAAAAGTGCGGCGCATTTGCCCGATTTTAGCGGTGATTACTAAGGAAGATGTGGGGATGCTACAGTTAAAAGCGCGGGCCTCTGAGCCCCTTTGTTCTCCTTGTGTAGAAAAAAGTCAGTTTTGGAAGGTGAAAATGACCACTTTTTGAAATTTTGCCGGCCTCTCCCGTCCAAACGCAGGGGGATAGAGAGTTGTCCTTTATACTGGAGATAGAGTTCGACGAGCTGTATTCAACGCACTCTTCGGCATTGTTGTGACTACACGTACTGCGGACTTATGGCGGCAAGAATGTCGGCGGAAGGGTGGTTTAAACCCTTCCCCTTTTTTTCTCGAAAATCAGAAAGTGTTCGCGATTGCCATTTTGATGCTATCGTGTAAGAAGTAAGTCAAGGGGGAATACAGGGCCGCATCCCGTTCCTCGGTATGGCCATTATTTCCGGAATTAGAGACTCAAATATTTCAGGTACCCAAAAATTAGGGCTAGGAAAAAGTGCGGCGCATTTGCCCGATTTTACCGGTGATTACTAAGGAAGATATGGGGATGCTACAGTTAAAAGCGCGGGCCTCTGAGCCCCTTTGTTCTCCTTGTGTAGAAAAAAGTCTGTTTTGGAAGGTGAAAATGACCACTTTTTGAAATTTTGCCGGCCTCTCCCGTCCAAACGCAGGGGGATAGAGAGTTGTCCTTTATACTGGATATAGAGTTCGACGAGCTGTATTCAACGCACTCTTCGGCATTGTTGTGACTACACGTACTGCGGACTTATGGCGGCAAGAATGTCGGCGGAAGGGTGGTTTAAACCCTTCCCCTTTTTTTCTCGAAAATCAGAAAGTGTTCGCGATTGCCATTTTGATGCTATCGTGTAAGAAGTAAGTCAAGGGGTAATACAGGGCCGCATCCCGTTCCTCGGTATGGCCATTATTTCCGGAATTAGAGACTCAAATATTTCAGGTACCCAAAAATTAAGGCTAGGAAAAAGTGCGGCGCATTTGCCCGATTTTAGCGGTGATTACTAAGAAAGTGTTCGCGATTGCCATTTTGATGCTATCGTGTAAGAAGTAAGTCAAGGGGTAATACAGGGCCGCATCCCGTTCCTCGGTATGGCCATTATTTCCGGAATTAGAGACTCAAATATTTCAGGTACCCAAAAATTAAGGCTAGGAAAAAGTGCGGCGCATTTGCCCGATTTTAGCGGTGATTACTAAGGAAGATGTGGGGATGCTACAGTTAAAAGCGCGGGCCTCTGAGCCCCTTTGTTCTCCTTGTGTAGAAAAAAGTCTGTTTTGGAAGGTGAAAATGACCACTTTTTGAAATTTTGCCGGCCTCTCCCGTCCAAACGCAGGGGGATAGAGAGTTGTCCTTTATACTGGAGATAGAGTTCGACGAGCTGTATTCAACGCACTCTTCGGCATTGTTGTGACTACACATACTGCGGACTTATGGCGGCAAGAATGTCGGCGGAAGGGTGGTTTAAACCCTTCCCCTTTTTTTCTCGAAAATCAGAAAGTGTTCGCGATTGCCATTTTGATGCTATCGTGTAAGAAGTAAGTCAAGGGGGAATACAGGGCCGCATCCCGTTCCTCGGTATGGCCATTATTTCCGGAATTAGAGACTCAAATATTTCAGGTACCCAAAAATTAAGGCTAGGAAAAAGTGCGGCGGATTTGCCCGATTTTAGCGGTGATTACTAAGGAAGATGTGGGGATGCTACAGTTAAAAGCGCGGGCCTCTGAGCCCCTTTGTTCTCCTTGTGTAGAAAAAAGTCTGTTTTGGAAGGTGAAAATGACCACTTTTTGAAATTTTGCCGGCCTCTCCCGTCCAAACGCAGGGGGATAGAGAGTTGTCCTTTATACTGGAGATAGAGTTCGACGAGCTGTATTCAACGCACTCTTCGACATTGTTGTGACTACACGTACTGCGGACTTATGGCGGCAAGAATGTCGGCGGAAGGGTGGTTTAAACCCTTCCCCTTTTTTTCTCGAAAATCAGAAAGTGTTCGCGATTGCCATTTTGATGCTATCGTGTAAGAAGTAAGTCAAGGGGGAATACAGGGCCGCATCCCGTTCCTCGGTATGGCCATTATTTCCGGAATTAGAGACTCAAATATTTCAGGTACCCAAAAATTAAGGCTAGGAAAAAGTGCGGCGGATTTGCCCGATTTTAGCGGTGATTACTAAGGAAGATGTGGGGATGCTACAGTTAAAAGCGCGGGCCTCTGAGCCCCTTTGTTCTCCTTGTGTAGAAAAAAGTCTGTTTTGGAAGGTGAAAATGACCACTTTTTGAAATTTTGCCGGCCTCTCCCGTCCAAACGCAGGGGGATAGAGAGTTGTCCTTTATACTGGAGATAGAGTTCGACGAGCTGTATTCAACGCACTCTTCGGCATTGTTGTGACTACACGTACTGCGGACTTATGGCGGCAAGAATGTCGGCGGAAGGGTGGTTTAAACCCTTCCCCTTTTTTTCTCGAAAATCAGAAAGTGTTCGCGATTGCCATTTTGATGCTATCGTGTAAGAAGTAAGTCAAGGGGGAATACAGGGCCGCATCCCGTTCCTCGGTATGGCCATTATTTCCGGAATTAGAGACTCAAATATTTCAGGTACCCAAAAATTAAGGCTAGGAAAAAGTGCGGCGGATTTGCCCGATTTTAGCGGTGATTACTAAGGAAGATGTGGGGATGCTACAGTTAAAAGCGCGGGCCTCTGAGCCCCTTTGTTCTCCTTGTGTAGAAAAAAGTCTGTTTTGGAAGGTGAAAATGACCACTTTTTGAAATTTTGCCGGCATCTCCCGTCCAAACGCAGGGGGATAGAGAGTTGTCCTTTATACTGGAGATAGAGTTCGACGAGCTGTATTCAACGCACTCTTCGACATTGTTGTGACTACACGTACTGCGGACTTATGGCGGCAAGAATGTCGGCGGAAGGGTGGTTTAAACCCTTCCCCTTTTTTTCTCGAAAATCAGAAAGTGTTCGCGATTGCCATTTTGATGCTATCGTGTAAGAAGTAAGTCAAGGGGGAATACAGGGCCGCATCCCGTTCCTCGGTATGGCCATTATTTCCGGAATTAGAGACTCAAATATTTCAGGTACCCAAAAATTAAGGCTAGGAAAAAGTGCGGCGGATTTGCCCGATTTTAGCGGTGATTACTAAGGAAGATGTGGGGATGCTACAGTTAAAAGCGCGGGCCTCTGAGCCCCTTTGTTCTCCTTGTGTAGAAAAAAGTCAGTTTTGGAAGGTGAAAATGACCACTTTTTGAAATTTTGCCGGCCTCTCCCGTCCAAACGCAGGGGGATAGAGAGTTGTCCTTTATACTGGAGATAGAGTTCGACGAGCTGTATTCAACGCACTCTTCGGCATTGTTGTGACTACACGTACTGCGGACTTATGGCGGCAAGAATGTCGGCGGAAGGGTGGTTTAAACCCTTCCCCTTTTTTTCTCGAAAATCAGAAAGTGTTCGCGATTGCCATTTTGATGCTATCGTGTAAGAAGTAAGTCAAGGGGTAATACAGGGCCGCATCCCGTTCCTCGGTATGGCCATTATTTCCGGAATTAGAGACTCAAATATTTCAGGTACCCAAAAATTAAGGCTACGAAAAAGTGCGGCGCATTTGCCCGATTTTAGCGGTGATTACTAAGAAAGTGTTCGCGATTGCCATTTTGATGCTATCGTGTAAGAAGTAAGTCAAGGGGTAATACAGGGCCGCATCCCGTTCCTCGGTATGGCCATTATTTCCGGAATTAGAGACTCAAATATTTCAGGTACCCAAAAATTAAGGCTAGGAAAAAGTGCGGCGCATTTGCCCGATTTTAGCGGTGATTACTAAGGAAGATGTGGGGATGCTACAGTTAAAAGCGCGGGCCTCTGAGCCCCTTTGTTCTCCTTGTGTAGAAAAAAGTCTGTTTTGGAAGGTGAAAATGACCACTTTTTGAAATTTTGCCGGCCTCTCCCGTCCAAACGCAGGGGGATAGAGAGTTGTCCTTTATACTGGAGATAGAGTTCGACGAGCTGTATTCAACGCACTCTTCGGCATTGTTGTGACTACACGTACTGCGGACTTATGGCGGCAAGAATGTCGGCGGAAAATCAGAAAATCAGAAAATCAGAAAGTGTTCGCGATTGCCATTTTGATGCTATCGTGTAAGAAGTAAGTCAAGGGGGAATACAGGGCCGCATCCCGTTCCTCGGTATGGCCATTATTTCCGGAATTAGAGACTCAAATATTTCAGGTACCCAAAAATTAAGGCTAGGAAAAAGTGCGGCGGATTTGCCCGATTTTAGCGGTGATTACTAAGGAAGATGTGGGGATGCTACAGTTAAAAGCGCGGGCCTCTGAGCCCCTTTGTTCTCCTTGTGTAGAAAAAAGTCTGTTTTGGAAGGTGAAAATGACCACTTTTTGAAATTTTGCCGGCCTCTCCCGTCCAAACGCAGGGGGATAGAGAGTTGTCCTTTATACTGGAGATAGAGTTCGACGAGCTGTATTCAACGCACTCTTCGACATTGTTGTGACTACACGTACTGCGGACTTATGGCGGCAAGAATGTCGGCGGAAGGGTGGTTTAAACCCTTCCCCTTTTTTTCTCGAAAATCAGAAAGTGTTCGCGATTGCCATTTTGATGCTATCGTGTAAGAAGTAAGTCAAGGGGGAATACAGGGCCGCATCCCGTTCCTCGGTATGGCCATTATTTCCGGAATTAGAGACTCAAATATTTCAGGTACCCAAAAATTAAGGCTAGGAAAAAGTGCGGCGGATTTGCCCGATTTTAGCGGTGATTACTAAGGAAGATGTGGGGATGCTACAGTTAAAAGCGCGGGCCTCTGAGCCCCTTTGTTCTCCTTGTGTAGAAAAAAGTCAGTTTTGGAAGGTGAAAATGACCACTTTTTGAAATTTTGCCGGCCTCTCCCGTCCAAACGCAGGGGGATAGAGAGTTGTCCTTTATACTGGAGATAGAGTTCGACGAGCTGTATTCAACGCACTCTTCGGCATTGTTGTGACTACACGTACTGCGGACTTATGGCGGCAAGAATGTCGGCGGAAGAGTGGTTTAAACCCTTCCCCTTTTTTTCTCGAAAATCAGAAAGTGTTCGCGATTGCCATTTTGATGCTATCGTGTAAGAAGTAAGTCAAGGGGTAATACAGGGCCGCATCCCGTTCCTCGGTATGGCCATTATTTCCGGAATTAGAGACTCAAATATTTCAGGTACCCAAAAATTAAGGCTAGGAAAAAGTGCGGCGCATTTGCCCGATTTTACCGGTGATTACTAAGGAAGATGTGGGGATGCTACAGTTAAAAGCGCGGGCCTCTGAGCCCCTTTGTTCTCCTTGTGTAGAAAAAAGTCTGTTTTGGAAGGTGAAAATGACCACTTTTTGAAATTTTGCCGGCCTCTCCCGTCCAAACGCAGGGGGATAGAGAGTTGTCCTTTATACTGGAGATAGAGTTCGACGAGCTGTATTCAACGCACTCTTCGGCATTGTTGTGACTACACGTACTGCGGACTTATGGCGGCAAGAATGTCGGCGGAAGGGTGGTTTAAACCCTTCCCCTTTTTTTCTCGAAAATCAGAAAGTGTTCGCGATTGCCATTTTGATGCTATCGTGTAAGAAGTAAGTCAAGGGGGAATACAGGGCCGCATCCCGTTCCTCGGTATGGCCATTATTTCCGGAATTAGAGACTCAAATATTTCAGGTACCCAAAAATTAAGGCTAGGAAAAAGTGCGGCGGATTTGCCCGATTTTAGCGGTGATTACTAAGGAAGATGTGGGGATGCTACAGTTAAAAGCGCGGGCCTCTGAGCCCCTTTGTTCTCCTTGTGTAGAAAAAAGTCTGTTTTGGAAGGTGAAAATGACCACTTTTTGAAATTTTGCCGGCCTCTCCCGTCCAAACGCAGGGGGATAGAGAGTTGTCCTTTATACTGGAGATAGAGTTCGACGAGCTGTATTCAACGCACTCTTCGGCATTGTTGTGACTACACGTACTGCGGACTTATGGCGGCAAGAATGTCGGCGGAAGGGTGGTTTAAACCCTTCCCCTTTTTTTCTCGAAAATCAGAAAGTGTTCGCGATTGCCATTTTGATGCTATCGTGTAAGAAGTAAGTCAAGGGGGAATACAGGGCCGCATCCCGTTCCTCGGTATGGCCATTATTTCCGGAATTAGAGACTCAAATATTTCAGGTACCCAAAAATTAAAGGCTAGGAAAAAGTGCGGCGGATTTGCCCGATTTTAGCGGTGATTACTAAGGAAGATGTGGGGATGCTACAGTTAAAAGCGCGGGCCTCTGAGCCCCTTTGTTCTCCTTGTGTAGAAAAAAGTCTGTTTTGGAAGGTGAAAATGACCACTTTTTGAAATTTTGCCGGCCTCTCCCGTCCAAACGCAGGGGGATAGAGAGTTGTCCTTTATACTGGAGATAGAGTTCGACGAGCTGTATTCAACGCACTCTTCGACATTGTTGTGACTACACGTACTGCGGACTTATGGCGGCAAGAATGTCGGCGGAAGGGTGGTTTAAACCCTTCCCCTTTTTTTCTCGAAAATCAGAAAGTGTTCGCGATTGCCATTTTGATGCTATCGTGTAAGAAGTAAGTCAAGGGGGAATACAGGGCCGCATCCCGTTCCTCGGTATGGCCATTATTTCCGGAATTAGAGACTCAAATATTTCAGGTACCCAAAAATTAAGGCTAGGAAAAAGTGCGGCGGATTTGCCCGATTTTAGCGGTGATTACTAAGGAAGATGTGGGGATGCTACAGTTAAAAGCGCGGGCCTCTGAGCCCCTTTGTTCTCCTTGTGTAGAAAAAAGTCAGTTTTGGAAGGTGAAAATGTCCACTTTTTGAAATTTTGCCGGCCTCTCCCGTCCAAACGCAGGGGGATAGAGAGTTGTCCTTTATACTGGAGATAGAGTTCGACGAGCTGTATTCAACGCACTCTTCGGCATTGTTGTGACTACACGTACTGCGGACTTATGGCGGCAAGAATGTCGGCGGAAGGGTGATTTTCTCGAAAATCAGAAAGTGTTCGCGATTGCCATTTTGATGCTATCGTGTAAGAAGTAAGTCAAGGGGTAATACAGGGCCGCATCCCGTTCCTCGGTATGGCCATTATTTCCGGAATTAGGGACTCAAATATTTCAGGTACCCAAAAATTAAGGCTAGGAAAAAGTGCGGCGCATTTGCCCGATTTTAGCGGTGATTACTAAGAAAGTGTTCGCGATTGCCATTTTGATGCTATCGTGTAAGAAGTAAGTCAAGGGGTAATACAGGGCCGCATCCCGTTCCTCGGTATGGCCATTATTTCCGGAATTAGAGACTCAAATATTTCAGGTACCCAAAAATTAAGGCTAGGAAAAAGTGCGGCGCATTTGCCCGATTTTAGCGGTGATTACTAAGGAAGATGTGGGGATGCTACAGTTAAAAGCGCGGGCCTCTGAGCCCCTTTGTTCTCCTTGTGTAGAAAAAAGTCTGTTTTGGAAGGTGAAAATGACCACTTTTTGAAATTTTGCCGGCCTCTCCCGTCCAAACGCAGGGGGATAGAGAGTTGTCCTTTATACTGGAGATAGAGTTCGACGAGCTGTATTCAACGCACTCTTCGGCATTGTTGTGACTACACGTACTGCGGACTTATGGCGGCAAGAATGTCGGCGGAAGGGTGGTTTAAACCCTTCCCCTTTTTTTCTCGAAAATCAGAAAGTGTTCGCGATTGCCATTTTGATGCTATCGTGTAAGAAGTAAGTCAAGGGGTAATACAGGGCCGCATCCCGTTCCTCGGTATGGCCATTATTTCCGGAATTAGAGACTCAAATATTTCAGGTACCCAAAAATTAAGGCTAGGAAAAAGTGCGGCGCATTTGCCCGATTTTAGCGGTGATTACTAAGAAAGTGTTCGCGATTGCCATTTTGATGCTATCGTGTAAGAAGTAAGTCAAGGGGTAATACAGGGCCGCATCCCGTTCCTCGGTATGGCCATTATTTCCGGAATTAGAGACTCAAATATTTCAGGTACCCAAAAATTAAGGCTAGGAAAAAGTGCGGCGCATTTGCCCGATTTTAGCGGTGATTACTAAGGAAGATGTGGGGATGCTACAGTTAAAAGCGCGGGCCTCTGAGCCCCTTTGTTCTCCTTGTGTAGAAAAAAGTCTGTTTTGGAAGGTGAAAATGACCACTTTTTGAAATTTTGCCGGCCTCTCCCGTCCAAACGCAGGGGGATAGAGAGTTGTCCTTTATACTGGAGATAGAGTTCGACGAGCTGTATTCAACGCACTCTTCGGCATTGTTGTGACTACACGTACTGCGGACTTATGGCGGCAAGAATGTCGGCGGAAGGGTGGTTTAAACCCTTCCCCTTTTTTTCTCGAAAATCAGAAAGTGTTCGCGATTGCCATTTTGATGCTATCGTGTAAGAAGTAAGTCAAGGGGGAATACAGGGCCGCATCCCGTTCCTCGGTATGGCCATTATTTCCGGAATTAGAGACTCAAATATTTCAGGTACCCAAAAATTAAGGCTAGGAAAAAGTGCGGCGGATTTGCCCGATTTTAGCGGTGATTACTAAGGAAGATGTGGGGATGCTACAGTTAAAAGCGCGGGCCTCTGAGCCCCTTTGTTCTCCTTGTGTAGAAAAAAGTCTGTTTTGGAAGGTGAAAATGACCACTTTTTGAAATTTTGCCGGCCTCTCCCGTCCAAACGCAGGGGGATAGAGAGTTGTCCTTTATACTGGAGATAGAGTTCGACGAGCTGTATTCAACGCACTCTTCGACATTGTTGTGACTACACGTACTGCGGACTTATGGCGGCAAGAATGTCGGCGGAAGGGTGGTTTAAACCCTTCCCCTTTTTTTCTCGAAAATCAGAAAGTGTTCGCGATTGCCATTTTGATGCTATCGTGTAAGAAGTAAGTCAAGGGGGAATACAGGGCCGCATCCCGTTCCTCGGTATGGCCATTATTTCCGGAATTAGAGACTCAAATATTTCAGGTACCCAAAAATTAAGGCTAGGAAAAAGTGCGGCGGATTTGCCCGATTTTAGCGGTGATTACTAAGGAAGATGTGGGGATGCTACAGATAAAAGCGCGGGCCTCTGAGCCCCTTTGTTCTCCTTGTGTAGAAAAAAGTCAGTTTTGGAAGGTGAAAATGTCCACTTTTTGAAATTTTGCCGGCCTCTCCCGTCCAAACGCAGGGGGATAGAGAGTTGTCCTTTATACTGGAGATAGAGTTCGACGAGCTGTATTCAACGCACTCTTCGGCATTGTTGTGACTACACGTACTGCGGACTTATGGCGGCAAGAATGTCGGCGGAAGGGTGGTTTAAACCCTTCCCCTTTTTTTCTCGAAAATCAGAAAGTGTTCGCGATTGCCATTTTGATGCTATCGTGTAAGAAGTAAGTCAAGGGGTAATACAGGGCCGCATCCCGTTCCTCGGTATGGCCATTATTTCCGGAATTAGAGACTCAAATATTTCAGGTACCCAAAAATTAAGGCTAGGAAAAAGTGCGGCGCATTTGCCCGATTTTAGCGGTGATTACTAAGAAAGTGTTCGCGATTGCCATTTTGATGCTATCGTGTAAGAAGTAAGTCAAGGGGTAATACAGGGCCGCATCCCGTTCCTCGGTATGGCCATTATTTCCGGAATTAGAGACTCAAATATTTCAGGTACCCAAAAATTAAGGCTAGGAAAAAGTGCGGCGCATTTGCCCGATTTTAGCGGTGATTACTAAGGAAGATGTGGGGATGCTACAGTTAAAAGCGCGCGCCTCTGAGCCCCTTTGTTCTCCTTGTGTAGAAAAAAGTCTGTTTTGGAAGGTGAAAATGACCACTTTTTGAAATTTTGCCGGCCTCTCCCGTCCAAACGCAGGGGGATAGAGAGTTGTCCTTTATACTGGAGATAGAGTTCGACGAGCTGTATTCAACGCACTCTTCGGCATTGTTGTGACTACACGTACTGCGGACTTATGGCGGCAAGAATGTCGGCGGAAATAGAGGCTATATCTAAGAACGGGATGTATTCTTGTGTTCCCTCTTGACTTACTTCGGACACGATACCATGAAAATGGGAATCTCGAACACAATCTGATTAAACTGAAAAAATACCAAGGCTTTTAATCTTCTATTACGCCTACATTCTCGCCGCCATATCTCCGCCGTATGTGTAGTGAGAAGAAAGGTGATAAATGCTGCGAATAGATCTTCACGAACTCTCTCTGTAGTATAAGAGACAACTCTCTGTCCCCAGGCATTTGGACGGTAGGAGCCGTGATATTTAAAAAAAGTGGTCATTTTGGCCTTCCAAAAACAGAATTTTCTCGACACGAGTAGAACGAAGGGGCTCTGAGACCTACCTGCCCTTTTCACTGTAGCATCCCCGCATATTACTAATATTCACGAATAAAATCTAGCTAATCCGTTGCCCTTTTTCGTAGTCTCGTGCTCTTCAGGTGCATTTTTTATCCCTTGCAGTGTGATAATTCCTCTTGACACTGATTGTTGTTTGCCATTATGTATAGGCCTACATGAACTTTAGAAATGTGAGATTTCTTCAAAATGTTGGCATTTAGTGCTTTTTGTCTCATCTGGAAGCTTCTTTTTTTTTATAGTTTTAACAAAATACATAATTTTTACTCATTATCTAAATAGTCTGGTAATTATTTGGATATTTTTATAGTAATAATGGCATTGTACTTTGGATACCTTATATCATCTGCAGTGTCTGTTCCTCGCATTTCAAATTTTCTGACATTTATTATCCTTGCAACGGACAAAATGTAGATTTCTAATTGGGCAAAAGACTTCACTTGTTAGCAATTATTATTATTTTAAATTGAATTCCATGATTATAGTGATATAATTATTCTAATGTGGGATATATTTTGAATGTTTGATTTTTCAGTTATGAATATTTTTCCTTTTGCGTTCTTCATTTGCTTTGTCCCGTTTATGTATTTCTTAATGTCTTTGTTGCATTGTTGATATGAAACATAGAGATATTAGAGCTATAAGATTGCTTTTGTTTGTGTGTGCAGGCTGATTCCTCGGGTAGATTGTAGTATGTCGCTGGAGTGCCTGACAGTGATGTTTCGTTCATGTCGCAGACTGGTGTGATCATATTTGTAGCACTGTCCTCGTGGCATGCTACAGCTGGACACGAGAAGAGTTGCAATGTGAGGAGAAGGCAAGGTTGAAAGAATGAGTGGATTAGTTAAGTAATACCAATTTATTTCATGAAATGTATTAAACAGCTTAATTGCGCCATAATACGTCTGTGTAATATGTATAAAGGAATAGAGGAGGAATAATTCTTAACAATAAGAGACATACTGTAAACTGCATAAAAGCTATTTCATTGTCAATGATTTTCAGTACCCATCATGTTACAACTGTTGATAGGAGGCTCACATTATAAAATGTGACGTCATTATGTCTAGTGTTTCGTAAAGAGAAGGTGTCGAAGGAATAGATTATGGAGACGCAATGTGTAATGAATAACCTTCAGTATAGTGACTACAACATTACATGAGTGGCGTTATAAGTTTATTAAGCAATGTAGAAACAGGATATATTTACGAAGTCTATTTTAACAAAGAAATGTTTGTATAATGTTGATAATTTTTTAAATATACATTTGAATATAAATGTTTGACTATGCCTGTATACTTTATATTTTATGACAATAAAGTAATGTCAATATGAACAAAATGACATGAAGGAGGAATGCTTCCTGTGGACTCTTTGCTTGGAAGCCATCAGCATTTTGTACTTAACTAGTGAGCTAAAATAACATGCATTTACGTCATTTAGTTCATACCTTACATTGCAATTGAGGCTAACCACACATGTGTATGACTAGATTTCAGTCAGGTGTGAATAGGACTTACCACGTCCAGCGCCTGAGTGGTCCCTGGGGTCTGCTATCTATATCTTTTGTGCGTGAAGGCAGTCCATATGGCTGTCAGCATCCCACTTTATTTCGCGAGCTCTACAGATCTCCTGACTGCTGTAGTACCTATTGAATATGGATCGGACCGCTGTGGCCCTTTTCTATCGTTGGGGTATGGATGGGGTTTATTATAGAATCATAAATCTAAACATAATAAGATGCATATCACTATGAATACAACATTTTATTTTGATCATTATTTTGTAATGAACTTACAGTAACATTGATACTAATGAATGAACATTGCATCGTACTCTCTGGCTTTAAAATATTCGAAATGCAGTTTTAAGTTACAGAAAAATTACATTATCGAACTTTGTTTGAAACAGAGTAATTCACATTAGATTTTGTTTGACAATAATATAACAAAATACAGTACTGAAGCCTGTTTGAAAAATATTTATTCTCAATTAACTCTAGTCACATCCAGGTCACTCTTAACTCGTTCTCATGTTAATCCTAAACACTTGCAAGTCACTCCCAAATCACTCTTAAGTCCCTTTCCATTCACTGTCGAGTCGATCTTAAGTCACACCTAAGTCTCTCCCGATTCACTCTTAAGTCACTCCCAATCACTCTCGGTTCCCTCTTAAGTCACTCAAAAGTCATTCTCGATTTGTACACGAGTCACTCTAGATATACTCCACAGTCAATCTCGATTCACTCCGAAGTCAGTGCCTAGTCACTCGCAAATCTTTATGTCACTCTCAAGTCAATCTTAAAACACTCCCAAGTCATACTCGAGTCATTCTTAATACACTCTCGATTAAGTCCAAAGTCAATGTTAAAACTCTCATAAATCAGTCAACACACACATTACTCTCGATTCACTCTTAAGTCACACCTAACTTACTATGAAGTCACTCTCGATTTGCTCCCTAGTCACTCTTCATTCACTCCGAAGTCAA
This sequence comes from Periplaneta americana, assembly GCF_040183065.1. Classification (NCBI taxonomy): domain Eukaryota; kingdom Metazoa; phylum Arthropoda; class Insecta; order Blattodea; family Blattidae; genus Periplaneta; species Periplaneta americana. The sequence goes on along the minus strand of NC_091125.1, from coordinate 171,332,815 downwards.
TCTCGATTCATTCCCAAATCACTTCCAAATTAATCAGTCGATTCACACTCAAGTTACTCCCAAATCACTCCTGTCAGTCCTAAGTCAATGTTAAACACTCCCACGTCACTCAAAAAATCACTCTTCACCACAAATTGATTCACAACAAATTTCAATTGTATAATATGTTCAGATATTACTAATTATCAATTTTTTTTTTGGAACCCTGAAAACAAAACAAAAAATTAAGCATGATTTTTTATATTTGTCACTTCCACTTAACATGGCGTTGCTTTACTCATAATATTAATATATTTAATCCGCCCTGGCAAGATCGATTCTTTCCAAGGAGTGGGATACGAAGAGCAGAGTCTGAGATGAAGTAATATCACAGTCTAGTATATACAGTCACGAAGCGTGAGTTGTTGAGGGTACTAGGAACAATAGACTGTGCAGGTACTATTTCGCATTGTCTGTGATGAGGTGATAGTAGCGATCCTAGTGGTTAGCAACTATCTATGGATGCATATTTACTACGTATTGAGCTTCGTGACTGTATATACTACACAGGCTGTGGTAATACTGTTCCTTAACGAATGCTTTAAAATTCTTTTGGAACTAAATTCTTCAATTGGAAACATCAACGGTTTCCTGCTGAACTCCGTTTTCTTTTACAGTGAGCCGAGGGGGATAAATCTTGAATTCTATAATGCGAGTATATTTATTTACTTTGGCGACAGTGATTGTTATCTTCGCCACCTAGTCACAGAAGTAATAACTGAAGAAGTCACGCTTACACGAAATTAGAGATCACTATCGATTAGTAGGACCCGGGTACCTTTGAACGCTAGTGTACACACAGTGTGCAAATTCTATATGATAGCCTTTAAAAAAACACCACAACCACAGTTTCTCCACTTACCTCATTTCGGAGTGTCCAGATAAGGAAGACTTTCTGTTGGAATATTCTTGTTCACCAATCCTTGTAAATTGAATACATTTATAACGCTAAAGAACGAAGACAGAACGTAAATGATAACTTGAATATTATTTATACCGTTAAAGAACGATAACAGAATATAAATAACGTGGATATTATTTATATCGCTAAAGAACGATTATAGAATACAAAAAATTATAACTATTATATTTATATCGCTTACAGAACGACAACAGAATATGAATGATAATTTGAATATTATTTATATCACTGAAGAACGATTAAAAAATAAATTGAAAACTTAAACAAGGCCCGAACTCAGAACCTTCGAATCATTGAGCGAACACTCTACAGCTGGTGTATGAGACGCAGATATGGAATAGTACCATAGTTCCGGAACTGCTTCTACAAGAACATGCATTGTGTAATATCGCCATGGATGAATATAAAATAGGATGCGAAACTGCGGTCAGCATTATCTGACGGAAGGGGGTTCAAATAAGATGATCAGCGCCCGACGTCGTGGGTAGTCAACATTAGAACTACGTGTTGGAGAGATTACCCGGAGTTCTCTATTTATCCGTTCCTGTTGGCTCCGGTAAGAATTTTCAGTGGAAGATGCTGTGAGGAATAAAAATGTAAATGTTTCCTTTTAAATTGGATTGGGAATATCGATGAGAGTGGGAGTTAAGAAAAATTTTCTACTTAGTTTAACATTTTCGTCACCAGGTGCTCTGCTAAATGCATAGAGTAATTAGTTTTTGTTTTCGCTACTTGGTGCGCTGCTAGATGTAAAAAGTTCTAGTCCGTCCAACAGATGGCAACAAGATCAGTTCCTACATTAGCGCCTCTATCATGTGTTACGGAGAACTCAGTAAGTTTCGCATCCTATTATAATTCATCCATTACATCGCCGCGACCCGAAGTGGACTATGAAAATATTCCCGTCGTCGACTTCGTCTGGTCGTCGTCTTTGGCTCGTCGTCATCGAATTCATCTCGTCGTCGATTTCGGCTAGTCGTTGCCGTCCACTTTGCCTCTTCGCCGACGTCGACATCGTCTCGCCTATGTCGACTTCGTCTCGTCGTCGTAGTCGACATCGTCCCGTACTTGCCGTCGACTTCGTCCCATCTACGTCGACTTCTCGTTGTCATTGTCGTCTGTCTCGCCGTCGTCGACTTCGTCACGTCTAATTTCGTCTAGGTGGCATTATCGACTTCGTCTCTTTGTAGTTGAAAAGTCATCTAGGTCTCGTCGTCTTCCACTTCATCTCGTCATCGTCGTCTACTTCGTCTCGTCGAAATCGTCTCGTCTCAGCCGTCGTCATGTACTTCCTTTTCGTCGTCGACTTCGGCCAGGTTCCCTGTCCAGGACGTCGGGATCTATGTACAGGTCTCCGCTTTCAGGATTCCGGGAAAACTACTTTGCGTTCCGGGTCCAAGACTCGCGGACCTGGATAAAGAACAACCGGTCCCGGTTAGGGTTCTGGGACAACACTGCCTTCCGGGTCCAGGACTCAGGTTACAGGTGGAGGACATACAAACTCCCGGTTCCTGTTCCCAAACTCCGGGTTACGGTTCCCAAAATCCGGGTTCCAACATCCCAAACTATACTTTCCGGGTAAAACTCCGGTTTCCGCTTCCCAAACTCCGGGTCCCAAACTGCTGATTCCGGCTCCCAAACTCCGGTCTCCGGTTTCCAAACTCCGGGTTGCGGATTCCAAACTCCGGGTTCAGTTTCCAAACTCCAGGTTCCGGTTTCCAAACTCGTATGTAATCAATCCATAATTGGATTACACATATAATCCATCCATAATTGGATTACAGATGTAATCCACACAGATTTGGATTACGTATGTAATCCATCCATAATTGGATTACATATGTAATCCACACAGATTTGGATTACATATGTAATCCATCTGTAATGATTGCACATGTAATCCATGCATAATTGGATCCACGCAGATTTGGATTATGTATGTAATCCATCCATAATTGGATTACATATGTAATCCACACAGATTTGGATTACGTATGTAATCCATCTATAATTGGATTACACATGTAATCCATCCATAATTGGATTACATATGTAATCCACTCAGATTTGGAGTACGTATGTAATCCATCCATAATTGGATTACGTACGTAATCCACACAGATTTGGATTACGTATGTAATCCATCTATAATTGGATTACACATGTAATCCATCCATAATTGGATTACATATGTAATCCACTCAGATTTGGATTACATAAGTAATCCATCCATAATTGGATTACACATGTCTTCCACACAGATTTGGATTACATACGTAATCCATTCATAATTGGATCACATATGTAATCCATCTATAACTGGATTAGTTATGTAATCCATCCATATTTGGATTACACATGTATTCCATACAGATTTGAATTACATACGTAATCCATCCATAATTGGATCACATATGTAATCCATGTAATTGGATCACATATGTAATCCATCCATAATTGGATTACGTACGTAATCCACACAGATTTGGATTACGTATGTAATCCCAAACTCCGGTTAGGGTTCCAAAACTCCCGGATCCGGTTCCCAAACTCCGGACAGGGTTCCAAACTACGGGTTACTCTTAACCAACTCCGGGTTCTGGTTACCAAACAACGGGTACCAAACTCCGGGTTCAGGATCCCAAAACTCCGGGTTGCTGGTCACAAAACTCCGGGACCATGTTACCAAAAATCCGGGTTCCGCTTCAGAAACTCCGGGTTCCGGGTCCCAACCTCAGGGTTACGGTTCCCAAAACTACGGGTTCCGTTTCCCAAAATTCCGGGTTCCGGTTTAAAAATCCGGGTTCCGGGTCGCAAAACTCCGGGTGTCGGTTCCCAAACTTCCGGTTTCAGTCCCAAAACTCCGGGTTCCTGTTCAAAAACTCCCGGATCCGGTTCCCAAAACTCCGGGATCCGGTTAAAATTTCGTGTCCCAAAACTCCGGGTTCCGGTTAAAACTCCGGGTTCAGGTTAAAACTCCGGGTCCCGGTTAAAAATCCGGATTCCGGGTCCCAAAACTCCGGGTTCCGGGTCCCAAAACTCCGGGTAATCGGTTCGCAAAATTCTGGGTTCCGATTCAAAACTCGGGGTTCCGGTTCAAAACTCCTGGTTTCGGTCCCAAAAAATCCGGGTTCCGGCCCGAAAACTCCGGGTTCCGGTACCAAAACTCCGGGTCCCGGCCCGAAAACTCCGGGTTCCGCTTCCCAAAGCTCCGGGTTTCGTGACCCAAAACTCCGGGATCCAGTTCACAAAACTCCGGTTCCGGTTCTTAAAATTCCGGGTTCCGGTTCCCAAAATTCCGGGTCCCAAAACTCAGGGTTCCGGTTAAAACTCCGGGTTCCGGTTCCCAAAACTCCGGGTTCCTTGCAAATTACGGGTTCCGGTTCCAGAAACTCCGGGTTCCGGTTCAAAACACCCGGTTCTGGTCCCAAAAACTCCGGGTTGCGTTAAAAAATCCGGGTTCCGGTTCGCAAATCTCCGGGATCCTGTTAAAAATCCGGGTTCTGGGTCCCAAAACTCCGGGTACCGGTCCCCAAAACTCCGGGATCCAGTCCCCAAAACTCCGGTTCAGGTTCCAAAAACTCCGGGTTCCGGTTAAAACTCCTGGTTCCTGTTAAAACTCCGGGTTACCTTTCGCAAAACTCCGGGTTACTTTCCACAAAACTCCGGGTTCCGGTTCCCAAAACTACGGGTCCAAAAATTCCGGGTACGAAAACTCCGGGTTTCGGTTCCGAAATCTCCGGGTTACAGTTAAAACTCCGGATTCCGTTTAAAACTCCGGATTCCGTTTAAAACTCCGGGTTCCGGTTCCCAAAACTCCGGGTTCCGGTCCCAAAACTCCGGGTTCCGGTCCCAAAACTCTGGGTTCCGGTCCCAAAACTCCGGGTTCCGGTTCTTAAAATTCCGGGATCCAAAACTCCGGATTCCGGTTAAAACTCCGGGTTCCCAAAACTCCGGGTTACGGTTCCCGTTCCCAAAATTCCGGGTCCCAAAACTCAGGGTTCCGGTTAAAACTCCGGGTTCCGTTTCCCAAAACTCCGGGTTCCTTGCAAATTACGGGTTCCGATTACATAAACTCCGGGTTCCGGTCCCAAAAACTCCGGGCTGCGTTAAAAAATCCGGGTTCCGGTTCGCAAATCTCCGGGATCCTGTTAAAAATCCGGGTTCTGGGTCCCAAAACTCCGGGTACCGGTCCCCAAAACTCCGGGATCCAGTCCCCAAAACTCCGGTTCAGGTTCCTAAAACTCCGGGTTCCGGTTAAAACTCCTGGTTCCTGTTAAAACTCCGGGTTACCTTTCGCAAATCTCCGAGTTACGGTCCACAAAACTCCGGGTTCCGGTTCCGAAAACTACGGGTCCAAAAATTCCGGGTACGAAAACTCCGGGTTTCGGTTCCGAAAACTCCGGATTCTGTTTAAAACTCCGGATTCCGTTTAAAAATCCGGGTTCCGGTTCCCAAAACTCCGGGTTCCGGTCCCAAAACTCCGGGTTCCGGTCCCAAAACTCCGGGTTCCGGTCCCAAAACTCCGGGTTCCGGTCCCAAAACTCCGGGACCCAAAACTCCGGATTCCGGTTAAAACTCCGTGTTCCCAAAACTCCGGGTTACGGTTCTCGAAACTCCAGGATCCGGTTAAAGCTCCGGGTTCCGGTTCAAAACTCCGGGTTCCGGCTCCCAAAATTCCGAGATCCGGGTTCCAAAACTCCGGGCTCCTTCTAAATTCCGGGTTCCGGTTCCCGAAATTCCGGGTTGCGGTCCCAAACCTCCGGGTTCCGGTTCCCAAAATTCCAAGATCCGGGTTCCAAAACTCCGGGCTCCATGTAAATTCCGGGTTCCGTTTCCCGAAACTCCGGGTTCCGGTCCCATAACTCCGGGTTCCGGTTCAAAACACCGGGTTCCGGTCCCAAAAACTTCGGGTTCCGGATCCAAAACTCCGGGTTGCGTTTAAAAATCCGGGTTCCGGTTCGCAAATCTCCGGGTTCCTCTTAAAAATCCCGGTTCCGGGTCCCAAAACTCCGGGTTGAGTTTCCCAAAACTCCGGGTTCCTCTTCCCTAAACTCCGGGTTCCATTCCCGTAACTCCGGGTTCCGGTTCCCAAAACTCCGGGTTGCAGTCCCAACTCCGGGTTCCGGTTACAGCTCCGGGTTCCTTTTAAAACTCCGGGTTCCGTTTCGCTAAACTCCGGGTTACGGTTCACAAAACTCCGGGTTCCGGTCCCAAAAGTACGGGTCCAAAAACTCCGGACTCCCGTTGGCAAAACTCCGAGTTTCGGTTACGAAAACTCCGGGTTACGGTTAAAACCCCGGATTCCGTTTAAAACTCCGGGTACCGGTTCCCTAGACTGCTTTTTTCGTGACGCAAAATTCCGGGTTCATGTCCCAAAACTCTGAGTTCCGGTTAAAACTCCGGGTTCCGGGTCCCAAAATCCCGGGTTCCAGTTCAAAACTCCGGGTTCCGTTCCCAAGACTTCGTGTCCCGGCCCCAAAATCCCGGGTCCGGTTAAAAATCCGGGTTCCCGTGCCCAAAACTCCGGGATCCGTCCCAAACTCCGGGTTCCGGTTAAAACTACTGGTCCAAAAACTCCTGGTTCCGGTTCCCAAAACTGCGGGTTCCGTTCCCATGACTCCGGATACCGGTTCAAAAATGTGTGTTCTGTTTAAAAAATTCCGGGTTCCGTTTCTCAAAACTCCTTTTTCCGAGCCCCAAAACTCCGCGTTCCGGTTCAAAAGTCCGATTCCCTAAACTCCGGGTTCCGGTTCACAAATATCGGGTTCCGCGTCCCAAAACTCCGGGTTTTTGATTCCAAATTCCGGGTTCCGCTTCCCAAACTCCGGGGCAGGGTTCCAAATCTACGCGTCCTGATCCCAAAATCAGGCTTCGAAACACCGTGTTTCGGGTCACAAGCGACGGGTTTATAACACAAAATGCGTCATAAACTCAGGGTTGCGGGTCGTAGACAAAAAAATTTCAAAAAGCAATTCAAAAAAATAAAAAAACCAAAAAAGGCAATGAATTATTTGAACCCATACTTCAAAAAAATTTTCAAGTTAAAAAAAATTTCAAATAATTTTTACAAAAAATAGAAAAAAACTCAAAAAAATTTTTTAAATAATTTAATATGAAAATTCGAAAAGAAATTTTGAAAAGAATTTAAAAAAAATTAACTACGAATTTAAAAAAAATTGCAATAAAAATAAACCAATTTTCGAAAAAATTAAAAATTAATATATTTTCAAGAAATTTTTCAAAAAGTATTTTTCAAAAAAATTTTCAAAAAAGTTTCAAAACATTTTTAAGACATTGAAATAATTAAAAAAAATATTTACCAAAAATTCAAAAATAAATTAAAAAAAAATAATATAAAATGTGAGAAAAAATTTTCTTAACTGAAATTCTTCCTAAAATTTGTTTCAAAATTTTTTCAAATTTTTTATATGAAAAATTTTTTCGGAAAAATATTTTAAACATTTTTTTGAAAATTTTTTTCGAAATTTTTTTTTTTTTATTTTTTGAAAATTTGTTTGACTTTTTTTATTTTTACAAAAAAAATTTTTTTTAAATTTAACGAACTTAAATAATGAACTTTTCAAAAGAATTAAAAAACAATTTAAAAAATTATTCATACAAAATAATTTAAAAAAATAAATTTGGAAAAATGATTTTAAAGAAATGTAATAATTTTTTTAAATTTTAAAAAATTAAAAACAATATTTTTCAAGAAACTTTACAAAATAGAATTTAATTTTCAAAATGTTTTCTGAATTTTTTCGTTTTTTTCTTTTTGATAACATTTTTATTTTTTTTAAACAATTTTTAAATATTTTTTAAATTACTTTTCGTAAGTTTTTAAAAATTTTTTTGAATTTTTTTTGGAAAAATAATTTTAAAAACAAACAAAATTTTGATACAAATTACAGAAAAACTTACATTTCTGAGGTCTTGAACCGGAACCCGGAGTTTTGGGAACCGGAACACGGAGTTTTCCGAACCACAACCCGGAGTTTTAGGAGCCGGGTTTTTAACGAAACCCGGAGTTTTGGAAACCGGAAATGGGAGTTTTGGGAACCGGAAAACTCACGGATCTAGTTCCCAAAATTACGGGATCCGGTTAAATCTCCGGATCTCGGTTAAAAAACCGAGTTCCAGGTCCCAAAACTCCGGGTTCCGGTTAAAATCTAGGTTCCGTGTCCCAAAATTCCGGGTTCCGGGTCCCAAAACTCCGGGTTCCTACTAAATTCCGGGTTCCGGTTCCCGAAACTCTGGGTTCCGTTTCCCAAAAAACTTACGAAAAGAAATTTAAAAAATATTTAAAAATTGTTTAAAAAAAATAAAAATGTTATCAAAAAGAAAAAACGAAAAAATTCAGAAAACATTTTGAAAATTAAATTCTATTTTGTAAAGTTTCTTGAAAAATATTGTTTTTAATTTTTTAAAATTTAAAAAAATTATTACATTTCTTTAAAATCATTTTTCCAAATTTATTTTTTTAAATTATTTTGTATGAATAATTTTTTAAATTGTTTTTTAATTCTTTTGAAAAGTTCATTATTTAAGTTCGTTAAATTTAAAAAAATTTTTTTTTTGTAAAAATAAAAAAAGTCAAACAAATTTTCAAAAAATAAAAAAAAAAATTTCGAAAAAAATTTTCAAAAAAATGTTTAAAAAATTTTTCCGAAAAAATTTTTCATACAAAAAAATTTGAAAAAATTTTGAAACAAATTTTAGGAAGATTTTAGTTAAGAAAATTTTTTCTCAAATTTTATATTATTTTTTTAAATTTATTTTTGAATTTTTGGTAAATATTTTTTTTAATTCTTTCGATGTCTTAAAAATGTTTTGAAACTTTTTTGAAAATTTTTTTGAAAAATACTTTTTGAAAAATTTCTTGAAAATATATTAATTTTTAATTTTTTCGAAAATTGGTTTATTTTTATTGCAATTTTTTTAAATTCCTAGTTAATTTTTTTTTAATTCTTTTCAAAATTTCTTTTCGAATTTTCATATTAAATTATTTAAAACATTTTTTTGAGTTTTTTTCTATTTTTTTTAAAAATTATTTGAGAATTTTTTTAACTTGAAAATTTTTTTGAAGTATGGGTTCAAATAATTCATTGCCTTTTTTGGTTTTTTTTATTTTTTTGAATTGCTTTTTGAAATTTTTTTGTCTACGACCCGCAACCCTGAGTTTATGACGCATTTTGTGTTATAAACCCGTCGCTTGTGACCCGAAACACGGTGTTTCGAAGCCTGATTTTGGGATCAGGACGCGTAGATTTGGAACCCTGCCCCGGAGTTTGGGAAGCGGAACCCGGAATTTGGAATCAAAAACCCGGAGTTTTGGGACGCGGAACCCGATATTTGTGAACCGGAACCCGGAGTTTTGGGAATCGGACTTTTGAACCGGAACGCGGAGTTTTGGGGCTCGGAAAAAAGAGTTTTGAGAAACGGAACCCGGAATTTTTTAAACAGAACGCACATTTTTGAACCGGTATCCGGAGTCATGGGAACGGAACCCGCAGTTTTGGGAACCAGAACCAGGAGTTTTTGGACCAGTAGTTTTAACCGGAACCCGGAGTTTGGGACGGAACCCGGAGTTTTTGGCACGGGAACCCGGATTTTTAACCGGACCCGGGAATTTGGGGCCGGGACACGGAGTCTTGGGAACGGAACCCGGAGTTTGAACTGGAACCCGGGATTTTGGGACCCGGAACCCGGAGTTTTGAACCGGAACTCAGAGTTTTGGGAACCGGAACCCAGAGTTTTGGTACATGAACCCGGAATTTTGCGTCACGAAACAAGCAGCCTAGGGAACCGGTACCCGGAGTTTTAAACGGAATCCGGAGTTTTAACCGTAACCCGGAGTTTTCGTAACCGAAACTCGGAGTTTTGCCAACGGGAGTCCGGAGTTTTTGGACCCGTACTTTTGGGACCGGAACCCGGAGTTTTGTGAACCGCAACCCGAAGTTTAGCGAAACGGAACCCGGAGTTTTAAAAGGAACCCGGAGCTGTAACCGGAACCCGGAGTTGGGACTGCAACCCGGAGTTTAGAGACCCGGAACCCGGAGTTACGGGAATGGAACCCGGAGTTTAGGGAAGAGGAACCCGGAGTTTTGGGAAACTCAACCCGGAGTTTTGGGACCCGGAACCGGGATTTTTAAGAGGAACCCGGAGATTTGCGAACCAGAACCCGGATTTTTAAACGCAACCCGGAGTTTTGGATCCGGAACCCGAAGTTTTTGGGACCGGAACCCGGTGTTTTGAACCGGAACCCGGAGTTATGGGACCGGAACCCGGAGTTTCGGGAACCGGAACCCGGAATTTACATGGGGCCCGGAGTTTTGGAACCCGGATCTCGGAATTTTGGGAACCGGAACCCGGAGGTTTGGGACCGCAACCCGGAATTTCGGGAACCGGAACCCGGAATTTACAAGGAGCCCGGAGTTTTGGAACCCGGATCTCGGAATTTTGGGAACCGGAACCCGGAGTTTTGAACCGGAACCCGGAGCTTTAACCGGATCCTGGAGTTTCGACAACCGTAACCCGGAGTTTTGGGAACCCGGAGTTTTAACCGGAATCCGGAGTTTTGGGTCCCGGAGTTTTGGGACCGAAACCCGGAGTTTTGGGACCGGAACCCGGAGTTTTGGGACCGGAACCCGGAGTTTTGGGAACCGGAACCCGGATTTTTAAAGGGAATCCGGAGTTTTAAACAGAATCCGGTTTTTCGGAACCGAAACCCGGAGTTTTCGTACCCGGAATTTTTGGACCCGTAGTTTTGGGAACCGGAACCCGGAGTTTTGTGGACCGTAACTAGGAGATTTGCGAAAGGTAACCCGGAGTTTTAACAGGAACCAGGAGTTTTAACCGGAACCCAGAGTTTTAGGAACCTGAACCGGAGTTTTGGGGACTGGATCCCGGAGTTTTGGGGACCGGTACCCGGAGTTTTGGGACCCAGAACCCGGATTTTTAACAGGATCTCGGAGATTTGCGAACCGGAACCCGGATTTTTTAACGCAACCCGGAGTTTTTGGGACCGGAACCCGGCGTTTCTGTAACCGGAACCCGTAATTTGCAAGGAACCCGGAGTTTTGGGAAACGGAACCCGGAGTTTTAACCGGAACCCTGAGTTTTGGGACCCGGAATTTTGGGAACGGGAACCGTAACCCGGAGTTTTGGGAACCCGGAGTTTTAACCGGAATCCGGAGTTTTGGGTCCCGGAATTTTAAGAAGCGGAACCCGGAGTTTTGGGACCGGAACCCAGAGTTTTGGGACCGGAACCCGGAGTTTTGGGACCGGAACCCGGAGTTTTGGGACCGGAAACCGGAGTTTTGGAAACCGGAACCCGGAGTTTTAAACGGAATCCGGAGTTTTAAACGGAATCCGGAGTTCTAACTGTAACCCGGAGTTTTCGTACCCGGAATTTTTGGACCCGTAGTTTTGGGAACCGGAAACCGGAGTTTTGTGGACCGTAACCCGGAGTTTTGCGAAAGGTAACCCGGAGTTTTAACAGGAACCAGGAGTTTTAACCGGAACCCGGAGTTTTAGGAACCTGAACCGGAGTTTTGGGGACTGGATCCCCGAGTTTGGGGACCGGTACCCGGAGTTTTCGGACCCAGAACCCGGATTTTTAACAGGATCCCGGAGATTTGCGAACCGGAACCCGGATTTTTTAACGCAACCCGGAGTTTTTGGGACTAGAACCGGGTGTTTTGAACCGGAACCCGGAGTTTCTGGAACCGGAACCCGTAATTTGCAAGGAACCCGGAGTTTTGGGAACCGGAACCCGGAGTTTTAACCGGAACCCTGAGTTTTGGGACCCGGAATTTTGGGAACCGGAACCCGGAATTTTAAGAACCGGAACCGGAGTTTTGTGAACTGGATCCCGGAGTTTTGGGTCACGAAACCCGGAGCTTTGGGAAGCGGAACCCGGAGTTTTGGGGCCCGGACCCGGAGTTTTGGGACCGGAACCCGGAGTTTTCGGGCCGGAACCCGGATTTTTTGGGACCGAAACCAGGAGTTTTGAACCGGAACCCCGAGTTTTGAATCGGAACCCAGAATTTTGCGAACCGGTTACCCGGAGTTTTGGGACCCGGAACCCGGAGTTTTGGGACCCGGAATCCGGATTTTTAACCGGGACCCGGAGTTTTAACCGGAACCCGGAGTTTTGGGACACGAAATTTTAACCGGATCCCGGAGTTTTGGGAACCGGATCCGGGAGTTTTTGAACAGGAACCCGATGTTTTGGGACTGAAACCGGAGGTTTGGGAACCGACACCCGGAGTTTTGCGACCCGGAACCCGGATTTTTAAACCGGAACCCGGAATTTTAACTGGAACCCGGAGTTTTGGGAAACGGAACCCGTAGTTTTGGGAACCGTAACCCAGAGGTTGGGACCCGGAACCCGGAGTTTCTGAAGCGGAACCCGGATTTTTGGTAACATGATCCCGGAGTTTTGTGACCAGCAACCCGGAGTTTTGGGATCCTGAACCCGGAGTTTGGACCCGTTGTTTGGTAACCAGAACCCGGAGTTGGTTAAGAGTAACCCGTAGTTTGGAACCCTGTCCGGAGTTTGGGAACCGGATCCGGGAGTTTTGGAACCCTAACCGGAGTCTGGGATTACATACGTAATCCAAATCTGTGTGGATTACGTACGTAATCCAATTATGGATGGATTACATATGTGATCCAATTACATGGATTACATATGTGATCCAATTATGGATGGATTACGTATGTAATTCAAATCTGTATGGAATACATGTGTAATCCAAATATGGATGGATTACATAACTAATCCAGTTATAGATGGATTACATATGTGATCCAATTATGGATGGATTACGTATGTAATCCAAATCTGTGTGGAAGACATGTGTAATCCAATTATGGATGGATTACTTATGTAATCCAAATCTGAGTGGATTACATATGTAATCCAATTATGGATGGATTACATGTGTAATCCAATTATAGATGGATTACATACGTAATCCAAATCTGTGTGGATTACGTACGTAATCCAATTATGGATGGATTACATACGTACTCCAAATCTGAGTGGATTACATATGTAATCCAATTATGGATGGATTACATGTGTAATCCAATTATAGATGGATTACATACGTAATCCAAATCTGTGTGGATTACATATGTAATCCAATTATGGATGGATTACATACATAATCCAAATCTGCGTGGATCCAATTATGCATGGATTACATGTGCAATCATTACAGATGGATTATATATGTAATCCAAATCTGTGTGGATTACATATGTAATCCAATTATGGATGGATTACATACGTAATCCAAATCTGTGTGGATTACATCTGTAATCCAATTATGGATGGATTATATGTGTAATCCAATTATGGATTGATTACATACGAGTTTGGAAACCGGAACCTGGAGTTTGGAAACTGAACCCGGAGTTTGGAATCCGCAACCCGGAGTTTGGAAACCGGAGACCGGAGTTTGGGAGCCGGAATCAGCAGTTTGGGACCCGGAGTTTGGGAAGCGGAAACCGGAGTTTTACCCGGAAAGTATAGTTTGGGATGTTGGAACCCGGATTTTGGGAACCGTAACCCGGAGTTTGGGAACAGGAACCGGGAGTTTGTATGTCCTCCACCTGTAACCTGAGTCCTGGACCCGGAAGGCAGTGTTGTCCCAGAACCCTAACCGGGACCGGTTGTTCTTTATCCAGGTCCGCGAGTCTTGGACCCGGAACGCAAAGTAGTTTTCCCGGAATCCTGAAAGCGGAGGCCTGTACATAGATCCCGACGTCCTGGACAGGGAACCTGGCCGAAGTCGACGACGAAAAGGAAGTACATGACGACGGCTGAGACGAGACGATTTCGACGAGACGAAGTAGACGACGATGACGAGATGAAGTGGAAGACGACGAGACCTAGATGACTTTTCAACTACGAAGAGACGAAGTCGATAATGCCACCTAGACGAAATTAGACGTGACGAAGTCGACGACGGCGAGACAGACGACAATGACAACGAGAAGTCGACGTAGATGGGACGAAGTCGACGGCAAGTACGGGACGATGTCGACTACGACGACGAGACGAAGTCGACATAGGCGAGACGATGTCGACGTCGGCGAAGAGGCAAAGTGGACGGCAACGACTAGCCGAAATCGACGACGAAGAAATGAAGTCGACGACGAGATGAATTCGATGACGACGAGCCAAAGACGCGACCAGACGAAGTCGACGACGGGAATATTTTCATAGTCCACTTCGGGTCGCGGCGATGTAATGGATGAATTATAATAGGATGCGAAACTTACTGAGTTCTCCGTAACACATGATAGAGGCGCTAATGTAGGAACTGATCTTGTTGCCATCTGTTGGACGGACTAGAACTTTTTACATCTAGCAGCGCACCAAGTAGCGAAAACAAAAACTAATTACTCTATGCATTTAGCAGAGCACCTGGTGACGAAAATGTTAAACTATGTAGAAAATATTTCTTACCTCCCACTCTCATCGATATTCCCAATCCAATTTAAAAGGAAACATTTACATTTTTATTCCTCACAGCATCTTCCACTGAAAATTCTTACCGGAGCCAACAGGAACGGATAAATAGAGAACTCCGGATAATCTCTCCAACACGTAGTTCTAATGTTGACTACCCACGACGTCGGGCGCTGATCATCTTATTTGAACCCCCTTCCGTCAGATAATGCTGACCGCAGTTTCGCATCCTATTTTATATTCATCCATGGCGATGTTACACAATGCATGTTCTTGTAGAAGCAGTTCCGGAACTATGGTACTATTCCATATCTGCGTCTCATACACCAGCTGTAGAGTGTTCGCTCAATGATTCGAAGGTTCTGAGTTCGGGCCTTGTTTAAGTTTTCAATTTATTTTTTAATCGTTCTTCAGTGATATAAATAATATTCAAATTATCATTCATATTCTGTTATCGTTCTGTAAGCGATATAAATATAATAGTTATAATTTTTTGTATTCTATTATCGTTCTTTAGCGATATAAATAATATCCACGTTATTTATATTCTGTTATCGTTCTTTAACGGTATAAATAATATTCAAGTTATCATTTACGTTCTGTCTTCGTTCTTTAGCGTTATAAATGTATTCAATTTACAAGGATTGGTGAACAAGAATATTCCAACAGAAAGTCTTCCTTATCTAGACATTCCGAAATGAGGTAAGTGGAGAAACTGTGGTTGTGGTGTTTTTTTAAAGGCTATCATATAGAATTTGCACACTGTGTGTACACTAGCGTTCAAAGGTACCCGGGTCCTACTAATCGATAGTGATCTCTAATTTCGTGTAAGCGTGACTTCTTCAGTTATTACTTCTGTGACTAGGTGGCGAAGATAACAATCACTGTCGCCAAAGTAAATAAATATACTCGAATTATAGAATTCAAGATTTATCCCCCTCGGCTGACTGTAAAAGAAAACGGAGTTCAGCAGGAAACCGTTGATGTTTCCAATTGAAGAATTTAGTTCCAAAAGAATTTTAAAGCATTCGTTAAAGAACAGTATTACCACAGTCTGTGTAGTATATACAGTCACGAAGCTCAATACGTAGTAAATATGCATCCATAGATAGTTGCTAACCACTAGGATCGCTACTATCACCTCATCACAGACAATGCGAAATAGTACCTGCACAGTCTATTGTTCCTAGTACCCTCAACAACTCACGCTTCGTGACTGTATATACTAGACTGTGGTATTACTTCATCTCAAACTCTGCTCTTCGTATCCCACTCCTTGGAAAGAATTGATCTTGCCAGGGCGGATTAAATATATTAATATTATGAGTAAAGCAACGCCATGTTAAGTGGAAGCGACAAATATAAAAAATCATGCTTAATTTTTTGTTTTGTTTTCAGGGTTCCAAAAAAAAATTGATAATTAGTAATATCTGAACATATTATACAATTGAAATTTGTTGTGAATCAATTTGTGGTGAAGAGTGATTTTCTGAGTGACGTGGGAGTGTTTAACATTGACTTAGGACTGACAGGAGTGATTTGGGAGTAACTTGAGTGTGAATCGACTGATTAATTTGGAAGTGATTTGGGAATGAATCGAGATTGACTTCGGAGTGAATGAAGAGTGACTAGGGAGCAAATCGAGAGTGACTTCATAGTAAGTTAGGTGTGACTTAAGAGTGAATCGAGAGTAATGTGTGTGTTGACTGATTTATGAGAGTTTTAAAATTGACTTTGGACCTAATCGAGAGTGTATTAAGAATGACTCGAGTATGACTTGGGTGTGTTTTAAGATTGACTTGAGAGTGACATAGACTTCGGAGTGAATCGAGATTGACTGTGGAGTATATCTAGAGTGACTCGTGTACAAATCGAGAATGACTTTTGAGTGACTTAAGAGGGAACCGAGAGTGATTGGGAGTGACTTAAGAGTGAATCGGGAGAGACTTAGGTGTGACTTAAGATCGACTCGACAGTGAATGGAAAGGGACTTAAGAGTGATTTGGGAGTGACTTGCAAGTGTTTAGGATTAACATGAGAACGAGTTAAGAGTGACCTGGATGTGACTAGAGTTAATTGAGAATAAATATTTTTCAAACAGGTTTCAGTACTGTATTTTGTTATATTATTGTCAAACAAAATCTAATGTGAATTACTCTGTTTCAAACAAGGTTCGATAATGTAATTTTTCTGTAACTTAAAACTGCATTTCGAATATTTTAAAGCAAGAGAGTACGATGCAATGTTCATTCATTAGTATCAATGTTACTGTAAGTTCATTACAAAATAATGATCAAAATAAAATGTTGTATTCATAGTGATATGCATCTTATTATGTTTAGATTTATGATTCTATAATAAACCCCATCCAAACCCCAACGATAGAAAAGGGCCACAGCGGTCCGATCCATATTCAATAGGTACTACAGCAGTCAGGAGATCTGTAGAGCTCGCGAAATAAAGTGGGATGCTGACAGCCATATGGACTGCCTTCACGCACAAAATATATAGATAGCAGACCCCAGGGACCACTCAGGCGCTGGACGTGTTAAGTCCTATTCACACCTGACTGAAATCTAGTCATACACATGTGTGGTTAGCCTCAATTGCAATGTAAGGTATGAACTCTATGACGTAAATGCATGTTATTTTAGCTCACTAGTTAAGTACAAAATGCTGATGGCTTCCAAGCAAAGAGTCCACGGGAAGCATTCCTCCTTCATGTCATTTTGTTCATATTGACATTACTTTATTGTCATAAAATATAAAGTATACAGGCATAGTCAAACATTTATATTCAAATGTATATTTAAAAAAATTATCATCAACATTATACAAACATTTCTTTGTTAAAATAGACTTCGTAAATATATCCTGTTTCTACATTGCTTAATAAACTTACAACACCACTCATGTAATGTTGTAGTCACTATACTGAAGGTTATTCATTACACATTGCGTCTCCATAATCTATTCCTTCGAAACCTTCTCTTTACGAAACACTAGACATAATGACGTCAACATTTTATACTGTGAGCCTCCTATCAACAGTTGTAACATGTTGGGTACTGAAAATCATTGACAATGAAATAGCTTTTATGCAGTTTACAGTATGTCTCTTATTGTTAAGAATTATTCCTCCTCTATTCCTTTATACATATTACACACACGTATTATGGCGCAATTAAGCTGTTTAATACATTTCATGAAATAAACTGGTATTATTTAGCTAATCCACTCATTCTTTCAACCTTGCCTTCTCCTCACATTGCAACTCTTTTCGTGTCCAGCTGTAGCATGCCACGAGGACAGTGCTGCAAATATGATCACACCAGTCTGCGACATGAACGAAACATCACTGTCAGGCACTCCAGCGACATACTACAATCTACCCGAGGAATCAGCCTGCACACACAAACAAAAGCAATCTTATAGCTCTAATATCTCTATGTTTCATATCAACAATGCAACAAAGACATTAAGAAATACATAAACGGGACAAAGCAAATGAAGAACGCCAAAGGAAAAATATTCATAACTGAAAAATCAAACATTCAAAATATATCCCACATTAGAATAATTATATCACTATAATCATGGAATTCAATTTAAAATAATAATAATTGCTAACAAGTGAAGTCTTTTGCCCAATTTGAAATCTACATTTTGTCCGTTGCAAGGATAATAAATGTCAGAAAATTTGAAATGCGAGAAATAGACACTGCAGATGGTATAAGGTATCCAAAGTACAATGCCATTATTAATATAAAAATATCCAAATAATTACCAGACTATTTAGATAATGAGTAAAAATTATGTATTTTGTTAAAACTATAAAAAAAAGAAGCTTCCAGATGAGACAAAAAGCACTAAATGCCAACATTTTGAAGAAATCTCACATTTCTAAAGTTCATGTTGGCCTATACATAATGGCAAACAACAATCAGTGTCAAGAGGAATTATCACACTGTAAGGGATAAAAAATGCAGCTGAAGAGCACGAGACTACGAAAAAGGGCAACGGATTAGCTAGATTTTATTCGTGAATATTAGTAATATGCGGGGATGCTACAGTGAAAAGGGCAGGTAGGTCTCTGAGCCCCTTCGTTCTACTCGTGTCGAGAAAATTCTGTTTTTGGAAGGCCAAAATGACCACTTTTTTTAAATATCACGGCTCCTACCGTCCATATGCCTGGGGACAGACAGTTGTCTCTTATACTACAGAGAGAGTTCGTGAAGATCTATTCGCAGCATTTATCACATTTCTTCTCACTACACATACGGCGGAGATATGGCGGCGAGAATGTAGGCGCAATAGAAGATTAAAAGCCTTGGTATTTTTTCAGTTTAATCAGATTGTGTTCGAGATTCCCATTTTCATGGTATCGTGTCCGAAGTAAGTCAAGAGGGAATACAAGAATACATCCCGTTCTTAGATATAGCCTCTATTTCCGCCGACATTCTTGCCGCCATAAGTCCGCAGTACGTGTAGTCACAACAATGCCGAAGAGTGCGTTGAATACAGCTCGTCGAACTCTATCTCCAGTATAAAGGACAACTCTCTATCCCCCTGCGTTTGGACGGGAGAGGCCGGCAAAATTTCAAAAAGTGGTCATTTTCACCTTCCAAAACAGACTTTTTTCTACACAAGGAGAACAAAGGGGCTCAGAGGCCCGCGCTTTTAACTGTAGCATCCCCACATCTTCCTTAGTAATCACCGCTAAAATCGGGCAAATCCGCCGCACTTTTTCCTAGCCTTAATTTTTGGGTACCTGAAATATTTGAGTCTCTAATTCCGGAAATAATGGCCATACCGAGGAACGGGATGCGGCCCTGTATTCCCCCATGACTTACTTCTTACACGATAGCATCAAAATGGCAATCGCGAACACTTTCTGATTTTCGAGAAAGAAAGGGGAAGGGTTTAAACCACCCTTCCGCCGACATTCTTGCCGCCATAAGTCCGCAGCACGTGTAGTCACAACAATGCCGAAGAGTGCGTTGAATACAGCTCGTCGAACTCTATCTCCAGTATAAAGGACAACTCTCTATCCCCCTGCGTTTGGACGGGAGAGGCCGGCAAAATTTCAAAAAGTGGTCATTTTCACCTTCCAAAACAGACTTTTTTCTACACAAGGAGAACAAAGGGGCTCAGAGGCCCGCGCTTTTAACTGTAGCATCCCCACATCTTCCTTAGTAATCACCGCTAAAATCGGGCAAATCCGCCGCACTTTTTCCTAGCCTTAATTTTTGGGTACCTGAAATATTTGAGTCTCTAATTCCGGAAATAATGGCCATACCGAGGAACGGGATGCGGCCCTGTATTCCCCCTTGACTTACTTCTTACACGATAGCATCAAAATGGCAATCGCGAACACTTTCTGATTTTCGAGAAAAAAAGGGGAAGGGTTTAAACCACCCTTCCGCCGACATTCTTGCCGCCATAAGTCCGCAGTACGTGTAGTCACAACAATGCCGAAGAGTGCGTTGAATACAGCTCGTCGAACTCTATCTCCAGTATAAAGGACAACTCTCTATCCCCCTGCGTTTGGACGGGAGAGGCCGGCAAAATTTCAAAAAGTGGTCATTTTCACCTTCCAAAACAGACTTTTTTCTACACAAGGAGAACAAAGGGGCTCAGAGGCCCGCGCTTTTAACTGTAGCATCCCCACATCTTCCTTAGTAATCACCGCTAAAATCGGGCAAATCCGCCGCACTTTTTCCTAGCCTTAATTTTTGGGTACCTGAAATATTTGAGTCTCTAATTCCGGAAATAATGGCCATACCGAGGAACGGGATGCGGCCCTGTATTCCCCCTTGACTTACTTCTTACACGATAGCATCAAAATGGCAATCGCGAACACTTTCTGATTTTCGAGAAAAAAAGGGGAAGGGTTTAAACCACCCTTCCGCCGACATTCTTGCCGACATTCTTGCCGCCATAAGTCCGCAGTACGTGTAGTCACAACAATGCCGAAGAGTGCGTTGAATACAGCTCGTCGAACTCTATCTCCAGTATAAAGGACAACTCTCTATCCCCCTGCGTTTGGACGGGAGAGGCCGGCAAAATTTCAAAAAGTGGTCATTTTCACCTTCCAAAACAGACTTTTTTCTACACAAGGAGAACAAAGGGGCTCAGAGGCCCGCGCTTTTAACTGTAGCATCCCCACATCTTCCTTAGTAATCACCGCTAAAATCGGGCAAATCCGCCGCACTTTTTCCTAGCCTTAATTTTTGGGTACCTGAAATATTTGAGTCTCTAATTCCGGAAATAATGGCCATACCGAGGAACGGGATGCGGCCCTGTATTCCCCCATGACTTACTTCTTACACGATAGCATCAAAATGGCAATCGCGAACACTTTCTGATTTTCGAGAAAAAAAGGGGAAGGGTTTAAACCACCCTTCCGCCGACATTCTTGCCGCCATAAGTCCGCAGTACGTGTAGTCACAACAATGCCGAAGAGTGCGTTGAATACAGCTCGTCGAACTCTATCTCCAGTATAAAGGACAACTCTCTATCCCCCTGCGTTTGGACGGGAGAGGCCGGCAAAATTTCAAAAAGTGGTCATTTTCACCTTCCAAAACAGACTTTTTTCTACACAAGGAGAACAAAGGGGCTCAGAGGCCCGCGCTTTTAACTGTAGCATCCCCACATCTTCCTTAGTAATCACCGCTAAAATCGGGCAAATGCGCCGCACTTTTTCCTAGCCTTAATTTTTGGGTACCTGAAATATTTGAGTCTCTAATTCCGGAAATAATGGCCATACCGAGGAACGGGATGCGGCCCTGTATTCCCCCTTGACTTACTTCTTACACGATAGCATCAAAATGGCAATCGCGAACACTTTCTGATTTTCGAGAAAAAAAGGGGAAGGGTTTAAACCACCCTTCCGCCGACATTCTTGCCGCCATAAGTCCGCAGTACGTGTAGTCACAACAATGCCGAAGAGTGCGTTGAATACAGCTCGTCGAACTCTATCTCCAGTATAAAGGACAACTCTCTATCCCCCTGCGTTTGGACGGGAGAGGCCGGCAAAATTTCAAAAAGTGGTCATTTTCACCTTCCAAAACAGACTTTTTTCTACACAAGGAGAACAAAGGGGCTCAGAGGCCCGCGCTTTTAACTGTAGCATCCCCACATCTTCCTTAGTAATCACCGCTAAAATCGGGCAAATCCGCCGCACTTTTTCCTAGCCTTAATTTTTGGGTACCTGAAATATTTGAGTCTCTAATTCCGGAAATAATGGCCATACCGAGGAACGGGATGCGGCCCTGTATTCCCCCTTGACTTACTTCTTACACGATAGCATCAAAATGGCAATCGCGAACACTTTCTGATTTTCGAGAAAAAAAGGGGAAGGGTTTAAACCACCCTTCCGCCGACATTCTTGCCGCCATAAGTCCGCAGTACGTGTAGTCACAACAATGCCGAAGAGTGCGTTGAATACAGCTCGTCGAACTCTATCTCCAGTATAAAGGACAACTCTCTATCCCCCTGCGTTTGGACGGGAGAGGCCGGCAAAATTTCAAAAAGTGGTCATTTTCACCTTCCAAAACAGACTTTTTTCTACACAAGGAGAACAAAGGGGCTCAGAGGCCCGCGCTTTTAACTGTAGCATCCCCACATCTTCCTTAGTAATCACCGCTAAAATCGGGCAAATCCGCCGCACTTTTTCCTAGCCTTAATTTTTGGGTACCTGAAATATTTGAGTCTCTAATTCCGGAAATAATGGCCATACCGAGGAACGGGATGCGGCCCTGTATTCCCCCTTGACTTACTTCTTACACGATAGCATCAAAATGGCAATCGCGAACACTTTCTGATTTTCGAGAAAAAAAGGGGAAGGGTTTAAACCACCCTTCCGCCGACATTCTTGCCGCCATAAGTCCGCAGTACGTGTAGTCACAACAATGCCGAAGAGTGCGTTGAATACAGCTCGTCGAACTCTATCTCCAGTATAAAGGACAACTCTCTATCCCCCTGCGTTTGGACGGGAGAGGCCGGCAAAATTTCAAAAAGTGGTCATTTTCACCTTCCAAAACAGACTTTTTTCTACACAAGGAGAACAAAGGGGCTCAGAGGCCCGCGCTTTTAACTGTAGCATCCCCACATCTTCCTTAGTAATCACCGCTAAAATCGGGCAAATCCGCCGCACTTTTTCCTAGCCTTAATTTTTGGGTACCTGAAATATTTGAGTCTCTAATTCCGGAAATAATGGCCATACCGAGGAACGGGATGCGGCCCTGTATTCCCCCTTGACTTACTTCTTACACGATAGCATCAAAATGGCAATCGCGAACACTTTCTGATTTTCGAGAAAAAAAGGGGAAGGGTTTAAACCACCCTTCCGCCGACATTCTTGCCGCCATAAGTCCGCAGTACGTGTAGTCACAACAATGCCGAAGAGTGCGTTGAATACAGCTCGTCGAACTCTATCTCCAGTATAAAGGACAACTCTCTATCCCCCTGCGTTTGGACGGGAGAGGCCGGCAAAATTTCAAAAAGTGGTCATTTTCACCTTCCAAAACAGACTTTTTTCTACACAAGGAGAACAAAGGGGCTCAGAGGCCCGCGCTTTTAACTGTAGCATCCCCACATCTTCCTTAGTAATCACCGCTAAAATCGGGCAAATCCGCCGCACTTTTTCCTAGCCTTAATTTTTGGGTACCTGAAATATTTGAGTCTCTAATTCCGGAAATAATGGCCATACCGAGGAACGGGATGCGGCCCTGTATTCCCCCATGACTTACTTCTTACACGATAGCATCAAAATGGCAATCGCGAACACTTTCTGATTTTCGAGAAAAAAAGGGGAAGGGTTTAAACCACCCTTCCGCCGACATTCTTGCCGCCATAAGTCCGCAGTACGTGTAGTCACAACAATGCCGAAGAGTGCGTTGAATACAGCTCGTCGAACTCTATCTCCAGTATAAAGGACAACTCTCTATCCCCCTGCGTTTGGACGGGAGAGGCCGGCAAAATTTCAAAAAGTGGTCATTTTCACCTTCCAAAACAGACTTTTTTCTACACAAGGAGAACAAAGGGGCTCAGAGGCCCGCGCTTTTAACTGTAGCATCCCCACATCTTCCTTAGTAATCACCGCTAAAATCGGGCAAATGCGCCGCACTTTTTCCTAGCCTTAATTTTTGGGTACCTGAAATATTTGAGTCTCTAATTCCGGAAATAATGGCCATACCGAGGAACGGGATGCGGCCCTGTATTCCCCCTTGACTTACTTCTTACACGATAGCATCAAAATGGCAATCGCGAACACTTTCTGATTTTCGAGAAAAAAAGGGGAAGGGTTTAAACCACCCTTCCGCCGACATTCTTGCCGCCATAAGTCCGCAGTACGTGTAGTCACAACAATGCCGAAGAGTGCGTTGAATACAGCTCGTCGAACTCTATCTCCAGTATAAAGGACAACTCTCTATCCCCCTGCGTTTGGACGGGAGAGGCCGGCAAAATTTCAAAAAGTGGTCATTTTCACCTTCCAAAACAGACTTTTTTCTACACAAGGAGAACAAAGGGGCTCAGAGGCCCGCGCTTTTAACTGTAGCATCCCCACATCTTCCTTAGTAATCACCGCTAAAATCGGGCAAATCCGCCGCACTTTTTCCTAGCCTTAATTTTTGGGTACCTGAAATATTTGAGTCTCTAATTCCGGAAATAATGGCCATACCGAGGAACGGGATGCGGCCCTGTATTCCCCCTTGACTTACTTCTTACACGATAGCATCAAAATGGCAATCGCGAACACTTTCTGATTTTCGAGAAAAAAAGGGGAAGGGTTTAAACCACCATTCCGCCGACATTCTTGCCGCCATAAGTCCGCAGTACGTGTAGTCACAACAATGCCGAAGAGTGCGTTGAATACAGCTCGTCGAACTCTATCTCCAGTATAAAGGACAACTCTCTATCCCCCTGCGTTTGGACGGGAGAGGCCGGCAAAATTTCAAAAAGTGGTCATTTTCACCTTCCAAAACAGACTTTTTTCTACACAAGGAGAACAAAGGGGCTCAGAGGCCCGCGCTTTTAACTGTAGCATCCCCACATCTTCCTTAGTAATCACCGCTAAAATCGGGCAAATCCGCCGCACTTTTTCCTAGCCTTAATTTTTGGGTACCTGAAATATTTGAGTCTCTAATTCCGGAAATAATGGCCATACCGAGGAACGGGATGCGGCCCTGTATTCCCCCTTGACTTACTTCTTACACGATAGCATCAAAATGGCAATCGCGAACACTTTCTGATTTTCGAGAAAAAAAGGGGAAGGGTTTAAACCACCCTTCCGCCGACATTCTTGCCGCCATAAGTCCGCAGTACGTGTAGTCACAACAATGCCGAAGAGTGCGTTGAATACAGCTCGTCGAACTCTATCTCCAGTATAAAGGACAACTCTCTATCCCCCTGCGTTTGGACGGGAGAGGCCGGCAAAATTTCAAAAAGTGGTCATTTTCACCTTCCAAAACAGACTTTTTTCTACACAAGGAGAACAAAGGGGCTCAGAGGCCCGCGCTTTTAACTGTAGCATCCCCACATCTTCCTTAGTAATCACCGCTAAAATCGGGCAAATGCGCCGCACTTTTTCCTAGCCTTAATTTTTGGGTACCTGAAATATTTGAGTCTCTAATTCCGGAAATAATGGCCATACCGAGGAACGGGATGCGGCCCTGTATTCCCCCTTGACTTACTTCTTACACGATAGCATCAAAATGGCAATCGCGAACACTTTCTGATTTTCGAGAAAAAAAGGGGAAGGGTTTAAACCACCCTTCCGCCGACATTCTTGCCGCCATAAGTCCGCAGTACGTGTAGTCACAACAATGCCGAAGAGTGCGTTGAATACAGCTCGTCGAACTCTATCTCCAGTATAAAGGACAACTCTCTATCCCCCTGCGTTTGGACGGGAGAGGCCGGCAAAATTTCAAAAAGTGGTCATTTTCACCTTCCAAAACAGACTTTTTTCTACACAAGGAGAACAAAGGGGCTCAGAGGCCCGCGCTTTTAACTGTAGCATCCCCACATCTTCCTTAGTAATCACCGCTAAAATCGGGCAAATCCGCCGCACTTTTTCCTAGCCTTAATTTTTGGGTACCTGAAATATTTGAGTCTCTAATTCCGGAAATAATGGCCATACCGAGGAACGGGATGCGGCCCTGTATTCCCCCTTGACTTACTTCTTACACGATAGCATCAAAATGGCAATCGCGAACACTTTCTGATTTTCGAGAAAAAAAGGGGAAGGGTTTAAACCACCCTTCCGCCGACATTCTTGCCGCCATAAGTCCGCAGTACGTGTAGTCACAACAATGCCGAAGAGTGCGTTGAATACAGCTCGTCGAACTCTATCTCCAGTATAAAGGACAACTCTCTATCCCCCTGCGTTTGGACGGGAGAGGCCGGCAAAATTTCAAAAAGTGGTCATTTTCACCTTCCAAAACAGACTTTTTTCTACACAAGGAGAACAAAGGGGCTCAGAGGCCCGCGCTTTTAACTGTAGCATCCCCACATCTTCCTTAGTAATCACCGCTAAAATCGGGCAAATCCGCCGCACTTTTTCCTAGCCTTAATTTTTGGGTACCTGAAATATTTGAGTCTCTAATTCCGGAAATAATGGCCATACCGAGGAACGGGATGCGGCCCTGTATTCCCCCTTGACTTACTTCTTACACGATAGCATCAAAATGGCAATCGCGAACACTTTCTGATTTTCGAGAAAAAAAGGGGAAGGGTTTAAACCACCCTTCCGCCGACATTCTTGCCGCCATAAGTCCGCAGTACGTGTAGTCACAACAATGCCGAAGAGTGCGTTGAATACAGCTCGTCGAACTCTATCTCCAGTATAAAGGACAACTCTCTATCCCCCTGCGTTTGGACGGGAGAGGCCGGCAAAATTTCAAAAAGTGGTCATTTTCACCTTCCAAAACAGACTTTTTTCTACACAAGGAGAACAAAGGGGCTCAGAGGCCCGCGCTTTTAACTGTAGCATCCCCACATCTTCCTTAGTAATCACCGCTAAAATCGGGCAAATGCGCCGCACTTTTTCCTAGCCTTAATTTTTGGGTACCTGAAATATTTGAGTCTCTAATTCCGGAAATAATGGCCATACCGAGGAACGGGATGCGGCCCTGTATTCCCCCTTGACTTACTTCTTACACGATAGCATCAAAATGGCAATCGCGAACACTTTCTGATTTTCGAGAAAAAAAGGGGAAGGGTTTAAACCACCCTTCCGCCGACATTCTTGCCGCCATAAGTCCGCAGTACGTGTAGTCACAACAATGCCGAAGAGTGCGTTGAATACAGCTCGTCGAACTCTATCTCCAGTATAAAGGACAACTCTCTATCCCCCTGCGTTTGGACGGGAGAGGCCGGCAAAATTTCAAAAAGTGGTCATTTTCACCTTCCAAAACAGACTTTTTTCTACACAAGGAGAACAAAGGGGCTCAGAGGCCCGCGCTTTTAACTGTAGCATCCCCACATCTTCCTTAGAAATCACCGCTAAAATCGGGCAAATCCGCCGCACTTTTTCCTAGCCTTAATTTTTGGGTACCTGAAATATTTGAGTCTCTAATTCCGGAAATAATGGCCATACCGAGGAACGGGATGCGGCCCTGTATTGCCCCTTGACTTACTTCTTACACGATAGCATCAAAATGGCAATCGCGAACACTTTCTGATTTTCGAGAAAAAAAGGGGAAGAGTTTAAACCACCCTTCCGCCGACATTCTTGCCGCCATAAGTCCGCAGTACGTGTAGTCACAACAATGCCGAAGAGTGCGTTGAATACAGCTCGTCGAACTCTATCTCCAGTATAAAGGACAACTCTCTATCCCCCTGCGTTTGGACGGGAGAGGCCGGCAAAATTTCAAAAAGTGGTCATTTTCACCTTCCAAAACAGACTTTTTTCTACACAAGGAGAACAAAGGGGCTCAGAGGCCCGCGCTTTTAACTGTAGCATCCCCACATCTTCCTTAGTAATCGCCGCTAAAATCGGGCAAATCCGCCGCACTTTTTCCTAGCCTTAATTTTTGGGTACCTGAAATATTTGAGTCTCTAATTCCGGAAATAATGGCCATACCGAGGAACGGGATGCGGCCCTCTATTCCCCCTTGACTTACTTCTTACACGATAGCATCAAAATGGCAATCGCGAACACTTTCTGATTTTCGAGAAAAAAAGGGGAAGGGTTTAAACCACCCTTCCGCCGACATTCTTGCCGCCATAAGTCCGCAGTACGTGTAGTCACAACAATGTCGAAGAGTGCGTTGAATACAGCTCGTCGAACTCTATCTCCAGTATAAAGGACAACTCTCTATCCCCCTGCGTTTGGACGGGAGAGGCCGGCAAAATTTCAAAAAGTGGTCATTTTCACCTTCCAAAACAGACTTTTTTCTACACAAGGAGAACAAAGGGGCTCAGAGGCCCGCGCTTTTAACTGTAGCATCCCCACATCTTCCTTAGTAATCACCGCTAAAATCGGGCAAATCCGCCGCACTTTTTCCTAGCCTTAATTTTTGGGTACCTGAAATATTTGAGTCTCTAATTCCGGAAATAATGGCCATACCGAGGAACGGGATGCGGCCCTGTATTCCCCCTTGACTTACTTCTTACACGATAGCATCAAAATGGCAATCGCGAACACTTTCTGATTTTCGAGAAAAAAAGGGGAAGGGTTTAAACCACCCTTCCGCCGACATTCTTGCCGCCATAAGTCCGCAGTACGTGTAGTCACAACAATGCCGAAGAGTGCGTTGAATACAGCTCGTCGAACTCTATCTCCAGTATAAAGGACAACTCTCTATCCCCCTGCGTTTGGACGGGAGAGGCCGGCAAAATTTCAAAAAGTGGTCATTTTCACCTTCCAAAACAGACTTTTTTCTACACAAGGAGAACAAAGGGGCTCAGAGGCCCGCGCTTTTAACTGTAGCATCCCCACATCTTCCTTAGTAATCACCGCTAAAATCGGGCAAATCCGCCGCACTTTTTCCTAGCCTTAATTTTTGGGTACCTGAAATATTTGAGTCTCTAATTCCGGAAATAATGGCCATACCGAGGAACGGGATGCGGCCCTGTATTCCCCCTTGACTTACTTCTTACACGATAGCATCAAAATGGCAATCGCGAACACTTTCTGATTTTCGAGAAAAAAAGGGGAAGGGTTTAAACCACCCTTCCGCCGACATTCTTGCCGCCATAAGTCCGCAGTACGTGTAGTCACAACAATGCCGAAGAGTGCGTTGAATACAGCTCGTCGAACTCTATCTCCAGTATAAAGGACAACTCTCTATCCCCCTGCGTTTGGACGGGAGAGGCCGGCAAAATTTCAAAAAGTGGTCATTTTCACCTTCCAAAACAGACTTTTTTCTACACAAGGAGAACAAAGGGGCTCAGAGGCCCGCGCTTTTAACTGTAGCATCCCCACATCTTCCTTAGTAATCACCGCTAAAATCGGGCAAATGCGCCGCACTTTTTCCTAGCCTTAATTTTTGGGTACCTGAAATATTTGAGTCTCTAATTCCGGAAATAATGGCCATACCGAGGAACGGGATGCGGCCCTGTATTCCCCCTTGACTTACTTCTTACACGATAGCATCAAAATGGCAATCGCGAACACTTTCTGATTTTCGAGAAAAAAAGGGGAAGGGTTTAAACCACCATTCCGCCGACATTCTTGCCGCCATAAGTCCGCAGTACGTGTAGTCACAACAATGCCGAAGAGTGCGTTGAATACAGCTCGTCGAACTCTATCTCCAGTATAAAGGACAACTCTCTATCCCCCTGCGTTTGGACGGGAGAGGCCGGCAAAATTTCAAAAAGTGGTCATTTTCACCTTCCAAAACAGACTTTTTTCTACACAAGGAGAACAAAGGGGCTCAGAGGCCCGCGCTTTTAACTGTAGCATCCCCACATCTTCCTTAGTAATCACCGCTAAAATCGGGCAAATCCGCCGCACTTTTTCCTAGCCTTAATTTTTGGGTACCTGAAATATTTGAGTCTCTAATTCCGGAAATAATGGCCATACCGAGGAACGGGATGCGGCCCTGTATTCCCCCTTGACTTACTTCTTACACGATAGCATCAAAATGGCAATCGCGAACACTTTCTGATTTTCGAGAAAAAAAGGGGAAGGGTTTAAACCACCCTTCCGCCGACATTCTTGCCGCCATAAGTCCGCAGTACGTGTAGTCACAACAATGCCGAAGAGTGCGTTGAATACAGCTCGTCGAACTCTATCTCCAGTATAAAGGACAACTCTCTATCCCCCTGCGTTTGGACGGGAGAGGCCGGCAAAATTTCAAAAAGTGGTCATTTTCACCTTCCAAAACAGACTTTTTTCTACACAAGGAGAACAAAGGGGCTCAGAGGCCCGCGCTTTTAACTGTAGCATCCCCACATCTTCCTTAGTAATCACCGCTAAAATCGGGCAAATCCGCCGCACTTTTTCCTAGCCTTAATTTTTGGGTACCTGAAATATTTGAGTCTCTAATTCCGGAAATAATGGCCATACCGAGGAACGGGATGCGGCCCTGTATTCCCCCTTGACTTACTTCTTACACGATAGCATCAAAATGGCAATCGCGAACACTTTCTGATTTTCGAGAAAAAAAGGGGAAGGGTTTAAACCACCCTTCCGCCGACATTCTTGCCGCCATAAGTCCGCAGTACGTGTAGTCACAACAATGCCGAAGAGTGCGTTGAATACAGCTCGTCGAACTCTATCTCCAGTATAAAGGACAACTCTCTATCCCCCTGCGTTTGGACGGGAGAGGCCGGCAAAATTTCAAAAAGTGGTCATTTTCACCTTCCAAAACAGACTTTTTTCTACACAAGGAGAACAAAGGGGCTCAGAGGCCCGCGCTTTTAACTGTAGCATCCCCACATCTTCCTTAGTAATCACCGCTAAAATCGGGCAAATGCGCCGCACTTTTTCCTAGCCTTAATTTTTGGGTACCTGAAATATTTGAGTCTCTAATTCCGGAAATAATGGCCATACCGAGGAACGGGATGCGGCCCTGTATTCCCCCTTGACTTACTTCTTACACGATAGCATCAAAATGGCAATCGCGAACACTTTCTGATTTTCGAGAAAAAAAGGGGAAGGGTTTAAACCACCCTTCCGCCGACATTCTTGCCGCCATAAGTCCGCAGTACGTGTAGTCACAACAATGCCGAAGAGTGCGTTGAATACAGCTCGTCGAACTCTATCTCCAGTATAAAGGACAACTCTCTATCCCCCTGCGTTTGGACGGGAGAGGCCGGCAAAATTTCAAAAAGTGGTCATTTTCACCTTCCAAAACAGACTTTTTTCTACACAAGGAGAACAAAGGGGCTCAGAGGCCCGCGCTTTTAACTGTAGCATCCCCACATCTTCCTTAGTAATCACCGCTAAAATCGGGCAAATCCGCCGCACTTTTTCCTAGCCTTAATTTTTGGGTACCTGAAATATTTGAGTCTCTAATTCCGGAAATAATGGCCATACCGAGGAACGGGATGCGGCCCTGTATTCCCCCTTGACTTACTTCTTACACGATAGCATCAAAATGGCAATCGCGAACACTTTCTGATTTTCGAGAAAAAAAGGGGAAGGGTTTAAACCACCCTTCCGCCGACATTCTTGCCGCCATAAGTCCGCAGTACGTGTAGTCACAACAATGCCGAAGAGTGCGTTGAATACAGCTCGTCGAACTCTATCTCCAGTATAAAGGACAACTCTCTATCCCCCTGCGTTTGGACGGGAGAGGCCGGCAAAATTTCAAAAAGTGGTCATTTTCACCTTCCAAAACAGACTTTTTTCTACACAAGGAGAACAAAGGGGCTCAGAGGCCCGCGCTTTTAACTGTAGCATCCCCACATCTTCCTTAGTAATCACCGCTAAAATCGGGCAAATGCGCCGCACTTTTTCCTAGCCTTAATTTTTGGGTACCTGAAATATTTGAGTCTCTAATTCCGGAAATAATGGCCATACCGAGGAACGGGATGCGGCCCTGTATTCCCCCTTGACTTACTTCTTACACGATAGCATCAAAATGGCAATCGCGAACACTTTCTGATTTTCGAGAAAAAAAGGGGAAGGGTTTAAACCACCCTTCCGCCGACATTCTTGCCGCCATAAGTCCGCAGTACGTGTAGTCACAACAATGCCGAAGAGTGCGTTGAATACAGCTCGTCGAACTCTATCTCCAGTATAAAGGACAACTCTCTATCCCCCTGCGTTTGGACGGGAGAGGCCGGCAAAATTTCAAAAAGTGGTCATTTTCACCTTCCAAAACAGACTTTTTTCTACACAAGGAGAACAAAGGGGCTCAGAGGCCCGCGCTTTTAACTGTAGCATCCCCACATCTTCCTTAGAAATCACCGCTAAAATCGGGCAAATCCGCCGCACTTTTTCCTAGCCTTAATTTTTGGGTACCTGAAATATTTGAGTCTCTAATTCCGGAAATAATGGCCATACCGAGGAACGGGATGCGGCCCTGTATTGCCCCTTGACTTACTTCTTACACGATAGCATCAAAATGGCAATCGCGAACACTTTCTGATTTTCGAGAAAAAAAGGGGAAGAGTTTAAACCACCCTTCCGCCGACATTCTTGCCGCCATAAGTCCGCAGTACGTGTAGTCACAACAATGCCGAAGAGTGCGTTGAATACAGCTCGTCGAACTCTATCTCCAGTATAAAGGACAACTCTCTATCCCCCTGCGTTTGGACGGGAGAGGCCGGCAAAATTTCAAAAAGTGGTCATTTTCACCTTCCAAAACAGACTTTTTTCTACACAAGGAGAACAAAGGGGCTCAGAGGCCCGCGCTTTTAACTGTAGCATCCCCACATCTTCCTTAGTAATCGCCGCTAAAATCGGGCAAATCCGCCGCACTTTTTCCTAGCCTTAATTTTTGGGTACCTGAAATATTTGAGTCTCTAATTCCGGAAATAATGGCCATACCGAGGAACGGGATGCGGCCCTCTATTCCCCCTTGACTTACTTCTTACACGATAGCATCAAAATGGCAATCGCGAACACTTTCTGATTTTCGAGAAAAAAAGGGGAAGGGTTTAAACCACCCTTCCGCCGACATTCTTGCCGCCATAAGTCCGCAGTACGTGTAGTCACAACAATGTCGAAGAGTGCGTTGAATACAGCTCGTCGAACTCTATCTCCAGTATAAAGGACAACTCTCTATCCCCCTGCGTTTGGACGGGAGAGGCCGGCAAAATTTCAAAAAGTGGTCATTTTCACCTTCCAAAACAGACTTTTTTCTACACAAGGAGAACAAAGGGGCTCAGAGGCCCGCGCTTTTAACTGTAGCATCCCCACATCTTCCTTAGTAATCACCGCTAAAATCGGGCAAATCCGCCGCACTTTTTCCTAGCCTTAATTTTTGGGTACCTGAAATATTTGAGTCTCTAATTCCGGAAATAATGGCCATACCGAGGAACGGGATGCGGCCCTGTATTCCCCCTTGACTTACTTCTTACACGATAGCATCAAAATGGCAATCGCGAACACTTTCTGATTTTCGAGAAAAAAAGGGGAAGGGTTTAAACCACCCTTCCGCCGACATTCTTGCCGCCATAAGTCCGCAGTACGTGTAGTCACAACAATGCCGAAGAGTGCGTTGAATACAGCTCGTCGAACTCTATCTCCAGTATAAAGGACAACTCTCTATCCCCCTGCGTTTGGACGGGAGAGGCCGGCAAAATTTCAAAAAGTGGTCATTTTCACCTTCCAAAACAGACTTTTTTCTACACAAGGAGAACAAAGGGGCTCAGAGGCCCGCGCTTTTAACTGTAGCATCCCCACATCTTCCTTAGTAATCACCGCTAAAATCGGGCAAATCCGCCGCACTTTTTCCTAGCCTTAATTTTTGGGTACCTGAAATATTTGAGTCTCTAATTCCGGAAATAATGGCCATACCGAGGAACGGGATGCGGCCCTGTATTCCCCCTTGACTTACTTCTTACACGATAGCATCAAAATGGCAATCGCGAACACTTTCTGATTTTCGAGAAAAAAAGGGGAAGGGTTTAAACCACCCTTCCGCCGACATTCTTGCCGCCATAAGTCCGCAGTACGTGTAGTCACAACAATGCCGAAGAGTGCGTTGAATACAGCTCGTCGAACTCTATCTCCAGTATAAAGGACAACTCTCTATCCCCCTGCGTTTGGACGGGAGAGGCCGGCAAAATTTCAAAAAGTGGTCATTTTCACCTTCCAAAACAGACTTTTTTCTACACAAGGAGAACAAAGGGGCTCAGAGGCCCGCGCTTTTAACTGTAGCATCCCCACATCTTCCTTAGTAATCACCGCTAAAATCGGGCAAATCCGCCGCACTTTTTCCTAGCCTTAATTTTTGGGTACCTGAAATATTTGAGTCTCTAATTCCGGAAATAATGGCCATACCGAGGAACGGGATGCGGCCCTGTATTCCCCCTTGACTTACTTCTTACACGATAGCATCAAAATGGCAATCGCGAACACTTTCTGATTTTCGAGAAAAAAAGGGGAAGGGTTTAAACCACCATTCCGCCGACATTCTTGCCGCCATAAGTCCGCAGTACGTGTAGTCACAACAATGCCGAAGAGTGCGTTGAATACAGCTCGTCGAACTCTATCTCCAGTATAAAGGACAACTCTCTATCCCCCTGCGTTTGGACGGGAGAGGCCGGCAAAATTTCAAAAAGTGGTCATTTTCACCTTCCAAAACAGACTTTTTTCTACACAAGGAGAACAAAGGGGCTCAGAGGCCCGCGCTTTTAACTGTAGCATCCCCACATCTTCCTTAGTAATCACCGCTAAAATCGGGCAAATCCGCCGCACTTTTTCCTAGCCTTAATTTTTGGGTACCTGAAATATTTGAGTCTCTAATTCCGGAAATAATGGCCAAACCGAGGAACGGGATGCGGCCCTGTATTCCCCCTTGACTTACTTCTTACACGATAGCATCAAAATGGCAATCGCGAACACTTTCTGATTTTCGAGAAAAAAAGGGGAAGGGTTTAAACCACCCTTCCGCCGACATTCTTGCCGCCATAAGTCCGCAGTACGTGTAGTCACAACAATGCCGAAGAGTGCGTTGAATACAGCTCGTCGAACTCTATCTCCAGTATAAAGGACAACTCTCTATCCCCCTGCGTTTGGACGGGAGAGGCCGGCAAAATTTCAAAAAGTGGTCATTTTCACCTTCCAAAACAGACTTTTTTCTACACAAGGAGAACAAAGGGGCTCAGAGGCCCGCGCTTTTAAC
Source organism: Periplaneta americana (assembly GCF_040183065.1). Taxonomy (NCBI): domain Eukaryota; kingdom Metazoa; phylum Arthropoda; class Insecta; order Blattodea; family Blattidae; genus Periplaneta; species Periplaneta americana. Next base: position 171,298,116 of record NC_091125.1, on the reverse strand, counting down.
TGTAGCATCCCCACATCTTCCTTAGTAATCACCGCTAAAATCGGGCAAATGCGCCGCACTTTTTCCTAGCCTTAATTTTTGGGTACCTGAAATATTTGAGTCTCTAATTCCGGAAATAATGGCCATACCGAGGAACGGGATGCGGCCCTGTATTCCCCCTTGACTTACTTCTTACACGATAGCATCAAAATGGCAATCGCGAACACTTTCTGATTTTCGAGAAAAAAAGGGGAAGGGTTTAAACCACCCTTCCGCCGACATTCTTGCCGCCATAAGTCCGCAGTACGTGTAGTCACAACAATGCCGAAGAGTGCGTTGAATACAGCTCGTCGAACTCTATCTCCAGTATAAAGGACAACTCTCTATCCCCCTGCGTTTGGACGGGAGAGGCCGGCAAAATTTCAAAAAGTGGTCATTTTCACCTTCCAAAACAGACTTTTTTCTACACAAGGAGAACAAAGGGGCTCAGAGGCCCGCGCTTTTAACTGTAGCATCCCCACATCTTCCTTAGTAATCACCGCTAAAATCGGGCAAATGCGCCGCACTTTTTCCTAGCCTTAATTTTTGGGTACCTGAAATATTTGAGTCTCTAATTCCGGAAATAATGGCCATACCGAGGAACGGGATGCGGCCCTGTATTCACCCTTGACTTACTTCTTACACGATAGCATCAAAATGGCAATCGCGAACACTTTCTGATTTTCGAGAAAAAAAGGGGAAGGGTTTAAACCACCATTCCGCCGACATTCTTGCCGCCATAAGTCCGCAGTACGTGTAGTCACAACAATGCCGAAGAGTGCGTTGAATACAGCTCGTCGAACTCTATCTCCAGTATAAAGGACAACTCTCTATCCCCCTGCGTTTGGACGGGAGAGGCCGGCAAAATTTCAAAAAGTGGTCATTTTCACCTTCCAAAACAGACTTTTTTCTACACAAGGAGAACAAAGGGGCTCAGAGGCCCGCGCTTTTAACTGTAGCATCCCCACATCTTCCTTAGTAATCACCGCTAAAATCGGGCAAATCCGCCGCACTTTTTCCTAGCCTTAATTTTTGGGTACCTGAAATATTTGAGTCTCTAATTCCGGAAATAATGGCCATACCGAGGAACGGGATGCGGCCCTGTATTCCCCCTTGACTTACTTCTTACACGATAGCATCAAAATGGCAATCGCGAACACTTTCTGATTTTCGAGAAAAAAAGGGGAAGGGTTTAAACCACCCTTCCGCCGACATTCTTGCCGCCATAAGTCCGCAGTACGTGTAGTCACAACAATGCCGAAGAGTGCGTTGAATACAGCTCGTCGAACTCTATCTCCAGTATAAAGGACAACTCTCTATCCCCCTGCGTTTGGACGGGAGAGGCCGGCAAAATTTCAAAAAGTGGTCATTTTCACCTTCCAAAACAGACTTTTTTCTACACAAGGAGAACAAAGGGGCTCAGAGGCCCGCGCTTTTAACTGTAGCATCCCCACATCTTCCTTAGTAATCACCGCTAAAATCGGGCAAATCCGCCGCACTTTTTCCTAGCCTTAATTTTTGGGTACCTGAAATATTTGAGTCTCTAATTCCGGAAATAATGGCCATACCGAGGAACGGGATGCGGCCCTGTATTCCCCCTTGACTTACTTCTTACACGATAGCATCAAAATGGCAATCGCGAACACTTTCTGATTTTCGAGAAAAAAAGGGGAAGGGTTTAAACCACCCTTCCGCCGACATTCTTGCCGCCATAAGTCCGCAGTACGTGTAGTCACAACAATGCCGAAGAGTGCGTTGAATACAGCTCGTCGAACTCTATCTCCAGTATAAAGGACAACTCTCTATCCCCCTGCGTTTGGACGGGAGAGGCCGGCAAAATTTCAAAAAGTGGTCATTTTCACCTTCCAAAACAGACTTTTTTCTACACAAGGAGAACAAAGGGGCTCAGAGGCCCGCGCTTTTAACTGTAGCATCCCCACATCTTCCTTAGTAATCACCGCTAAAATCGGGCAAATGCGCCGCACTTTTTCCTAGCCTTAATTTTTGGGTACCTGAAATATTTGAGTCTCTAATTCCGGAAATAATGGCCATACCGAGGAACGGGATGCGGCCCTGTATTCCCCCTTGACTTACTTCTTACACGATAGCATCAAAATGGCAATCGCGAACACTTTCTGATTTTCGAGAAAAAAAGGGGAAGGGTTTAAACCACCCTTCCGCCGACATTCTTGCCGCCATAAGTCCGCAGTACGTGTAGTCACAACAATGCCGAAGAGTGCGTTGAATACAGCTCGTCGAACTCTATCTCCAGTATAAAGGACAACTCTCTATCCCCCTGCGTTTGGACGGGAGAGGCCGGCAAAATTTCAAAAAGTGGTCATTTTCACCTTCCAAAACAGACTTTTTTCTACACAAGGAGAACAAAGGGGCTCAGAGGCCCGCGCTTTTAACTGTAGCATCCCCACATCTTCCTTAGTAATCACCGCTAAAATCGGGCAAATCCGCCGCACTTTTTCCTAGCCTTAATTTTTGGGTACCTGAAATATTTGAGTCTCTAATTCCGGAAATAATGGCCATACCGAGGAACGGGATGCGGCCCTGTATTCCCCCTTGACTTACTTCTTACACGATAGCATCAAAATGGCAATCGCGAACACTTTCTGATTTTCGAGAAAAAAAGGGGAAGGGTTTAAACCACCCTTCCGCCGACATTCTTGCCGCCATAAGTCCGCAGTACGTGTAGTCACAACAATGCCGAAGAGTGCGTTGAATACAGCTCGTCGAACTCTATCTCCAGTATAAAGGACAACTCTCTATCCCCCTGCGTTTGGACGGGAGAGGCCGGCAAAATTTCAAAAAGTGGTCATTTTCACCTTCCAAAACAGACTTTTTTCTACACAAGGAGAACAAAGGGGCTCAGAGGCCCGCGCTTTTAACTGTAGCATCCCCACATCTTCCTTAGTAATCACCGCTAAAATCGGGCAAATCCGCCGCACTTTTTCCTAGCCTTAATTTTTGGGTACCTGAAATATTTGAGTCTCTAATTCCGGAAATAATGGCCATACCGAGGAACGGGATGCGGCCCTGTATTCCCCCTTGACTTACTTCTTACACGATAGCATCAAAATGGCAATCGCGAACACTTTCTGATTTTCGAGAAAAAAAGGGGAAGGGTTTAAACCACCCTTCCGCCGACATTCTTGCCGCCATAAGTCCGCAGTACGTGTAGTCACAACAATGCCGAAGAGTGCGTTGAATACAGCTCGTCGAACTCTATCTCCAGTATAAAGGACAACTCTCTATCCCCCTGCGTTTGGACGGGAGAGGCCGGCAAAATTTCAAAAAGTGGTCATTTTCACCTTCCAAAACAGACTTTTTTCTACACAAGGAGAACAAAGGGGCTCAGAGGCCCGCGCTTTTAACTGTAGCATCCCCACATCTTCCTTAGTAATCACCGCTAAAATCGTGCAAATGCGCCGCACTTTTTCCTAGCCTTAATTTTTGGGTACCTGAAATATTTGAGTCTCTAATTCCGGAAATAATGGCCATACCGAGGAACGGGATGCGGCCCTGTATTCCCCCTTGACTTACTTCTTACACGATAGCATCAAAATGGCAATCGCGAACACTTTCTGATTTTCGAGAAACCCTTCCGCCGACATTCTTGCCGCCATAAGTCCGCAGTACGTGTAGTCACAACAATGCCGAAGAGTGCGTTGAATACAGCTCGTCGAACTCTATCTCCAGTATAAAGGACAACTCTCTATCCCCCTGCGTTGAATACAGCTCGTCGAACTCTATCTCCAGTATAAAGGACAACTCTCTATCCCCCTGCGTTTGGACGGGAGAGGCCGGCAAAATTTCAAAAAGTGGTCATTTTCACCTTCCAAAACAGACTTTTTTCTACACAAGGAGAACAAAGGGGCTCAGAGGCCCGCGCTTTTAACTGTAGCATCCCCACATCTTCCTTAGTAATCACCGCTAAAATCGGGCAAATGCGCCGCACTTTTTCCTAGCCTTAATTTTTGGGTACCTGAAATATTTGAGTCTCTAATTCCGGAAATAATGGCCATACCGAGGAACGGGATGCGGCCCTGTATTCCCCCTTGACTTACTTCTTACACGATAGCATCAAAATGGCAATCGCGAACACTTTCTGATTTTCGAGAAAAAAAGGGGAAGGGTTTAAACCACCCTTCCGCCGACATTCTTGCCGCCATAAGTCCGCAGTACGTGTAGTCACAACAATGCCGAAGAGTGCGTTGAATACAGCTCGTCGAACTCTATCTCCAGTATAAAGGACAACTCTCTATCCCCATGCGTTTGGACGGGAGAGGCCGGCAAAATTTCCAAAAGTGGTCATTTTCACCTTCCAAAACAGACTTTTTTCTACACTATCTCCAGTATAAAGGACAACTCTCTATCCCCCTGCGTTTGGACGGGAGAGGCCGGCAAAATTTCAAAAAGTGGTCATTTTCACCTTCCAAAACAGACTTTTTTCTACACAAGGAGAACAAAGGGGCTCAGAGGCCCGCGCTTTTAACTGTAGCATCCCCACATCTTCCTTAGTAATCACCGCTAATATCGGGCAAATCCGCCGCACTTTTTCCTAGCCTTAATTTTTGGGTACCTGAAATATTTGAGTCTCTAATTCCGGAAATAATGGCCATACCGAGGAACGGGATGCGGCCCTGTATTCCCCCTTGACTTACTTCTTACACGATAGCATCAAAATGGCAATCGCGAACACTTTCTGATTTTCGAGAAAAAAAGGGGAAGGGTTTAAACCACCCTTCCGCCGACATTCTTGCCGCCATAAGTCCGCAGTACGTGTAGTCACAACAATGCCGAAGAGTGCGTTGAATACAGCTCGTCGAACTCTATCTCCAGTATAAAGGACAACTCTCTATCCCCCTGCGTTTGGACGGGAGAGGCCGGCAAAATTTCAAAAAGTGGTCATTTTCACCTTCCAAAACAGACTTTTTTCTACACAAGGAGAACAAAGGGGCTCAGAGGCCCTCGCTTTTAACTGTAGCATCCCCACATCTTCCTTAGTAATCACCGCTAAAATCGGGCAAATCCGCCGCACTTTTTCCTAGCCTTAATTTTTGGGTACCTGAAATATTTGAGTCTCTAATTCCGGAAATAATGGCCATACCGAGGAACGGGATGCGGCCCTGTATTCCCCCTTGACTTACTTCTTACACGATAGCATCAAAATGGCAATCGCGAACACTTTCTGATTTTCGAGAAAAAAAGGGGAAGGGTTTAAACCACCCTTCCGCCGACATTCTTGCCGCCATAAGTCCGCAGTACGTGTAGTCACAACAATGCCGAAGAGTGCGTTGAATACAGCTCGTCGAACTCTATCTCCAGTATAAAGGACAACTCTCTATCCCCCTGCGTTTGGACGGGAGAGGCCGGCAAAATTTCAAAAAGTGGTCATTTTCACCTTCCAAAACAGACTTTTTTCTACACAAGGAGAACAAAGGGGCTCAGAGGCCCGCGCTTTTAACTGTAGCATCCCCACATCTTCCTTAGTAATCACCGCTAAAATCGGGCAAATGCGCCGCACTTTTTCCTACCCTTAATTTTTGGGTACCTGAAATATTTGAGTCTCTAATTCCGGAAATAATGGCCATACCGAGGAACGGGATGCGGCCCTGTATTCCCCCTTGACTTACTTCTTACACGATAGCATCAAAATGGCAATCGCGAACACTTTCTGATTTTCGAGAAAAAAAGGGGAAGGGTTTAAACCACCATTCCGCCGACATTCTTGCCGCCATAAGTCCGCAGTACGTGTAGTCACAACAATGCCGAAGAGTGCGTTGAATACAGCTCGTCGAACTCTATCTCCAGTATAAAGGACAACTCTCTATCCCCCTGCGTTTGGACGGGAGAGGCCGGCAAAATTTCAAAAAGTGGTCATTTTCACCTTCCAAAACAGACTTTTTTCTACACAAGGAGAACAAAGGGGCTCAGAGGCCCGCGCTTTTAACTGTAGCATCCCCACATCTTCCTTAGTAATCACCGCTAAAATCGGGCAAATCCGCCGCACTTTTTCCTAGCCTTAATTTTTGGGTACCTGAAATATTTGAGTCTCTAATTCCGGAAATAATGGCCATACCGAGGAACGGGATGCGGCCCTGTATTCCCCCTTGACTTACTTCTTACACGATAGCATCAAAATGGCAATCGCGAACACTTTCTGATTTTCGAGAAAAAAAGGGGAAGGGTTTAAACCACCCTTCCGCCGACATTCTTGCCGCCATAAGTCCGCAGTACGTGTAGTCACAACAATGCCGAAGAGTGCGTTGAATACAGCTCGTCGAACTCTATCTCCAGTATAAAGGACAACTCTCTATCCCCCTGCGTTTGGACGGGAGAGGCCGGCAAAATTTCAAAAAGTGGTCATTTTCACCTTCCAAAACAGACTTTTTTCTACACAAGGAGAACAAAGGGGCTCAGAGGCCCGCGCTTTTAACTGTAGCATCCCCACATCTTCCTTAGTAATCACCGCTAAAATCGGGCAAATGCGCCGCACTTTTTCCTAGCCTTAATTTTTGGGTACCTGAAATATTTGAGTCTCTAATTCCGGAAATAATGGCCATACCGAGGAACGGGATGCGGCCCTGTATTCACCCTTGACTTACTTCTTACACGATAGCATCAAAATGGCAATCGCGAACACTTTCTGATTTTCGAGAAAAAAAGGGGAAGGGTTTAAACCACCATTCCGCCGACATTCTTGCCGCCATAAGTCCGCAGTACGTGTAGTCACAACAATGCCGAAGAGTGCGTTGAATACAGCTCGTCGAACTCTATCTCCAGTATAAAGGACAACTCTCTATCCCCCTGCGTTTGGACGGGAGAGGCCGGCAAAATTTCAAAAAGTGGTCATTTTCACCTTCCAAAACAGACTTTTTTCTACACAAGGAGAACAAAGGGGCTCAGAGGCCAGCGCTTTTAACTGTAGCATCCCCACATCTTCCTTAGTAATCACCGCTAAAATCGGGCAAATCCGCCGCACTTTTTCCTAGCCTTAATTTTTGGGTACCTGAAATATTTGAGTCTCTAATTCCGGAAATAATGGCCATACCGAGGAACGGGATGCGGCCCTGTATTCCCCCTTGACTTACTTCTTACACGATAGCATCAAAATGGCAATCGCGAACACTTTCTGATTTTCGAGAAAAAAAGGGGAAGGGTTTAAACCACCCTTCCGCCGACATTCTTGCCGCCATAAGTCCGCAGTACGTGTAGTCACAACAATGCCGAAGAGTGCGTTGAATACAGCTCGTCGAACTCTATCTCCAGTATAAAGGACAACTCTCTATCCCCCTGCGTTTGGACGGGAGAGGCCGGCAAAATTTCAAAAAGTGGTCATTTTCACCTTCCAAAACAGACTTTTTTCTACACAAGAAGAACAAAGGGGCTCAGAGGCCCGCGCTTTTACCTGTAGCATCCCCACATCTTCCTTAGTAATCACCGCTAAAATCGGGCAAATCCGCCGCACTTTTTCCTAGCCTTAATTTTTGGGTACCTGAAATATTTGAGTCTCTAATTCCGGAAATAATGGCCATACCGAGGAACGGGATGCGGCCCTGTATTCCCCCTTGACTTACTTCTTACACGATAGCATCAAAATGGCAATCGCGAACACTTTCTGATTTTCGAGAAAAAAAGGGGAAGGGTTTAAACCACCCTTCCGCCGACATTCTTGCCGCCATAAGTCCGCAGTACGTGTAGTCACAACAATGCCGAAGAGTGCGTTGAATACAGCTCGTCGAACTCTATCTCCAGTATAAAGGACAACTCTCTATCCCCCTGCGTTTGGACGGGAGAGGCAGGCAAAATTTCAAAAAGTGGTCATTTTCACCTTCCAAAACAGACTTTTTTCTACACAAGGAGAACAAAGGGGCTCAGAGGCCCGCGCTTTTAACTGTAGCATCCCCACATCTTCCTTAGTAATCACCGCTAAAATCGGGCAAATGCGCCGCACTTTTTCCTAGCCTTAATTTTTGGGTACCTGAAATATTTGAGTCTCTAATTCCGGAAATAATGGCCATACCGAGGAACGGGATGCGGCCCTGTATTCCCCCTTGACTTACTTCTTACACGATAGCATCAAAATGGCAATCGCGAACACTTTCTGATTTTCGAGAAAAAAAGGGGAAGGGTTTAAACCACCATTCCGCCGACATTCTTGCCGCCATAAGTCCGCAGTACGTGTAGTCACAACAATGCCGAAGAGTGCGTTGAATACAGCTCGTCGAACTCTATCTCCAGTATAAAGGACAACTCTCTATCCCCCTGCGTTTGGACGGGAGAGGCCGGCAAAATTTCAAAAAGTGGTCATTTTCACCTTCCAAAACAGACTTTTTTCTACACAAGGAGAACAAAGGGGCTCAGAGGCCCGCGCTTTTAACTGTAGCATCCCCACATCTTCCTTAGTAATCACCGCTAAAATCGGGCAAATCCGCCGCACTTTTTCCTAGCCTTAATTTTTGGGTACCTGAAATATTTGAGTCTCTAATTCCGGAAATAATGGCCATACCGAGGAACGGGATGCGGCCCTGTATTCCCCCTTGACTTACTTCTTACACGATAGCATCAAAATGGCAATCGCGAACACTTTCTGATTTTCGAGAAAAAAGGGGAGGGGTTTAAACCACCCTTCCGCCGACATTCTTGCCGCCATAAGTCCGCAGTACGTGTAGTCACAACAATGCCGAAGAGTGCGTTGAATACAGCTCGTCGAACTCTATCTCCAGTATAAAGGACAACTCTCTATCCCCCTGCGTTTGGACGGGAGAGGCCGGCAAAATTTCAAAAAGTGGTCATTTTCACCTTCCAAAACAGACTTTTTTCTACACAAGGAGAACAAAGGGGCTCAGAGGCCCGCGCTTTTAACTGTAGCATCCCCACATCTTCCTTAGTAATCACCGCTAAAATCGGGCAAATGCGCCGCACTTTTTCCTAGCCTTAATTTTTGGGTACCTGAAATATTTGAGTCTCTAATTCCGGAAATAATGGCCATACCGAGGAACGGGATGCGGCCCTGTATTCCCCCTTGACTTACTTCTTACACGATAGCATCAAAATGGCAATCGCGAACACTTTCTGATTTTCGAGAAAAAAAGGGGAAGGGTTTAAACCACCCTTCCGCCGACATTCTTGCCGCCATAAGTCCGCAGTACGTGTAGTCACAACAATGCCGAAGAGTGCGTTGAATACAGCTCGTCGAACTCTATCTCCAGTATAAAGGAGAACTCTCTATCCCCCTGCGTTTGGACGGGAGAGGCCGGCAAAATTTCAAAAAGTGGTCATTTTCACCTTCCAAAACAGACTTTTTTCTACACAAGGAGAACAAAGGGGCTCAGAGGCCCGCGCTTTTAACTGTAGCATCCCCACATCTTCCTTAGTAATCACCGCTAAAATCGGGCAAATCCGCCGCACTTTTTCCTAGCCTTAATTTTTGGGTACCTGAAATATTTGAGTCTCTAATTCCGGAAATAATGGCCATACCGAGGAACGGGATGCGGCCCTGTATTCACCCTTGACTTACTTCTTACACGATAGCATCAAAATGGCAATCGCGAACACTTTCTGATTTTCGAGAAAAAAAGGGGAAGGGTTTAAACCACCCTTCCGCCGACATTCTTGCTGCCATAAGTCCGCAGTACGTGTAGTCACAACAATGCCGAAGAGTGCGTTGAATACAGCTCGTCGAACTCTATCTCCAGTATAAAGGACAACTCTCTATCCCCCTGCGTTTGGACGGGAGAGGCCGGCAAAATTTCAAAAAGTGGTCATTTTCACCTTCCAAAACAGACTTTTTTCTACACAAGGAGAACAAAGGGGCTCAGAGGCCCGCGCTTTTAACTGTAGCATCCCCACATCTTCCTTAGTAATCGCCGCTAAAATCGGGCAAATCCGCCGCACTTTTTCCTAGCCTTAATTTTTGGGTACCTGAAATATTTGAGTCTCTAATTCCGGAAATAATGGCCATACCGAGGAACGGGATGCGGCCCTGTAGTCACCCTTGACTTACTTCTTACACGATAGCATCAAAATGGCAATCGCGAACACTTTCTGATTTTCGAGAAAAAAAGGGGATGGTAAACCACCATTCCGCCGACATTCTTGCCGCCATAAGTCCGCAGTACGTGTAGTCACAACAATGCCGAAGAGTGCGTTGAATACAGCTCGTCGAACTCTATCTCCAGTATAAAGGACAACTCTCTATCCCCCTGCGTTTGGACGGGAGAGGCCGGCAAAATTTCAAAAAGTGGTCATTTTCACCTTCCAAAACAGACTTTTTTCTACACAAGGAGAACAAAGGGGCTCAGAGGCCCGCGCTTTTAACTGTAGCATCCCCACATCTTCCTTAGTAATCACCGCTAAAATCGGGCAAATGCGCCGCACTTTTTCCTAGCCTTAATTTTTGGGTACCTGAAATATTTGAGTCTCTAATTCCGGAAATAATGGCCATACCGAGGAACGGGATGCGGCCCTGTATTCCCCCTTGACTTACTTCTTACACGATAGCATCAAAATGGCTATCGCGAACACTTTCTGATTTTCGAGAAACCCTTCCGCCGACATTCTTGCCGCCATAAGTCCGCAGTACGTGTAGTCACAACAATGCCGAAGAGTGCGTTGAATACAGCTCGTCGAACTCTATCTCCAGTATAAAGGACAACTCTCTATCCCCCTGCGTTGAATACAGCTCGTCGAACTCTATCTCCAGTATAAAGGACAACTCTCTATCCCCCTGCGTTTGGACGGGAGAGGCCGGCAAAATTTCAAAAAGTGGTTATTTTCACCTTCCAAAACAGACTTTTTTCTACACAAGGAGAACAAAGGGGCTCAGAGGCCCGCGCTTTTAACTGTAGCATCCCCACATCTTCCTTAGTAATCACCGCTAAAATCGGGCAAATGCGCCGCACTTTTTCCTAGCCTTAATTTTTGGGTACCTGAAATATTTGAGTCTCTAATTCCGGAAATAATGGCCATACCGAGGAACGGGATGCGGCCCTGTATTCCCCCTTGACTTACTTCTTACACGATAGCATCAAAATGGCAATCGCGAACACTTTCTGATTTTCGAGAAAAAAAGGGGAAGGGTTTAAACCACCATTCCGCCGACATTCTTGCCGCCATAAGTCCGCAGTACGTGTAGTCACAACAATGCCGAAGAGTGCGTTGAATACAGCTCGTCGAACTCTATCTCCAGTATAAAGGACAACTCTCTATCCCCCTGCGTTTGGACGGGAGAGGCCGGCAAAATTTCAAAAAGTGGTCATTTTCACCTTCCAAAACAGACTTTTTTCTACACAAGGAGAACAAAGGGGCTCAGAGGCCCGCGCTTTTAACTGTAGCATCCCCACATCTTCCTTAGTAATCACCGCTAAAATCGGGCAAATCCGCCGCACTTTTTCCTAGCCTTAATTTTTGGGTACCTGACATATTTGAGTCTCTAATTCCGGAAATAATGGCCATACCGAGGAACGGGATGCGGCCCTGTATTCCCCCTTGACTTACTTCTTACACGATAGCATCAAAATGGCAATCGCGAACACTTTCTGATTTTCGAGAAAAAAAGGGGAAGGGTTTAAACCACCCTTCCGCCGACATTCTTGCCGCCATAAGTCCGCAGTACGTGTAGTCACAACAATGCCGAAGAGTGCGTTGAATACAGCTCGTCGAACTCTATCTCCAGTATAAAGGACAACTCTCTATCCCCCTGCGTTTGGACGGGAGAGGCCGGCAAAATTTCCAAAAGTGGTCATTTTCACCTTCCAAAACAGACTTTTTTCTACACAAGGAGAACAAAGGGGCTCAGAGGCCCGCGCTTTTAACTGTAGCATCCCCACATCTTCCTTAGTAATCACCGCTAAAATCGGGCAAATCCGCCGCACTTTTTCCTAGCCTTAATTTTTGGGTACCTGAAATATTTGAGTCTCTAATTCCGGAAATAATGGCCATACCGAGGAACGGGATGCGGCCCTGTATTCCCCCTTGACTTACTTCTTACACGATAGCATCAAAATGGCAATCGCGAACACTTTCTGATTTTCGAGAAAAAAGGGGAAGGGTTTAAACCACCCTTCCGCCGACATTCTTGCCGCCATAAGTCCGCAGTACGTGTAGTCACAACAATGCCGAAGAGTGCGTTGAATACAGCTCGTCGAACTCTATCTCCAGTATAAAGGACAACTCTCTATCCCCCTGCGTTTGGACGGGAGAGGCCGGCAAAATTTCAAAAAGTGGTCATTTTCACCTTCCAAAACAGACTTTTTTCTACACAAGGAGAACAAAGGGGCTCAGAGGCCCGCGCTTTTAACTGTAGCATCCCCACATCTTCCTTAGTAATCACCGCTAAAATCGGGCAAATGCGCCGCACTTTTTCCTAGCCTTAATTTTTGGGTACCTGAAATATTTGAGTCTCTAATTCCGGAAATAATGGCCATACCGAGGAACGGGATGCGGCCCTGTATTCCCCCTTGACTTACTTCTTACACGATAGCATCAAAATGGCAATCGCGAACACTTTCTGATTTTCGAGAAAAAAAGGGGAAGGGTTTAAACCACCCTTCCGCCGACATTCTTGCCGCCATAAGTCCGCAGTACGTGTAGTCACAACAATGCCGAAGAGTGCGTTGAATACAGCTCGTCGAACTCTATCTCCAGTATAAAGGACAACTCTCTATCCCCCTGCGTTTGGACGGGAGAGGCCGGCAAAATTTCAAAAAGTGGTCATTTTCACCTTCCAAAACAGACTTTTTTCTACACAAGGAGAACAAAGGGGCTCAGAGGCCCGCGCTTTTAACTGTAGCATCCCCACATCTTCCTTAGTAATCACCGCTAAAATCGGGCAAATCCGCCGCACTTTTTCCTAGCCTTAATTTTTGGGTACCTGAAATATTTGAGTCTCTAATTCCGGAAATAATGGCCATACCGAGGAACGGGATGCGGCCCTGTATTCACCCTTGACTTACTTCTTACACGATAGCATCAAAATGGCAATCGCGAACACTTTCTGATTTTCGAGAAAAAAAGGGGAAGGGTTTAAACCACCCTTCCGCCGACATTCTTGCCGCCATAAGTCCGCAGTACGTGTAGTCACAACAATGCCGAAGAGTGCGTTGAATACAGCTCGTCGAACTCTATCTCCAGTATAAAGGACAACTCTCTATCCCCCTGCGTTTGGACGGGAGAGGCCGGCAAAATTTCAAAAAGTGGTCATTTTCACCTTCCAAAACAGACTTTTTTCTACACAAGGAGAACAAAGGGGCTCAGAGGCCCGCGCTTTTAACTGTAGCATCCCCACATCTTCCTTAGTAATCACCGCTAAAATCGGGCAAATCCGCCGCACTTTTTCCTAGCCTTAATTTTTGGGTACCTGAAATATTTGAGTCTCTAATTCCGGAAATAATGGCCATACCGAGGAACGGGATGCGGCCCTGTATTCCCCCTTGACTTACTTCTTACACGATAGCATCAAAATGGCAATCGCGAACACTTTCTGATTTTCGAGAAAAAAAGGGGAAGGGTTTAAACCACCCTTCCGCCGACATTCTTGCCGCCATAAGTCCGCAGTACGTGTAGTCACAACAATGCCGAAGAGTGCGTTGAATACAGCTCGTCGAACTCTATCTCCAGTATAAAGGACAACTCTCTATCCCCCTGCGTTTGGACGGGAGAGGCCGGCAAAATTTCAAAAAGTGGTCATTTTCACCTTCCAAAACAGACTTTTTTCTACACAAGGAGAACAAAGGGGCTCAGAGGCCCGCGCTTTTAACTGTAGCATCCCCACATCTTCCTTAGTAATCACCGCTAAAATCGGGCAAATCCGCCGCACTTTTTCCTAGCCTTAATTTTTGGGTACCTGAAATATTTGAGTCTCTAATTCCGGAAATAATGGCCATACCGAGGAACGGGATGCGGCCCTGTATTCACCCTTGACTTACTTCTTACACGATAGCATCAAAATGGCAATCGCGAACACTTTCTGATTTTCGAGAAAAAAAGGGGAAGGGTTTAAACCACCCTTCCGCCGACATTCTTGCCGCCATAAGTCCGCAGTACGTGTAGTCACAACAATGCCGAAGAGTGCGTTGAATACAGCTCGTCGAACTCTATCTCCAGTATAAAGGACAACTCTCTATCCCCCTGCGTTTGGACGGGAGAGGCCGGCAAAATTTCAAAAAGTGGTCATTTTCACCTTCCAAAACAGACTTTTTTCTACACAAGGAGAACAAAGGGGCTCAGAGGCCCGCGCTTTTAACTGTAGCATCCCCACATCTTCCTTAGTAATCGCCGCTAAAATCGGGCAAATCCGCCGCACTTTTTCCTAGCCTTAATTTTTGGGTACCTGAAATATTTGAGTCTCTAATTCCGGAAATAATGGCCATACCGAGGAACGGGATGCGGCCCTGTAGTCACCCTTGACTTACTTCTTACACGATAGCATCAAAATGGCAATCGCGAACACTTTCTGATTTTCGAGAAAAAAAGGGGAAGGGTTTAAACCACCCTTCCGCCGACATTCTTGCCGCCATAAGTCCACAGTACGTGTAGTCACAACAATGCCGAAGAGTGCGTTGAATACAGCTCGTCGAACTCTATCTCCAGTATAAAGGACAACTCTCTATCCCCCTGCGTTTGGACGGGAGAGGCCGGCAAAATTTCAAAAAGTGGTCATTTTCACCTTCCAAAACAGACTTTTTTCTACACAAGGAGAACAAAGGGGCTCAGAGGCCCGCGCTTTTAACTGTAGCATCCCCACATCTTCCTTAGTAATCACCGCTAAAATCGGGCAAATGCGCCGCACTTTTTCCTAGCCTTAATTTTTGGGTACCTGAAATATTTGAGTCTCTAATTCCGGAAATAATGGCCATACCGAGGAACGGGATGCGGCCCTGTATTCCCCCTTGACTTAATTCTTACACGATAGCATCAAAATGGCTATCGCGAACACTTTCTGATTTTCGAGAAACCCTTCCGCCGACATTCTTGCCGCCATAAGTCCGCAGTACGTGTAGTCACAACAATGCCGAAGAGTGCGTTGAATACAGCTCGTCGAACTCTATCTCCAGTATAAAGGACAACTCTCTATCCCCCTGCGTTGAATACAGCTCGTCGAACTCTATCTCCAGTATAAAGGACAACTCTCTATCCCCCTGCGTTTGGACGGGAGAGGCCGGCAGAATTTCAAAAAGTGGTCATTTTCACCTTCCAAAACAGACTTTTTTCTACACAAGGAGAACAAAGGGGCTCAGAGGCCCGCGCTTTTAACTGTAGCATCCCCACATCTTCCTTAGTAATCACCGCTAAAATCGGGCAAATGCGCCGCACTTTTTCCTAGCCTTAATTTTTGGGTACCTGAAATATTTGAGTCTCTAATTCCGGAAATAATGGCCATACCGAGGAACGGGATGCGGCCCTGTATTCACCCTTGACTTACTTCTTACATGATAGCATCAAAATGGCAATCGCGAACACTTTCTGATTTTCGAGAAAAAAAGGGGAAGGGTTTAAACCACCATTCCGCCGACATTCTTGCCGCCATAAGTCCGCAGTACGTGTAGTCACAACAATGCCGAAGAGTGCGTTGAATACAGCTCGTCGAACTCTATCTCCAGTATAAAGGACAACTCTCTATCCCCCTGCGTTTGGACGGGAGAGGCCGGCAAAATTTCAAAAAGTGGTCATTTTCACCTTCCAAAACAGACTTTTTTCTACACAAGGAGAACAAAGGGGCTCAGAGGCCCGCGCTTTTAACTGTAGCATCCCCACATCTTCCTTAGTAATCACCGCTAAAATCGGGCAAATCCGCCGCACTTTTTCCTAGCCTTAATTTTTGGGTACCTGAAATATTTGAGTCTCTAATTCCGGAAATAATGGCCATACCGAGGAACGGGATGCGGCCCTGTATTCCCCCTTGACTTACTTCTTACACGATAGCATCAAAATGGCAATCGCGAACACTTTCTGATTTTCGAGAAAAAAAGGGGAAGGGTTTAAACCACCCTTCCGCCGACATTCTTGCCGCCATAAGTCCGCAGTACGTGTAGTCACAACAATGCCGAAGAGTGCGTTGAATACAGCTCGTCGAACTCTATCTCCAGTATAAAGGACAACTCTCTATCCCCCTGCGTTTGGACGGGAGAGGCCGGCAAAATTTCAAAAAGTGGTCATTTTCACCTTCCAAAACAGACTTTTTTCTACACAAGGAGAACAAAGGGGCTCAGAGGCCCGCGCTTTTAACTGTAGCATCCCCACATCTTCCTTAGTAATCACCGCTAAAATCGGGCAAATCCGCCGCACTTTTTCCTAGCCTTAATTTTTGGGTACCTGAAATATTTGAGTCTCTAATTCCGGAAATAATGGCCATACCGAGGAACGGGATGCGGCCCTGTATTCCCCCTTGACTTACTTCTTACACGATAGCATCAAAATGGCAATCGCGAACACTTTCTGATTTTCGAGAAAAAAAGGGGAAGGGTTTAAACCACCCTTCCGCCGACATTATTGCCGCCATAAGTCCGCAGTACGTGTAGTCACAACAATGCCGAAGAGTGCGTTGAATACAGCTCGTCGAACTCTATTTCCAGTATAAAGGACAACTCTCTATCCCCCTGCGTTTGGACGGGAGAGGCCGGCAAAATTTCAAAAAGTGGTCATTTTCACCTTCCAAAACAGACTTTTTTCTACACAAGGAGAACAAAGGGGCTCAGAGGCCCGCGCTTTTAAGTGTAGCATCCCCACATCTTCCTTAGTAATCACCGCTAAAATCGGGCAAATCCGCCGCACTTTTTCCTAGCCTTAATTTTTCGGTACCTGAAATATTTGAGTCTCTAATTCCGGAAATAATGGCCATACCGAGGAACGGGATGCGGCCCTGTATTCCCCCTTGACTTACTTCTTACACGATAGCATCAAAATGGCAATCGCGAACACTTTCTGATTTTCGAGAAAAAAAGGGGAAGGGTTTAAACCACCCTTCCGCCGACATTCTTGCCGCCATAAGTCCGCAGTACGTGTAGTCACAACAATGCCGAAGAGTGCGTTGAATACAGCTCGTCGAACTCTATCTCCAGTATAAAGGACAACTCTCTATCCCCCTGCGTTTGGACGGGAGATGCCGGCAAAATTTCAAAAAGTGGTCATTTTCACCTTCCAAAACAGACTTTTTTCTACACAAGGAGAACAAAGGGGCTCAGAGGCCCGCGCTTTTAACTGTAGCATCCCCACATCTTCCTTAGTAATCACCGCTAAAATCGGGCAAATGCGCCGCACTTTTTCCTAGCCTTAATTTTTGGGTACCTGAAATATTTGAGTCTCTAATTCCGGAAATAATAGCCATACCGAGGAACGGGATGCGGCCCTGTATTCCCCCTTGACTTACTTCTTACACGATAGCATCAAAATGGCAATCGCGAACACTTTCTGATTTTCGAGAAAAAAAGGGGAAGGGTTTAAACCACCCTTCCGCCGACATTCTTGCCGCCATAAGTCCGCAGTACGTGTAGTCACAACAATGCCGAAGAGTGCGTTGAATACAGCTCGTCGAACTCTATCTCCAGTATAAAGGACAACTCTCTATCCCCCTGCGTTTGGACGGGAGAGGCCGGCAAAATTTCAAAAAGTGGTCATTTTCACCTTCCAAAACAGACTTTTTTCTACACAAGGAGAACAAAGGGGCTCAGAGGCCCGCGCTTTTAACTGTAGCATCCCCACATCTTCCTTAGTAATCACCGCTAAAATCGGGCAAATCCGCCGCACTTTTTCCTAGCCTTAATTTTTGGGTACCTGAAATATTTGAGTCTCTAATTCCGGAAATAATGGCCATACCGAGGAACGGGATGCGGCCCTGTATTCACCCTTGACTTACTTCTTACACGATAGCATCAAAATGGCAATCGCGAACACTTTCTGATTTTCGAGAAAAAAAGGGGAAGGGTTTAAACCACCCTTCCGCCGACATTCTTGCCGCCATAAGTCCGCAGTACGTGTAGTCACAACAATGCCGAAGAGTGCGTTGAATACAGCTCGTCGAACTCTATCTCCAGTATAAAGGACAACTCTCTATCCCCCTGCGTTTGGACGGGAGAGGCCGGCAAAATTTCAAAAAGTGGTCATTTTCACCTTCCAAAACAGACTTTTTTCTACACAAGGAGAACAAAGGGGCTCAGAGGCCCGCGCTTTTAACTGTAGCATCCCCACATCTTCCTTAGTAATCGCCGCTAAAATCGGGCAAATCCGCCGCACTTTTTCCTAGCCTTAATTTTTGGGTACCTGAAATATTTGAGTCTCTAATTCCGGAAATAATGGCCATACCGAGGAACGGGATGCGGCCCTGTATTCACCCTTGACTTACTTCTTACTCGATAGCATCAAAATGGCAATCGCGAACACTTTCTGATTTTCGAGAAAAAAAGGGGACGGGTTTAAACCACCATTCCGCCGACATTCTTGCCGCCATAAGTCCGCAGTACGTGTAGTCACAACAATGCCGAAGAGTGCGTTGAATACAGCTCGTCGAACTCTATCTCCAGTATAAAGGACAACTCTCTATCCCCCTGCGTTTGGACGGGAGAGGCCGGCAAAATTTCAAAAAGTGGTCATTTTCACCTTCCAAAACAGACTTTTTTCTACACAAGGAGAACAAAGGGGCTCAGAGGCCCGCGCTTTTAACTGTAGCATCCCCACATCTTCCTTAGTAATCACCGCTAAAATCGGGCAAATCCGCCGCACTTTTTCCTAGCCTTAATTTTTGGGTACCTGAAATATTTGAGTCTCTAATTCCGGAAATAATGGCCATACCGAGGAACGGGATGCGGCCCTGTATTCCCCCTTGACTTACTTCTTACACGATAGCATCAAAATGGCAATCGCGAACACTTTCTGATTTTCGAGAAAAAAAGGGGAAGGGTTTAAACCACCCTTCCGCCGACATTCTTGCCGCCATAAGTCCGCAGTACGTGTAGTCACAACAATGCCGAAGAGTGCGTTGAATACAGCTCGTCGAACTCTATCTCCAGTATAAAGGACAACTCTCTATCCCCCTGCGTTTGGACGGGAGAGGCCGGCAAAATTTCAAAAAGTGGTCATTTTCACCTTCCAAAACAGACTTTTTTCTACACAAGGAGAACAAAGGGGCTCAGAGGCCCGCGCTTTTAACTGTAGCATCCCCACATCTTCCTTAGTAATCACCGCTAAAATCGGGCAAATCCGCCGCACTTTTTCCTAGCCTTAATTTTTGGGTACCTGAAATATTTGAGTCTCTAATTCCGGAAATAATGGCCATACCGAGGAACGGGATGCGGCCCTGTATTCCCCCTTGACTTACTTCTTACACGATAGCATCAAAATGGCAATCGCGAACACTTTCTGATTTTCGAGAAAAAAAGGGGAAGGGTTTAAACCACCCTTCCGCCGACATTCTTGCCGCCATAAGTCCGCAGTACGTGTAGTCACAACAATGCCGAAGAGTGCGTTGAATACAGCTCGTCGAACTCTATCTCCAGTATAAAGGACAACTCTCTATCCCCCTGCGTTTGGACGGGAGAGGCCGGCAAAATTTCAAAAAGTGGTCATTTTCACCTTCCAAAACAGACTTTTTTCTACACAAGGAGAACAAAGGGGCTCAGAGGCCCGCGCTTTTAACTGTAGCATCCCCACATCTTCCTTAGTAATCACCGCTAAAATCGGGCAAATCCGCCGCACTTTTTCCTAGCCTTAATTTTTGGGTACCTGAAATATTTGAGTCTCTAATTCCGGAAATAATGGCCATACCGAGGAACGGGATGCGGCCCTGTATTCCCCCTTGACTTACTTCTTACACGATAGAATCAAAATGGCAATCGCGAACACTTTCTGATTTTCGCCGACATTCTTGCCGCCATAAGTCCGCAGTACGTGTAGTCACAACAATGCCGAAGAGTGCGTTGAATACAGCTCGTCGAACTCTATCTCCAGTATAAAGGACAACTCTCTATCCCCCTGCGTTTGGACGGGAGAGGCAGGCAAAATTTCAAAAAGTGGTCATTTTCACCTTCCAAAACAGACTTTTTTCTACACAAGGAGAACAAAGGGGCTCAGAGGCCCGCGCTTTTAACTGTAGCATCCCCACATCTTCCTTAGTAATCACCGCTAAAATCGGGCAAATGCGCCGCACTTTTTCCTAGCCTTAATTTTTGGGTACCTGAAATATTTGAGTCTCTAATTCCGGAAATAATGGCCATACCGAGGAACGGGATGCGGCCCTGTATTCACCCTTGACTTACTTCTTACACGATAGCATCAAAATGGCAATCGCGAACACTTTCTGATTTTCGAGAAAAAAAGGGGAAGGGTTTAAACCACCCTTCCGCCGACATTCTTGCCGCCATAAGTCCGCAGTACGTGTAGTCACAACAATGCCGAAGAGTGCGTTGAATACAGCTCGTCGAACTCTATCTCCAGTATAAAGGACAACTCTCTATCCCCCTGCGTTTGGACGGGAGAGGCCGGCAAAATTTCAAAAAGTGGTCATTTTCACCTTCCAAAACAGACTTTTTTCTACACAAGGAGAACAAAGGGGCTCAGAGGCCCGCGCTTTAAATGTAGCATCCCCACATCTTCCTTAGTAATCGCCGCTAAAATCGGGCAAATCCGCCGCACTTTTTCCTAGCCTTAATTTTTGGGTACCTGAAATATTTGAGTCTCTAATTCCGGAAATAATGGCCATACCGAGGAACGGGATGCGGCCCTGTAGTCACCCTTGACTTACTTCTTACACGATAGCATCAAAATGGCAATCGCGAACACTTTCTGATTTTCGAGAAAAAAAGGGGAAGGGTTTAAACCACCCTTCCGCCGACATTCTTGCCGCCATAAGTCCGCAGTACGTGTAGTCACAACAATGCCGAAGAGTGCGTTGAATACAGCTCGTCGAACTCTATCTCCAGTATAAAGGACAACTCTCTATCCCCCTGCGTTTGGACGGGAGAGGCCGGCAAAATTTCAAAAAGTGGTCATTTTCACCTTCCAAAACAGACTTTTTTCTACACAAGGAGAACAAAGGGGCTCAGAGGCCCGCGCTTTTAACTGTAGCATCCCCACATCTTCCTTAGTAATCACCGCTAAAATCGGGCAAATGCGCCGCACTTTTTCCTAGCCTTAATTTTAGGGTACCTGAAATATTTGAGTCTCTAATTCCGGAAATAATGGCCATACCGAGGAACGGGATGCGGCCCTGTATTCCCCCTTGACTTACTTCTTACACGATAGCATCAAAATGGCAATCGCGAACACTTTCTGATTTTGCCGCCATAAGTCCGCAGTACGTGTAGTCACAACAATGCCGAAGAGTGCGTTGAATACAGCTCGTCGAACTCTATCTCCAGTATAAAGGACAACTCTCTATCCCCCTGCGTTTGGACGGGAGAGGCCGGCAAAATTTCAAAAAGTGGTCATTTTCACCTTCCAAAACAGACTTTTTTCTACACAAGGAGACCAAAGGGGCTCAGAGGCCCGCGCTTTTAACTGTAGCATCCCCACATCTTCCTTAGTAATCACCGCTAAAATCGGGCAAATGCGCCGCACTTTTTCCTAGCCTTAATTTTTGGGTACCTGAAATATTTGAGTCTCTAATTCCGGAAATAATGGCCATACCGAGGAACGGGATGCGGCCCTGTATTCCCCCTTGACTTACTTCTTACACGATAGCATCAAAATGGCAATCGCGAACACTTTCTGATTTTCGAGAAAAAAAGGGGAAGGGTTTAAACCACCCTTCCGCCGACATTCTTGCCGCCATAAGTCCGCAGTACGTGTAGTCACAACAATGCCGAAGAGTGCGTTGAATACAGCTCGTCGAACTCTATCTCCAGTATAAAGGACAACTCTCTATCCCCCTGCGTTTGGACGGGAGAGGCCGGCAAAATTTCAAAAAGTGGTCATTTTCACCTTCCAAAACAGACTTTTTTCTACACAAGGAGAACAAAGGGGCTCAGAGGCCCGCGCTTTTAACTGTAGCATCCCCACATCTTCCTTAGTAATCACCGCTAAAATCGGGCAAATGCGCCGCACTTTTTCCTAGCCTTAATTTTTGGGTACCTGAAATATTTGAGTCTCTAATTCCGGAAATAATGGCCATACCGAGGAACGGGATGCGGCCCTGTATTCCCCCTTGACTTACTTCTTACACGATAGCATCAAAATGGCAATCGCGAACACTTTCTGATTTTGCCGCCATAAGTCCGCAGTACGTGTAGTCACAACAATGCCGAAGAGTGCGTTGAATACAGCTCGTCGAACTCTATCTCCAGTATAAAGGACAACTCTGTATCCCCCTGCGTTTGGACGGGAGAGGCCGGCAAAATTTCAAAAAGTGGTCATTTTCACCTTCCAAAACAGAATTTTTTCTACACAAGGAGAACAAAGGGGCTCAGAGGCCCGCGCTTTTAACTGTAGCATCCCCACATCTTCCTTAGTAATCACCGCTAAAATCGGGCAAATCCGCCGCAATTTTTCCTAGCCTTAATTTTTGGGTACCTGAAATATTTGAGTCTCTAATTCCGGAAATAATGGCCATACCGAGGAACGGGATGCGGCCCTGTATTCCCCCTTGACTTACTTCTTACACGATAGCATCAAAATGGCAATCGCGAACACTTTCTGATTTTCGAGAAAAAAAGGGGAAGGGTTTAAACCACCCTTCCGCCGACATTCTTGCCGCCATAAGTCCGCAGTACGTGTAGTCACAACAATGCCGAAGAGTGCGTTGAATACAGCTCGTCGAACTCTATCTCCAGTATAAAGGACAACTCTCTATCCCCCTGCGTTTGGACGGGAGAGGCCGGCAAAATTTCAAAAAGTGGTCATTTTCACCTTCCAAAACAGACTTTTTTCTACACAAGGAGAACAAAGGGGCTCAGAGGCCCGCGCTTTGAACTGTAGCATCCCCACATCTTCCTTATTAATCACCGCTAAAATCGGGCAAATGCGCCGCACTTTTTCCTAGCCTTAATTTTTGGGTACCAGAAATATTTGAGTCTCTAATTCCGGAAATAATGGCCATACCGAGGAACGGGATGCGGCCCTGTATTCCCCCTTGACTTACTTCTTACACGATAGCATCTAAATGGCAATCGCGAACACTTTCTGATTTTCGAGAAAAAAAGGGGAAGGGTTTAAACCACCCTTCCGCCGACATTCTTGCCGCCTGAAGTCCGCAGTACGTGTAGTCACAACAATGCCGAAGAGTGCGTTGAATACAGCTCGTCGAACTCTATCTCCAGTATAAAGGACAACTCTCTATCCCCCTGCGTTTGGACGGGAGAGGCCGGCAAAATTTCAAAAAGTGGTCATTTTCACCTTCCAAAACAGACTTTTTTCTACACAAGGAGAACAAGGGGGCTCAGAGGCCCGCGCTTTTAACTGTAGCATCCCCACATCTTCCTTAGTAATCACCGCTAAAATCGGGCAAATCCGCCGCACTTTTTCCTAGCCTTAATTTTTGGGTACCTGAAATATTTGAGTCTCTAATTCCGGAAATAATGGCCATACCGAGGAACGGGATGCGGCCCTGTATTCCCCCTTGACTTACTTCTTACACGATAGCATCAAAATGGCAATCGCGAACACTTTCTGATTTTCGAGAAAAAAAGGGGAAGGGTTTAAACCACCCTTCCGCCGACATTCTTGCCGCCATAAGTCCGCAGTACGTGTAGTCACAACAATGCCGAAGAGTGCGTTGAATACAGCTCGTCGAACTCTATCTCCAGTATAAAGGACAACTCTCTATCCCCCTGCGTTTGGACGGGAGAGGCCGGCAAACTGTCAAAAAGTGGTCATTTTCACCTTCCAAAACAGACTTTTTTCTACACAAGGAGAACAAAGGGGCTCAGAGGCCCGCGCTTTTAACTGTAGCATCCCCACATCTTCCTTAGTAATCACCGCTAAAATCGGGCAAATCCGCCGCACTTTTTCCTAGCCTTAATTTTTGGGTACCTGAAATATTTGAGTCTCTAATTCCGGAAATAATGGCCATACCGAGGAACGGGATGCGGCCCTGTATTCCCCCTTGACTTACTTCTTACACGATAGCATCAAAATGGCAATCGCGAACACTTTCTGATTTTCGAGAAAAAAAGGGGAAGGGTTTAAACCACCCTTCCGCCGACATTCTTGCCGCCATAAGTCCGCAGTACGTGTAGTCACAACAATGCCGAAGAGTGCGTTGAATACAGCTCGTCGAACTCTATCTCCAGTATAAAGGACAACTCTCTATCCCCCTGCGTTTGGACGGGAGAGGCCGGCAAAATTTCAAAAAGTGGTCATTTTCACCTTCCAAAACAGACTTTTTTCTACACAAGGAGGACAAAGGGGCTCAGAGGCCCGCGCTTTTAACTGTAGCATCCCCACATCTTCCTTAGTAATCACCGCTAAAATCGGGCAAATCCGCCGCACTTTTTCCTAGCCTTAATTTTTGGGTACCTGAAATATTTGAGTCTCTAATTCCGGAAATAATGGCCATACCGAGGAACGGGATGCGGCCCTGTATTCCCCCTTGACTTACTTCTTACACGATAGCATCAAAATGGCAATCGCGAACACTTTCTGATTTTCGAGAAAAAAAGGGGAAGGGTTTAAACCACCCTTCCGCCGACATTCTTGCCGCCATAAGTCCGCAGTACGTGTAGTCACAACAATGCCGAAGAGTGCGTTGAATACAGCTCGTCGAACTCTATCTCCAGTATAAAGGACAACTCTCTATCCCCCTGCGTTTGGACGGGAGAGGCCGGCAAAATTTCAAAAAGTGGTCATTTTCACCTTCCAAAACAGACTTTTTTCTACACAAGGAGAACAAAGGGGCTCAGAGGCCCGCGCTTTTAACTGTAGCATCCCCACATCTTCCTTAGTAATCACCGCTAAAATCGGGCAAATCCGCCGCACTTTTTCCTAGCCTTAATTTTTGGGTACCTGAAATATTTGAGTCTCTAATTCCGGAAATAATGGCCATACCGAGGAACGGGATGCGGCCCTGTATTCCCCCTTGACTTACTTCTTACACGATAGAATCAAAATGGCAATCGCGAACACTTTCTGATTTTCGCCGACATTCTTGCCGCCATAAGTCCGCAGTACGTGTAGTCACAACAATGCCGAAGAGTGCGTTGAATACAGCTCGTCGAACTCTATCTCCAGTATAAAGGACAACTCTCTATCCCCCTGCGTTTGGACGGGAGAGGCAGGCAAAATTTCAAAAAGTGGTCATTTTCACCTTCCAAAACAGACTTTTTTCTACACAAGGAGAACAAAGGGGCTCAGAGGCCCGCGCTTTTAACTGTAGCATCCCCACATCTTCCTTAGTAATCACCGCTAAAATCGGGCAAATGCGCCGCACTTTTTCCTAGCCTTAATTTTTGGGTACCTGAAATATTTGAGTCTCTAATTCCGGAAATAATGGCCATACCGAGGAACGGGATGCGGCCCTGTATTCACCCTTGACTTACTTCTTACACGATAGCATCAAAATGGCAATCGCGAACACTTTCTGATTTTCGAGAAAAAAAGGGGAAGGGTTTAAACCACCCTTCCGCCGACATTCTTGCCGCCATAAGTCCGCAGTACGTGTAGTCACAACAATGCCGAAGAGTGCGTTGAATACAGCTCGTCGAACTCTATCTCCAGTATAAAGGACAACTCTCTATCCCCCTGCGTTTGGACGGGAGAGGCCGGCAAAATTTCAAAAAGTGGTCATTTTCACCTTCCAAAACAGACTTTTTTCTACACAAGGAGAACAAAGGGGCTCAGAGGCCCGCGCTTTAAATGTAGCATCCCCACATCTTCCTTAGTAATCGCCGCTAAAATCGGGCAAATCCGCCGCACTTTTTCCTAGCCTTAATTTTTGGGTACCTGAAATATTTGAGTCTCTAATTCCGGAAATAATGGCCATACCGAGGAACGGGATGCGGCCCTGTAGTCACCCTTGACTTACTTCTTACACGATAGCATCAAAATGGCAATCGCGAACACTTTCTGATTTTCGAGAAAAAAAGGGGAAGGGTTTAAACCACCCTTCCGCCGACATTCTTGCCGCCATAAGTCCGCAGTACGTGTAGTCACAACAATGCCGAAGAGTGCGTTGAATACAGCTCGTCGAACTCTATCTCCAGTATAAAGGACAACTCTCTATCCCCCTGCGTTTGGACGGGAGAGGCCGGCAAAATTTCAAAAAGTGGTCATTTTCACCTTCCAAAACAGACTTTTTTCTACACAAGGAGAACAAAGGGGCTCAGAGGCCCGTGCTTTTAACTGTAGCATCCCCACATCTTCCTTAGTAATCACCGCTAAAATCGGGCAAATGCGCCGCACTTTTTCCTAGCCTTAATTTTTGGGTACCTGAAATATTTGAGTCTCTAATTCCGGAAATAATGGCCATACCGAGGAACGGGATGCGGCCCTGTATTCCCCCTTGACTTACTTCTTACACGATAGCATCAAAATGGCAATCGCGAACACTTTCTGATTTTGCCGCCATAAGTCCGCAGTACGTGTAGTCACAACAATGCCGAAGAGTGCGTTGAATACAGCTCGTCGAACTCTATCTCCAGTATAAAGGACAACTCTCTATCCCCCTGCGTTTGGACGGGAGAGGCCGGCAAAATTTCAAAAAGTGGTCATTTTCACCTTCCAAAACAGACTTTTTTCTACACAAGGAGACCAAAGGGGCTCAGAGGCCCGCGCTTTTAACTGTAGCATCCCCACATCTTCCTTAGTAATCACCGCTAAAATCGGGCAAATGCGCCGCACTTTTTCCTAGCCTTAATTTTTGGGTACCTGAAATATTTGAGTCTCTAATTCCGGAAATAATGGCCATACCGAGGAACGGGATGCGGCCCTGTATTCCCCCTTGACTTACTTCTTACACGATAGCATCAAAATGGCAATCGCGAACACTTTCTGATTTTCGAGAAAAAAAGGGGAAGGGTTTAAACCACCCTTCCGCCGACATTCTTGCCGCCATAAGTCCGCAGTACGTGTAGTCACAACAATGCCGAAGAGTGCGTTGAATACAGCTCGTCGAACTCTATCTCCAGTATAAAGGACAACTCTCTATCCCCCTGCGTTTGGACGGGAGAGGCCGGCAAAATTTCAAAAAGTGGTCATTTTCACCTTCCAAAACAGACTTTTTTCTACACAAGGAGAACAAAGGGGCTCAGAGGCCCGCGCTTTTAACTGTAGCATCCCCACATCTTCCTTAGTAATCACCGCTAAAATCGGGCAAATGCGCCGCACTTTTTCCTAGCCTTAATTTTTGGGTACCTGAAATATTTGAGTCTCTAATTCCGGAAATAATGGCCATACCGAGGAACGGGATGCGGCCCTGTATTCCCCCTTGACTTACTTCTTACACGATAGCATCAAAATGGCAATCGCGAACACTTTCTGATTTTGCCGCCATAAGTCCGCAGTACGTGTAGTCACAACAATGCCGAAGAGTGCGTTGAATACAGCTCGTCGAACTCTATCTCCAGTATAAAGGACAACTCTGTATCCCCCTGCGTTTGGACGGGAGAGGCCGGCAAAATTTCAAAAAGTGGTCATTTTCACCTTCCAAAACAGAATTTTTTCTACACAAGGAGAACAAAGGGGCTCAGAGGCCCGCGCTTTTAACTGTAGCATCCCCACATCTTCCTTAGTAATCACCGCTAAAATCGGGCAAATCCGCCGCAATTTTTCCTAGCCTTAATTTTTGGGTACCTGAAATATTTGAGTCTCTAATTCCGGAAATAATGGCCATACCGAGGAACGGGATGCGGCCCTGTATTCCCCCTTGACTTACTTCTTACACGATAGCATCAAAATGGCAATCGCGAACACTTTCTGATTTTCGAGAAAAAAAGGGGAAGGGTTTAAACCACCCTTCCGCCGACATTCTTGCCGCCATAAGTCCGCAGTACGTGTAGTCACAACAATGCCGAAGAGTGCGTTGAATACAGCTCGTCGAACTCTATCTCCAGTATAAAGGACAACTCTCTATCCCCCTGCGTTTGGACGGGAGAGGCCGGCAAAATTTCAAAAAGTGGTCATTTTCACCTTCCAAAACAGACTTTTTTCTACACAAGGAGAACAAAGGGGCTCAGAGGCCCGCGCTTTGAACTGTAGCATCCCCACATCTTCCTTATTAATCACCGCTAAAATCGGGCAAATGCGCCGCACTTTTTCCTAGCCTTAATTTTTGGGTACCAGAAATATTTGAGTCTCTAATTCCGGAAATAATGGCCATACCGAGGAACGGGATGCGGCCCTGTATTCCCCCTTGACTTACTTCTTACACGATAGCATCTAAATGGCAATCGCGAACACTTTCTGATTTTCGAGAAAAAAAGGGGAAGGGTTTAAACCACCCTTCCGCCGACATTCTTGCCGCCTGAAGTCCGCAGTACGTGTAGTCACAACAATGCCGAAGAGTGCGTTGAATACAGCTCGTCGAACTCTATCTCCAGTATAAAGGACAACTCTCTATCCCCCTGCGTTTGGACGGGAGAGGCCGGCAAAATTTCAAAAAGTGGTCATTTTCACCTTCCAAAACAGACTTTTTTCTACACAAGGAGAACAAGGGGGCTCAGAGGCCCGCGCTTTTAACTGTAGCATCCCCACATCTTCCTTAGTAATCACCGCTAAAATCGGGCAAATCCGCCGCACTTTTTCCTAGCCTTAATTTTTGGGTACCTGAAATATTTGAGTCTCTAATTCCGGAAATAATGGCCATACCGAGGAACGGGATGCGGCCCTGTATTCCCCCTTGACTTACTTCTTACACGATAGCATCAAAATGGCAATCGCGAACACTTTCTGATTTTCGAGAAAAAAAGGGGAAGGGTTTAAACCACCCTTCCGCCGACATTCTTGCCGCCATAAGTCCGCAGTACGTGTAGTCACAACAATGCCGAAGAGTGCGTTGAATACAGCTCGTCGAACTCTATCTCCAGTATAAAGGACAACTCTCTATCCCCCTGCGTTTGGACGGGAGAGGCCGGCAAACTTTCAAAAAGTGGTCATTTTCACCTTCCAAAACAGACTTTTTTCTACACAAGGAGAACAAAGGGGCTCAGAGGCCCGCGCTTTTAACTGTAGCATCCCCACATCTTCCTTAGTAATCACCGCTAAAATCGGGCAAATCCGCCGCACTTTTTCCTAGCCTTAATTTTTGGGTACCTGAAATATTTGAGTCTCTAATTCCGGAAATAATGGCCATACCGAGGAACGGGATGCGGCCCTGTATTCCCCCTTGACTTACTTCTTACACGATAGCATCAAAATGGCAATCGCGAACACTTTCTGATTTTCGAGAAAAAAAGGGGAAGGGTTTAAACCACCCTTCCGCCGACATTCTTGCCGCCATAAGTCCGCAGTACGTGTAGTCACAACAATGCCGAAGAGTGCGTTGAATACAGCTCGTCGAACTCTATCTCCAGTATAAAGGACAACTCTCTATCCCCCTGCGTTTGGACGGGAGAGGCCGGCAAAATTTCAAAAAGTGGTCATTTTCACCTTCCAAAACAGACTTTTTTCTACACAAGGAGGACAAAGGGGCTCAGAGGCCCGCGCTTTTAACTGTAGCATCCCCACATCTTCCTTAGTAATCACCGCTAAAATCGGGCAAATCCGCCGCACTTTTTCCTAGCCTTAATTTTTGGGTACCTGAAATATTTGAGTCTCTAATTCCGGAAATAATGGCCATACCGAGGAACGGGATGCGGCCCTGTATTCCCCCTTGACTTACTTCTTACACGATAGCATCAAAATGGCAATCGCGAACACTTTCTGATTTTCGAGAAAAAAAGGGGAAGGGTTTAAACCACCCTTCCGCCGACATTCTTGCCGCCATAAGTCCGCAGTACGTGTAGTCACAACAATGCCGAAGAGTGCGTTGAATACAGCTCGTCGAACTCTATCTCCAGTATAAAGGACAACTCTCTATCCCCCTGCGTTTGGACGGGAGAGGCCGGCAAAATTTCAAAAAGTGGTCATTTTCACCTTCCAAAACAGACTTTTTTCTACACAAGGAGAACAAAGGGGCTCAGAGGCCCGCGCTTTTAACTGTAGCATCCCCACATCTTCCTTAGTAATCACCGCTAAAATCGGGCAAATCCGCCGCACTTTTTCCTAGCCTTAATTTTTGGGTACCTGAAATATTTGAGTCTCTAATTCCGGAAATAATGGCCATACCGAGGAACGGGATGCGGCCCTGTATTCCCCCATGACTTACTTCTTACACGATAGCATCAAAATGGCAATCGCGAACACTTTCTGATTTTCGAGAAAGAAAGGGGAAGGGTTTAAACCACCCTTCCGCCGACATTCTTGCCGCCATAAGTCCGCAGTACGTGTAGTCACAACAATGCCGAAGAGTGCGTTGAATACAGCTCGTCGAACTCTATCTCCAGTATAAAGGACAACTCTCTATCCCCCTGCGTTTGGACGGGAGAGGCCGGCAAAATTTCAAAAAGTGGTCATTTTCACCTTCCAAAACAGACTTTTTTCTACACAAGGAGAACAAAGGGGCTCAGAGGCCCGCGCTTTTAACTGTAGCATCCCCACATCTTCCTTAGTAATCACCGCTAAAATCGGGCAAATCCGCCGCACTTTTTCCTAGCCTTAATTTTTGGGTACCTGAAATATTTGAGTCTCTAATTCCGGAAATAATGGCCATACCGAGGAACGGGATGCGGCCCTGTATTCCCCCTTGACTTACTTCTTACACGATAGCATCAAAATGGCAATCGCGAACACTTTCTGATTTTCGAGAAAAAAAGGGGAAGGGTTTAAACCACCCTTCCGCCGACATTCTTGCCGCCATAAGTCCGCAGTACGTGTAGTCACAACAATGCCGAAGAGTGCGTTGAATACAGCTCGTCGAACTCTATCTCCAGTATAAAGGACAACTCTCTATCCCCCTGCGTTTGGACGGGAGAGGCCGGCAAAATTTCAAAAAGTGGTCATTTTCACCTTCCAAAACAGACTTTTTTCTACACAAGGAGAACAAAGGGGCTCAGAGGCCCGCGCTTTTAACTGTAGCATCCCCACATCTTCCTTAGTAATCACCGCTAAAATCGGGCAAATGCGCCGCACTTTTTCCTAGCCTTAATTTTTGGGTACCTGAAATATTTGAGTCTCTAATTCCGGAAATAATGGCCATACCGAGGAACGGGATGCGGCCCTGTATTCCCCCTTGACTTACTTCTTACACGATAGCATCAAAATGGCAATCGCGAACACTTTCTGATTTTGCCGCCATAAGTCCGCAGTACGTGTAGTCACAACAATGCCGAAGAGTGCGTTGAATACAGCTCGTCGAACTCTATCTCCAGTATAAAGGACAACTCTCTATCCCCCTGCGTTTGGACGGGAGAGGCCGGCAAAATTTCAAAAAGTGGTCATTTTCACCTTCCAAAACAGACTTTTTTCTACACAAGGAGAACAAAGGGGCTCAGAGGCCCGCGCTTTTAACTGTAGCATCCCCACATCTTCCTTAGTAATCACCGCTAAAATCGGGCAAATGCGCCGCACTTTTTCCTAGCCTTAATTTTTGGGTACCTGAAATATTTGAGTCTCTAATTCCGGAAATAATAGCCATACCGAGGAACGGGATGCGGCCCTGTATTCCCCCTTGACTTACTTCTTACACGATAGCATCAAAATGGCAATCGCGAACACTTTCTGATTTTCGAGAAAAAAAGGGGAAGGGTTTAAACCACCCTTCCGCCGACATTCTTGCCGCCATAAGTCCGCAGTACGTGTAGTCACAACAATGCCGAAGAGTGCGTTGAATACAGCTCGTCGAACTCTATCTCCAGTATAAAGGACAACTCTCTATCCCCCTGCGTTTGGACGGGAGAGGCCGGCAAAATTTCAAAAAGTGGTCATTTTCACCTTCCAAAACAGACTTTTTTCTACACAAGGAGAACAAAGGGGCTCAGAGGCCCGCGCTTTTAACTGTAGCATCCCCACATCTTCCTTAGTAATCACCGCTAAAATCGGGCAAATCCGCCGCACTTTTTCCTAGCCTTAATTTTTGGGTACCTGAAATATTTGAGTCTCTAATTCCGGAAATAATGGCCATACCGAGGAACGGGATGCGGCCCTGTATTCACCCTTGACTTACTTCTTACACGATAGCATCAAAATGGCAATCGCGAACACTTTCTGATTTTCGAGAAAAAAAGGGGAAGGGTTTAAACCACCCTTCCGCCGACATTCTTGCCGCCATAAGTCCGCAGTACGTGTAGTCACAACAATGCCGAAGAGTGCGTTGAATACAGCTCGTCGAACTCTATCTCCAGTATAAAGGACAACTCTCTATCCCCCTGCGTTTGGACGGGAGAGGCCGGCAAAATTTCAAAAAGTGGTCATTTTCACCTTCCAAAACAGACTTTTTTCTACACAAGGAGAACAAAGGGGCTCAGAGGCCCGCGCTTTTAACTGTAGCATCCCCACATCTTCCTTAGTAATCGCCGCTAAAATCGGGCAAATCCGCCGCACTTTTTCCTAGCCTTAATTTTTGGGTACCTGAAATATTTGAGTCTCTAATTCCGGAAATAATGGCCATACCGAGGAACGGGATGCGGCCCTGTATTCACCCTTGACTTACTTCTTACTCGATAGCATCAAAATGGCAATCGCGAACACTTTCTGATTTTCGAGAAAAAAAGGGGACGGGTTTAAACCACCATTCCGCCGACATTCTTGCCGCCATAAGTCCGCAGTACGTGTAGTCACAACAATGCCGAAGAGTGCGTTGAATACAGCTCGTCGAACTCTATCTCCAGTATAAAGGACAACTCTCTATCCCCCTGCGTTTGGACGGGAGAGGCCGGCAAAATTTCAAAAAGTGGTCATTTTCACCTTCCAAAACAGACTTTTTTCTACACAAGGAGAACAAAGGGGCTCAGAGGCCCGCGCTTTTAACTGTAGCATCCCCACATCTTCCTTAGTAATCACCGCTAAAATCGGGCAAATCCGCCGCACTTTTTCCTAGCCTTAATTTTTGGGTACCTGAAATATTTGAGTCTCTAATTCCGGAAATAATGGCCATACCGAGGAACGGGATGCGGCCCTGTATTCCCCCTTGACTTACTTCTTACACGATAGCATCAAAATGGCAATCGCGAACACTTTCTGATTTTCGAGAAAAAAAGGGGAAGGGTTTAAACCACCCTTCCGCCGACATTCTTGCCGCCATAAGTCCGCAGTACGTGTAGTCACAACAATGCCGAAGAGTGCGTTGAATACAGCTCGTCGAACTCTATCTCCAGTATAAAGGACAACTCTCTATCCCCCTGCGTTTGGACGGGAGAGGCCGGCAAAATTTCAAAAAGTGGTCATTTTCACCTTCCAAAACAGACTTTTTTCTACACAAGGAGAACAAAGGGGCTCAGAGGCCCGCGCTTTTAACTGTAGCATCCCCACATCTTCCTTAGTAATCACCGCTAAAATCGGGCAAATCCGCCGCACTTTTTCCTAGCCTTAATTTTTGGGTACCTGAAATATTTGAGTCTCTAATTCCGGAAATAATGGCCATACCGAGGAACGGGATGCGGCCCTGTATTCCCCCTTGACTTACTTCTTACACGATAGCATCAAAATGGCAATCGCGAACACTTTCTGATTTTCGAGAAAAAAAGGGGAAGGGTTTAAACCACCCTTCCGCCGACATTCTTGCCGCCATAAGTCCGCAGTACGTGTAGTCACAACAATGCCGAAGAGTGCGTTGAATACAGCTCGTCGAACTCTATCTCCAGTATAAAGGACAACTCTCTATCCCCCTGCGTTTGGACGGGAGAGGCCGGCAAAATTTCAAAAAGTGGTCATTTTCACCTTCCAAAACAGACTTTTTTCTACACAAGGAGAACAAAGGGGCTCAGAGGCCCGCGCTTTTAACTGTAGCATCCCCACATCTTCCTTAGTAATCACCGCTAAAATCGGGCAAATCCGCCGCACTTTTTCCTAGCCTTAATTTTTGGGTACCTGAAATATTTGAGTCTCTAATTCCGGAAATAATGGCCATACCGAGGAACGGGATGCGGCCCTGTATTCCCCCTTGACTTACTTCTTACACGATAGAATCAAAATGGCAATCGCGAACACTTTCTGATTTTCGAGAAAAAAAGGGGAAGGGTTTAAACCACCCTTCCGCCGACATTCTTGCCGCCATAAGTCCGCAGTACGTGTAGTCACAACAATGCCGAAGAGTGCGTTGAATACAGCTCGTCGAACTCTATCTCCAGTATAAAGGACAACTCTCTATCCCCCTGCGTTTGGACGGGAGAGGCAGGCAAAATTTCAAAAAGTGGTCATTTTCACCTTCCAAAACAGACTTTTTTCTACACAAGGAGAACAAAGGGGCTCAGAGGCCCGCGCTTTTAACTGTAGCATCCCCACATCTTCCTTAGTAATCACCGCTAAAATCGGGCAAATGCGCCGCACTTTTTCCTAGC
Organism: Periplaneta americana; assembly: GCF_040183065.1. Classification (NCBI taxonomy): domain Eukaryota; kingdom Metazoa; phylum Arthropoda; class Insecta; order Blattodea; family Blattidae; genus Periplaneta; species Periplaneta americana. The sequence goes on along the minus strand of NC_091125.1, from coordinate 171,263,632 downwards.
CTTAATTTTTGGGTACCTGAAATATTTGAGTCTCTAATTCCGGAAATAATGGCCATACCGAGGAACGGGATGCGGCCCTGTATTCACCCTTGACTTACTTCTTACACGATAGCATCAAAATGGCAATCGCGAACACTTTCTGATTTTCGAGAAAAAAAGGGGAAGGGTTTAAACCACCCTTCCGCCGACATTCTTGCCGCCATAAGTCCGCAGTACGTGTAGTCACAACAATGCCGAAGAGTGCGTTGAATACAGCTCGTCGAACTCTATCTCCAGTATAAAGGACAACTCTCTATCCCCCTGCGTTTGGACGGGAGAGGCCGGCAAAATTTCAAAAAGTGGTCATTTTCACCTTCCAAAACAGACTTTTTTCTACACAAGGAGAACAAAGGGGCTCAGAGGCCCGCGCTTTAAATGTAGCATCCCCACATCTTCCTTAGTAATCGCCGCTAAAATCGGGCAAATCCGCCGCACTTTTTCCTAGCCTTAATTTTTGGGTACCTGAAATATTTGAGTCTCTAATTCCGGAAATAATGGCCATACCGAGGAACGGGATGCGGCCCTGTAGTCACCCTTGACTTACTTCTTACACGATAGCATCAAAATGGCAATCGCGAACACTTTCTGATTTTCGAGAAAAAAAGGGGAAGGGTTTAAACCACCCTTCCGCCGACATTCTTGCCGCCATTAGTCCGCAGTACGTGTAGTCACAACAATGCCGAAGAGTGCGTTGAATACAGCTCGTCGAACTCTATCTCCAGTATAAAGGACAACTCTCTATCCCCCTGCGTTTGGACGGGAGAGGCCGGCAAAATTTCAAAAAGTGGTCATTTTCACCTTCCAAAACAGACTTTTTTCTACACAAGGAGAACAAAGGGGCTCAGAGGCCCGCGCTTTTAACTGTAGCATCCCCACATCTTCCTTAGTAATCACCGCTAAAATCGGGCAAATGCGCCGCACTTTTTCCTAGCCTTAATTTTTGGGTACCTGAAATATTTGAGTCTCTAATTCCGGAAATAATGGCCATACCGAGGAACGGGATGCGGCCCTGTATTCCCCCTTGACTTACTTCTTACACGATAGCATCAAAATGGCAATCGCGAACACTTTCTGATTTTGCCGCCATAAGTCCGCAGTACGTGTAGTCACAACAATGCCGAAGAGTGCGTTGAATACAGCTCGTCGAACTCTATCTCCAGTATAAAGGACAACTCTCTATCCCCCTGCGTTTGGACGGGAGAGGCCGGCAAAATTTCAAAAAGTGGTCATTTTCACCTTCCAAAACAGACTTTTTTCTACACAAGGAGACCAAAGGGGCTCAGAGGCCCGCGCTTTTAACTGTAGCATCCCCACATCTTCCTTAGTAATCACCGCTAAAATCGGGCAAATGCGCCGCACTTTTTCCTAGCCTTAATTTTTGGGTACCTGAAATATTTGAGTCTCTAATTCCGGAAATAATGGCCATACCGAGGAACGGGATGCGGCCCTGTATTCCCCCTTGACTTACTTCTTACACGATAGCATCAAAATGGCAATCGCGAACACTTTCTGATTTTCGAGAAAAAAAGGGGAAGGGTTTAAACCACCCTTCCGCCGACATTCTTGCCGCCATAAGTCCGCAGTACGTGTAGTCACAACAATGCCGAAGAGTGCGTTGAATACAGCTCGTCGAACTCTATCTCCAGTATAAAGGACAACTCTCTATCCCCCTGCGTTTGGACGGGAGAGGCCGGCAAAATTTCAAAAAGTGGTCATTTTCACCTTCCAAAACAGACTTTTTTCTACACAAGGAGAACAAAGGGGCTCAGAGGCCCGCGCTTTTAACTGTAGCATCCCCACATCTTCCTTAGTAATCACCGCTAAAATCGGGCAAATGCGCCGCAATTTTCCTAGCCTTAATTTTTGGGTACCTGAAATATTTGAGTCTCTAATTCCGGAAATAATGGCCATACCGAGGAACGGGATGCGGCCCTGTATTCCCCCTTGACTTACTTCTTACACGATAGCATCAAAATGGCAATCGCGAACACTTTCTGATTTTGCCGCCATAAGTCCGCAGTACGTGTAGTCACAACAATGCCGAAGAGTGCGTTGAATACAGCTCGTCGAACTCTATCTCCAGTATAAAGGACAACTCTGTATCCCCCTGCGTTTGGACGGGAGAGGCCGGCAAAATTTCAAAAAGTGGTCATTTTCACCTTCCAAAACAGAATTTTTTCTACACAAGGAGAACAAAGGGGCTCAGAGGCCCGCGCTTTTAACTGTAGCATCCCCACATCTTCCTTAGTAATCACCGCTAAAATCGGGCAAATCCGCCGCAATTTTTCCTAGCCTTAATTTTTGGGTACCTGAAATATTTGAGTCTCTAATTCCGGAAATAATGGCCATACCGAGGAACGGGATGCGGCCCTGTATTCCCCCTTGACTTACTTCTTACACGATAGCATCAAAATGGCAATCGCGAACACTTTCTGATTTTCGAGAAAAAAAGGGGAAGGGTTTAAACCACCCTTCCGCCGACATTCTTGCCGCCATAAGTCCGCAGTACGTGTAGTCACAACAATGCCGAAGAGTGCGTTGAATACAGCTCGTCGAACTCTATCTCCAGTATAAAGGACAACTCTCTATCCCCCTGCGTTTGGACGGGAGAGGCCGGCAAAATTTCAAAAAGTGGTCATTTTCACCTTCCAAAACAGACTTTTTTCTACACAAGGAGAACAAAGGGGCTCAGAGGCCCGCGCTTTGAACTGTAGCATCCCCACATCTTCCTTATTAATCACCGCTAAAATCGGGCAAATGCGCCGCACTTTTTCCTAGCCTTAATTTTTGGGTACCAGAAATATTTGAGTCTCTAATTCCGGAAATAATGGCCATACCGAGGAACGGGATGCGGCCCTGTATTCCCCCTTGACTTACTTCTTACACGATAGCATCTAAATGGCAATCGCGAACACTTTCTGATTTTCGAGAAAAAAAGGGGAAGGGTTTAAACCACCCTTCCGCCGACATTCTTGCCGCCTGAAGTCCGCAGTACGTGTAGTCACAACAATGCCGAAGAGTGCGTTGAATACAGCTCGTCGAACTCTATCTCCAGTATAAAGGACAACTCTCTATCCCCCTGCGTTTGGACGGGAGAGGCCGGCAAAATTTCAAAAAGTGGTCATTTTCACCTTCCAAAACAGACTTTTTTCTACACAAGGAGAACAAGGGGGCTCAGAGGCCCGCGCTTTTAACTGTAGCATCCCCACATCTTCCTTAGTAATCACCGCTAAAATCGGGCAAATCCGCCGCACTTTTTCCTAGCCTTAATTTTTGGGTACCTGAAATATTTGAGTCTCTAATTCCGGAAATAATGGCCATACCGAGGAACGGGATGCGGCCCTGTATTCCCCCTTGACTTACTTCTTACACGATAGCATCAAAATGGCAATCGCGAACACTTTCTGATTTTCGAGAAAAAAAGGGGAAGGGTTTAAACCACCCTTCCGCCGACATTCTTGCCGCCATAAGTCCGCAGTACGTGTAGTCACAACAATGCCGAAGAGTGCGTTGAATACAGCTCGTCGAACTCTATCTCCAGTATAAAGGACAACTCTCTATCCCCCTGCGTTTGGACGGGAGAGGCCGGCAAAATTTCAAAAAGTGGTCATTTTCACCTTCCAAAACAGACTTTTTTCTACACAAGGAGGACAAAGGGGCTCAGAGGCCCGCGCTTTTAACTGTAGCATCCCCACATCTTCCTTAGTAATCACCGCTAAAATCGGGCAAATCCGCCGCACTTTTTCCTAGCCTTAATTTTTGGGTACCTGAAATATTTGAGTCTCTAATTCCGGAAATAATGGCCATACCGAGGAACGGGATGCGGCCCTGTATTCCCCCTTGACTTACTTCTTACACGATAGCATCAAAATGGCAATCGCGAACACTTTCTGATTTTCGAGAAAAAAAGGGGAAGGGTTTAAACCACCCTTCCGCCGACATTCTTGCCGCCATAAGTCCGCAGTACGTGTAGTCACAACAATGCCGAAGAGTGCGTTGAATACAGCTCGTCGAACTCTATCTCCAGTATAAAGGACAACTCTCTATCCCCCTGCGTTTGGACGGGAGAGGCCGGCAAAATTTCAAAAAGTGGTCATTTTCACCTTCCAAAACAGACTTTTTTCTACACAAGGAGAACAAAGGGGCTCAGAGGCCCGCGCTTTTAACTGTAGCATCCCCACATCTTCCTTAGTAATCACCGCTAAAATCGGGCAAATCCGCCGCACTTTTTCCTAGCCTTAATTTTTGGGTACCTGAAATATTTGAGTCTCTAATTCCGGAAATAATGGCCATACCGAGGAACGGGATGCGGCCCTGTATTCCCCCATGACTTACTTCTTACACGATAGCATCAAAATGGCAATCGCGAACACTTTCTGATTTTCGAGAAAGAAAGGGGAAGGGTTTAAACCACCCTTCCGCCGACATTCTTGCCGCCATAAGTCCGCAGTACGTGTAGTCACAACAATGCCGAAGAGTGCGTTGAATACAGCTCGTCGAACTCTATCTCCAGTATAAAGGACAACTCTCTATCCCCCTGCGTTTGGACGGGAGAGGCCGGCAAAATTTCAAAAAGTGGTCATTTTCACCTTCCAAAACAGACTTTTTTCTACACAAGGAGAACAAAGGGGCTCAGAGGCCCGCGCTTTTAACTGTAGCATCCCCACATCTTCCTTAGTAATCACCGCTAAAATCGGGCAAATCCGCCGCACTTTTTCCTAGCCTTAATTTTTGGGTACCTGAAATATTTGAGTCTCTAATTCCGGAAATAATGGCCATACCGAGGAACGGGATGCGGCCCTGTATTCCCCCTTGACTTACTTCTTACACGATAGCATCAAAATGGCAATCGCGAACACTTTCTGATTTTCGAGAAAAAAAGGGGAAGGGTTTAAACCACCCTTCCGCCGACATTCTTGCCGCCATAAGTCCGCAGTACGTGTAGTCACAACAATGCCGAAGAGTGCGTTGAATACAGCTCGTCGAACTCTATCTCCAGTATAAAGGACAACTCTCTATCCCCCTGCGTTTGGACGGGAGAGGCCGGCAAAATTTCAAAAAGTGGTCATTTTCACCTTCCAAAACAGACTTTTTTCTACACAAGGAGAACAAAGGGGCTCAGAGGCCCGCGCTTTTAACTGTAGCATCCCCACATCTTCCTTAGTAATCACCGCTAAAATCGGGCAAATGCGCCGCACTTTTTCCTAGCCTTAATTTTTGGGTACCTGAAATATTTGAGTCTCTAATTCCGGAAATAATGGCCATACCGAGGAACGGGATGCGGCCCTGTATTCCCCCTTGACTTACTTCTTACACGATAGCATCAAAATGGCAATCGCGAACACTTTCTGATTTTGCCGCCATAAGTCCGCAGTACGTGTAGTCACAACAATGCCGAAGAGTGCGTTGAATACAGCTCGTCGAACTCTATCTCCAGTATAAAGGACAACTCTCTATCCCCCTGCGTTTGGACGGGAGAGGCCGGCAAAATTTCAAAAAGTGGTCATTTTCACCTTCCAAAACAGACTTTTTTCTACACAAGGAGACCAAAGGGGCTCAGAGGCCCGCGCTTTTAACTGTAGCATCCCCACATCTTCCTTAGTAATCACCGCTAAAATCGGGCAAATGCGCCGCACTTTTTCCTAGCCTTAATTTTTGGGTACCTGAAATATTTGAGTCTCTAATTCCGGAAATAATGGCCATACCGAGGAACGGGATGCGGCCCTGTATTCCCCCTTGACTTACTTCTTACACGATAGCATCAAAATGGCAATCGCGAACACTTTCTGATTTTCGAGAAAAAAAGGGGAAGGGTTTAAACCACCCTTCCGCCGACATTCTTGCCGCCATAAGTCCGCAGTACGTGTAGTCACAACAATGCCGAAGAGTGCGTTGAATACAGCTCGTCGAACTCTATCTCCAGTATAAAGGACAACTCTCTATCCCCCTGCGTTTGGACGGGAGAGGCCGGCAAAATTTCAAAAAGTGGTCATTTTCACCTTCCAAAACAGACTTTTTTCTACACAAGGAGAACAAAGGGGCTCAGAGGCCCGCGCTTTTAACTGTAGCATCCCCACATCTTCCTTAGTAATCACCGCTAAAATCGGGCAAATGCGCCGCACTTTTTCCTAGCCTTAATTTTTGGGTACCTGAAATATTTGAGTCTCTAATTCCGGAAATAATGGCCATACCGAGGAACGGGATGCGGCCCTGTATTCCCCCTTGACTTACTTCTTACACGATAGCATCAAAATGGCAATCGCGAACACTTTCTGATTTTGCCGCCATAAGTCCGCAGTACGTGTAGTCACAACAATGCCGAAGAGTGCGTTGAATACAGCTCGTCGAACTCTATCTCCAGTATAAAGGACAACTCTCTATCCCCCTGCGTTTGGACGGGAGAGGCCGGCAAAATTTCAAAAAGTGGTCATTTTCACCTTCCAAAACAGACTTTTTTCTACACAAGGAGAACAAGGGGGCTCAGAGGCCCGCGCTTTTAACTGTAGCATCCCCACATCTTCCTTAGTAATCACCGCTAAAATCGGGCAAATCCGCCGCACTTTTTCCTAGCCTTAATTTTTGGGTACCTGAAATATTTGAGTCTCTAATTCCGGAAATAATGGCCATACCGAGGAACGGGATGCGGCCCTGTATTCCCCCTTGACTTACTTCTTACACGATAGCATCAAAATGGCAATCGCGAACACTTTCTGATTTTCGAGAAAAAAAGGGGAAGGGTTTAAACCACCCTTCCGCCGACATTCTTGCCGCCATAAGTCCGCAGTACGTGTAGTCACAACAATGCCGAAGAGTGCGTTGAATACAGCTCGTCGAACTCTATCTCCAGTATAAAGGACAACTCTCTATCCCCCTGCGTTTGGACGGGAGAGGCCGGCAAACTTTCAAAAAGTGGTCATTTTCACCTTCCAAAACAGACTTTTTTCTACACAAGGAGAACAAAGGGGCTCAGAGGCCCGCGCTTTTAACTGTAGCATCCCCACATCTTCCTTAGTAATCACCGCTAAAATCGGGCAAATCCGCCGCACTTTTTCCTAGCCTTAATTTTTGGGTACCTGAAATATTTGAGTCTCTAATTCCGGAAATAATGGCCATACCGAGGAACGGGATGCGGCCCTGTATTCCCCCTTGACTTACTTCTTACACGATAGCATCAAAATGGCAATCGCGAACACTTTCTGATTTTCGAGAAAAAAAGGGGAAGGGTTTAAACCACCCTTCCGCCGACATTCTTGCCGCCATAAGTCCGCAGTACGTGTAGTCACAACAATGCCGAAGAGTGCGTTGAATACAGCTCGTCGAACTCTATCTCCAGTATAAAGGACAACTCTCTATCCCCCTGCGTTTGGACGGGAGAGGCCGGCAAAATTTCAAAAAGTGGTCATTTTCACCTTCCAAAACAGACTTTTTTCTACACAAGGAGGACAAAGGGGCTCAGAGGCCCGCGCTTTTAACTGTAGCATCCCCACATCTTCCTTAGTAATCACCGCTAAAATCGGGCAAATCCGCCGCACTTTTTCCTAGCCTTAATTTTTGGGTACCTGAAATATTTGAGTCTCTAATTCCGGAAATAATGGCCATACCGAGGAACGGGATGCGGCCCTGTATTCCCCCTTGACTTACTTCTTACACGATAGCATCAAAATGGCAATCGCGAACACTTTCTGATTTTCGAGAAAAAAAGGGGAAGGGTTTAAACCACCCTTCCGCCGACATTCTTGCCGCCATAAGTCCGCAGTACGTGTAGTCACAACAATGCCGAAGAGTGCGTTGAATACAGCTCGTCGAACTCTATCTCCAGTATAAAGGACAACTCTCTATCCCCCTGCGTTTGGACGGGAGAGGCCGGCAAAATTTCAAAAAGTGGTCATTTTCACCTTCCAAAACAGACTTTTTTCTACACAAGGAGAACAAAGGGGCTCAGAGGCCCGCGCTTTTAACTGTAGCATCCCCACATCTTCCTTAGTAATCACCGCTAAAATCGGGCAAATCCGCCGCACTTTTTCCTAGCCTTAATTTTTGGGTACCTGAAATATTTGAGTCTCTAATTCCGGAAATAATGGCCATACCGAGGAACGGGATGCGGCCCTGTATTCCCCCATGACTTACTTCTTACACGATAGCATCAAAATGGCAATCGCGAACACTTTCTGATTTTCGAGAAAGAAAGGGGAAGGGTTTAAACCACCCTTCCGCCGACATTCTTGCCGCCATAAGTCCGCAGTACGTGTAGTCACAACAATGCCGAAGAGTGCGTTGAATACAGCTCGTCGAACTCTATCTCCAGTATAAAGGACAACTCTCTATCCCCCTGCGTTTGGACGGGAGAGGCCGGCAAAATTTCAAAAAGTGGTCATTTTCACCTTCCAAAACAGACTTTTTTCTACACAAGGAGAACAAAGGGGCTCAGAGGCCCGCGCTTTTAACTGTAGCATCCCCACATCTTCCTTAGTAATAACCGCTAAAATCGGGCAAATCCGCCGCACTTTTTCCTAGCCTTAATTTTTGGGTACCTGAAATATTTGAGTCTCTAATTCCGGAAATAATGGCCATACCGAGGAACGGGATGCGGCCCTGTATTCCCCCTTGACTTACTTCTTACACGATAGCATCAAAATGGCAATCGCGAACACTTTCTGATTTTCGAGAAAAAAAGGGGAAGGGTTTAAACCATCCTTCCGCCGACATTCTTGCCGCCATAAGTCCGCAGTACGTGTAGTCACAACAATGCCGAAGAGTGCGTTGAATACAGCTCGTCGAACTCTATCTCCAGTATAAAGGACAACTCTCTATCCCCCTGCGTTTGGACGGGAGAGGCCGGCAAAATTTCAAAAAGTGGTCATTTTCACCTTCCAAAACAGACTTTTTTCTACACAAGGAGAACAAAGGGGCTCAGAGGCCCGCGCTTTTAACTGTAGCATCCCCACATCTTCCTTAGTAATCACCGCTAAAATCGGGCAAATCCGCCGCACTTTTTCCTAGCCTTAATTTTTGGGTACCTGAAATATTTGAGTCTCTAATTCCGGAAATAATGGCCATACCGAGGAACGGGATGCGGCCCTGTATTCCCCCTTGACTTACTTCTTACACGATAGCATCAAAATGGCAATCGCGAACACTTTCTGATTTTCGAGAAAAAAAGGGGAAGGGTTTAAACCACCCTTCCGCCGACATTCTTGCCGACATTCTTGCCGCCATAAGTCCGCAGTACGTGTAGTCACAACAATGCCGAAGAGTGCGTTGAATACAGCTCGTCGAACTCTATCTCCAGTATAAAGGACAACTCTCTATCCCCCTGCGTTTGGACGGGAGAGGCCGGCAAAATTTCAAAAAGTGGTCATTTTCACCTTCCAAAACAGACTTTTTTCTACACAAGGAGAACAAAGGGGCTCAGAGGCCCGCGCTTTTAACTGTAGCATCCCCACATCTTCCTTAGTAATCACCGCTAAAATCGGGCAAATCCGCCGCACTTTTTCCTAGCCTTAATTTTTGGGTACCTGAAATATTTGAGTCTCTAATTCCGGAAATAATGGCCATACCGAGGAACGGGATGCGGCCCTGTATTCCCCCATGACTTACTTCTTACACGATAGCATCAAAATGGCAATCGCGAACACTTTCTGATTTTCGAGAAAAAAAGGGGAAGGGTTTAAACCACCCTTCCGCCGACATTCTTGCCGCCATAAGTCCGCAGTACGTGTAGTCACAACAATGCCGAAGAGTGCGTTGAATACAGCTCGTCGAACTCTATCTCCAGTATAAAGGACAACTCTCTATCCCCCTGCGTTTGGACGGGAGAGGCCGGCAAAATTTCAAAAAGTGGTCATTTTCACCTTCCAAAACAGACTTTTTTCTACACAAGGAGAACAAAGGGGCTCAGAGGCCCGCGCTTTTAACTGTAGCATCCCCACATCTTCCTTAGTAATCACCGCTAAAATCGGGCAAATGCGCCGCACTTTTTCCTAGCCTTAATTTTTGGGTACCTGAAATATTTGAGTCTCTAATTCCGGAAATAATGGCCATACCGAGGAACGGGATGCGGCCCTGTATTCCCCCTTGACTTACTTCTTACACGATAGCATCAAAATGGCAATCGCGAACACTTTCTGATTTTCGAGAAAAAAAGGGGAAGGGTTTAAACCACCCTTCCGCCGACATTCTTGCCGCCATAAGTCCGCAGTACGTGTAGTCACAACAATGCCGAAGAGTGCGTTGAATACAGCTCGTCGAACTCTATCTCCAGTATAAAGGACAACTCTCTATCCCCCTGCGTTTGGACGGGAGAGGCCGGCAAAATTTCAAAAAGTGGTCATTTTCACCTTCCAAAACAGACTTTTTTCTACACAAGGAGAACAAAGGGGCTCAGAGGCCCGCGCTTTTAACTGTAGCATCCCCACATCTTCCTTAGTAATCACCGCTAAAATCGGGCAAATCCGCCGCACTTTTTCCTAGCCTTAATTTTTGGGTACCTGAAATATTTGAGTCTCTAATTCCGGAAATAATGGCCATACCGAGGAACGGGATGCGGCCCTGTATTCCCCCTTGACTTACTTCTTACACGATAGCATCAAAATGGCAATCGCGAACACTTTCTGATTTTCGAGAAAAAAAGGGGAAGGGTTTAAACCACCCTTCCGCCGACATTCTTGCCGCCATAAGTCCGCAGTACGTGTAGTCACAACAATGCCGAAGAGTGCGTTGAATACAACTCGTCGAACTCTATCTCCAGTATAAAGGACAACTCTCTATCCCCCTGCGTTTGGACGGGAGAGGCCGGGAAAATTTCAAAAAGTGGTCATTTTCACCTTCCAAAACAGACTTTTTTCTACACAAGGAGAACAAAGGGGCTCAGAGGCCCGCGCTTTTAACTGTAGCATCCCCACATCTTCCTTAGTAATCACCGCTAAAATCTGGCAAATGCGCCGCACTTTTTCCTAGCCTTAATTTTTGGGTACCTGAAATATTTGAGTCTCTAATTCCGGAAATAATGGCCATACCGAGGAACGGGATGCGGCCCTGTATTCCCCCTTGACTTACTTCTTACACGATAGCATCAAAATGGCAATCGCGAACACTTTCTGATTTTCGAGAAAAAAAGGGGAAGGGTTTAAACCACCCTTCCGCCGACATTCTTGCCGCCATAAGTCCGCAGTACGTGTAGTCACAACAATGCCGAAGAGTGCGTTGAATACAGCTCGTCGAACTCTATCTCCAGTATAAAGGACAACTCTCTATCCCCCTGCGTTTGGACGGGAGAGGCCGGCAAAATTTCAAAAAGTGGTCATTTTCACCTTCCAAAACAGACTTTTTTCTACACAAGGAGAACAAAGGGGCTCAGAGGCCCGCGCTTTTAACTGTAGCATCCCCACATCTTCCTTAGTAATCGCCGCTAAAATCGGGCAAATCCGCCGCACTTTTTCCTAGCCTTAATTTTTGGGTACCTGAAATATTTGAGTCTCTAATTCCGGAAATAATGGCCATACCGAGGAACGGGATGCGGCCCTGTATTCCCCCTTGACTTACTTCTTACACGATAGCATCAAAATGGCAATCGCGAACACTTTCTGATTTTCGAGAAAAAAAGGGGAAGGGTTTAAACCACCCTTCCGCCGACATTCTTGCAGCCATAAGTCCGCAGTACGTGTAGTCACAACAATGCCGAAGAGTGCGTTGAATACAGCTCGTCGAACTCTATCTCCAGTATAAAGGACAACTCTCTATCCCCCTGCGTTTGGACGGGAGAGGCCGGCAAAATTTCAAAAAGTGGTCATTTTCACCTTCCAAAACAGACTTTTTTCTACACAAGGAGAACAAAGGGGCTCAGAGGCCCGCGCTTTTAACTGTAGCATCCCCACATCTTCCTTAGTAATCACCGCTAAAATCGGGCAAATCCGCCGCACTTTTTCCTAGCCTTAATTTTTGGGTACCTGAAATATTTGAGTCTCTAATTCCGGAAATAATGGCCATACCGAGGAACGGGATGCGGCCCTGTATTCCCCCTTGACTTACTTCTTACACGATAGCATCAAAATGGCAATCGCGAACACTTTCTGATTTTCGAGAAAAAAAGGGGAAGGGTTTAAACCACCCTTCCGCCGACATTCTTGCCGCCATAAGTCCGCAGTACGTGTAGTCACAACAATGCCGAAGAGTGCGTTGAATACAGCTCGTCGAACTCTATCTCCAGTATAAAGGACAACTCTCTATCCCCCTGCGTTTGGACGGGAGAGGCCGGCAAAATTTCAAAAAGTGGTCATTTTCACCTTCCAAAACAGACTTTTTTCTACACAAGGAGAACAAAGGGGCTCAGAGGCCCGCGCTTTTAACTGTAGCATCCCCACATCTTCCTTAGTAATCACCGCTAAAATCGGGCAAATCCGCCGCACTTTTTCCTAGCCTTAATTTTTGGGTACCTGAAATATTTGAGTCTCTAATTCCGGAAATAATGGCCATACCGAGGAACGGGATGCGGCCCTGTATTCCCCCTTGACTTACTTCTTACACGATAGCATCAAAATGGCAATCGCGAACACTTTCTGATTTTCGAGAAAAAAAGGGGAAGGGTTTAAACCACCCTTCCGCCGACATTCTTGCCGCCATAAGTCCGCAGTACGTGTAGTCACAACAATGCCGAAGAGTGCGTTGAATACAGCTCGTCGAACTCTATCTCCAGTATAAAGGACAACTCTCTATCCCCCTGCGTTTGGACGGGAGAGGCCGGCAAAATTTCAAAAAGTGGTCATTTTCACCTTCCAAAACAGACTTTTTTCTACACAAGGAGAACAAAGGGGCTCAGAGGCCCGCGCTTTTAACTGTAGCATCCCCACATCTTCCTTAGTAATCACCGCTAAAATCGGGCAAATCCGCCGCACTTTTTCCTAGCCTTAATTTTTGGGTACCTGAAATATTTGAGTCTCTAATTCCGGAAATAATGGCCATACCGAGGAACGGGATGCGGCCCTGTATTCCCCCATGACTTACTTCTTACACGATAGCATCAAAATGGCAATCGCGAACACTTTCTGATTTTCGAGAAAAAAAGGGGAAGGGTTTAAACCACCCTTCCGCCGACATTCTTGCCGCCATAAGTCCGCAGTACGTGTAGTCACAACAATGCCGAAGAGTGCGTTGAATACAGCTCGTCGAACTCTATCTCCAGTATAAAGGACAACTCTCTATCCCCCTGCGTTTGGACGGGAGAGGCCGGCAAAATTTCAAAAAGTGGTCATTTTCACCTTCCAAAACAGACTTTTTTCTACACAAGGAGAACAAAGGGGCTCAGAGGCCCGCGCTTTTAACTGTAGCATCCCCACATCTTCCTTAGTAATCACCGCTAAAATCGGGCAAATGCGCCGCACTTTTTCCTAGCCTTAATTTTTGGGTACCTGAAATATTTGAGTCTCTAATTCCGGAAATAATGGCCATACCGAGGAACGGGATGCGGCCCTGTATTCCCCCTTGACTTACTTCTTACACGATAGCATCAAAATGGCAATCGCGAACACTTTCTGATTTTCGAGAAAAAAAGGGGAAGGGTTTAAACCACCCTTCCGCCGACATTCTTGCCGCCATAAGTCCGCAGTACGTGTAGTCACAACAATGCCGAAGAGTGCGTTGAATACAGCTCGTCGAACTCTATCTCCAGTATAAAGGACAACTCTCTATCCCCCTGCGTTTGGACGGGAGAGGCCGGCAAAATTTCAAAAAGTGGTCATTTTCACCTTCCAAAACAGACTTTTTTCTACACAAGGAGAACAAAGGGGCTCAGAGGCCCGCGCTTTTAACTGTAGCATCCCCACATCTTCCTTAGTAATCACCGCTAAAATCGGGCAAATCCGCCGCACTTTTTCCTAGCCTTAATTTTTGGGTACCTGAAATATTTGAGTCTCTAATTCCGGAAATAATGGCCATACCGAGGAACGGGATGCGGCCCTGTATTCCCCCTTGACTTACTTCTTACACGATAGCATCAAAATGGCAATCGCGAACACTTTCTGATTTTCGAGAAAAAAAGGGGAAGGGTTTAAACCACCCTTCCGCCGACATTCTTGCCGCCATAAGTCCGCAGTACGTGTAGTCACAACAATGCCGAAGAGTGCGTTGAATACAACTCGTCGAACTCTATCTCCAGTATAAAGGACAACTCTCTATCCCCCTGCGTTTGGACGGGAGAGGCCGGCAAAATTTCAAAAAGTGGTCATTTTCACCTTCCAAAACAGACTTTTTTCTACACAAGGAGAACAAAGGGGCTCAGAGGCCCGCGCTTTTAACTGTAGCATCCCCACATCTTCCTTAGTAATCACCGCTAAAATCGGGCAAATGCGCCGCACTTTTTCCTAGCCTTAATTTTTGGGTACCTGAAATATTTGAGTCTCTAATTCCGGAAATAATGGCCATACCGAGGAACGGGATGCGGCCCTGTATTCCCCCTTGACTTACTTCTTACACGATAGCATCAAAATGGCAATCGCGAACACTTTCTGATTTTCGAGAAAAAAAGGGGAAGGGTTTAAACCACCCTTCCGCCGACATTCTTGCCGCCATAAGTCCGCAGTACGTGTAGTCACAACAATGCCGAAGAGTGCGTTGAATACAGCTCGTCGAACTCTATCTCCAGTATAAAGGACAACTCTCTATCCCCCTGCGTTTGGACGGGAGAGGCCGGCAAAATTTCAAAAAGTGGTCATTTTCACCTTCCAAAACAGACTTTTTTCTACACAAGGAGAACAAAGGGGCTCAGAGGCCCGCGCTTTTAACTGTAGCATCCCCACATCTTCCTTAGTAATCACCGCTAAAATCGGGCAAATCCGCCGCACTTTTTCCTAGCCTTAATTTTTGGGTACCTGAAATATTTGAGTCTCTAATTCCGGAAATAATGGCCATACCGAGGAACGGGATGCGGCCCTGTATTCCCCCTTGACTTACTTCTTACACGATAGCATCAAAATGGCAATCGCGAACACTTTCTGATTTTCGAGAAAAAAAGGGGAAGGGTTTAAACCACCCTTCCGCCGACATTCTTGCCGCCATAAGTCCGCAGTACGTGTAGTCACAACAATGCCGAAGAGTGCGTTGAATACAGCTCGTCGAACTCTATCTCCAGTATAAAGGACAACTCTCTATCCCCCTGCGTTTGGACGGGAGAGGCCGGCAAAATTTCAAAAAGTGGTCATTTTCACCTTCCAAAACAGACTTTTTTCTACACAAGGAGAACAAAGGGGCTCAGAGGCCCGCGCTTTTAACTGTAGCATCCCCACATCTTCCTTAGTAATCACCGCTAAAATCGGGCAAATCCGCCGCACTTTTTCCTAGCCTTAATTTTTGGGTACCTGAAATATTTGAGTCTCTAATTCCGGAAATAATGGCCATACCGAGGAACGGGATGCGGCCCTGTATTCCCCCTTGACTTACTTCTTACACGATAGCATCAAAATGGCAATCGCGAACACTTTCTGATTTTCGAGAAAAAAAGGGGAAGGGTTTAAACCACCATTCCGCCGACATTCTTGCCGCCATAAGTCCGCAGTACGTGTAGTCACAACAATGCCGAAGAGTGCGTTGAATACAGCTCGTCGAACTCTATCTCCAGTATAAAGGACAACTCTCTATCCCCCTGCGTTTGGACGGGAGAGGCCGGCAAAATTTCAAAAAGTGGTCATTTTCACCTTCCAAAACAGACTTTTTTCTACACAAGGAGAACAAAGGGGCTCAGAGGCCCGCGCTTTTAACTGTAGCATCCCCACATCTTCCTTAGTAATCACCGCTAAAATCGGGCAAATCCGCCGCACTTTTTCCTAGCCTTAATTTTTGGGTACCTGAAATATTTGAGTCTCTAATTCCGGAAATAATGGCCATACCGAGGAACGGGATGCGGCCCTGTATTCCCCCTTGACTTACTTCTTACACGATAGCATCAAAATGGCAATCGCGAACACTTTCTGATTTTCGAGAAAAAAAGGGGAAGGGTTTAAACCACCCTTCCGCCGACATTCTTGCCGCCATAAGTCCGCAGTACGTGTAGTCACAACAATGCCGAAGAGTGCGTTGAATACAGCTCGTCGAACTCTATCTCCAGTATAAAGGACAACTCTCTATCCCCCTGCGTTTGGACGGGAGAGGCCGGCAAAATTTCAAAAAGTGGTCATTTTCACCTTCCAAAACAGACTTTTTTCTACACAAGGAGAACAAAGGGGCTCAGAGGCCCGCGCTTTTAACTGTAGCATCCCCACATCTTCCTTAGTAATCACCGCTAAAATCGGGCAAATGCGCCGCACTTTTTCCTAGCCTTAATTTTTGGGTACCTGAAATATTTGAGTCTCTAATTCCGGAAATAATGGCCATACCGAGGAACGGGATGCGGCCCTGTATTCCCCCTTGACTTACTTCTTACACGATAGCATCAAAATGGCAATCGCGAACACTTTCTGATTTTCGAGAAAAAAAGGGGAAGGGTTTAAACCACCCTTCCGCCGACATTCTTGCCGCCATAAGTCCGCAGTACGTGTAGTCACAACAATGCCGAAGAGTGCGTTGAATACAGCTCGTCGAACTCTATCTCCAGTATAAAGGACAACTCTCTATCCCCCTGCGTTTGGACGGGAGAGGCCGGCAAAATTTCAAAAAGTGGTCATTTTCACCTTCCAAAACAGACTTTTTTCTACACAAGGAGAACAAAGGGGCTCAGAGGCCCGCGCTTTTAACTGTAGCATCCCCACATCTTCCTTAGTAATCACCGCTAAAATCGGGCAAATGCGCCGCACTTTTTCCTAGCCTTAATTTTTGGGTACCTGAAATATTTGAGTCTCTAATTCCGGAAATAATGGCCATACCGAGGAACGGGATGCGGCCCTGTATTCCCCCTTGACTTACTTCTTACACGATAGCATCAAAATGGCAATCGCGAACACTTTCTGATTTTCGAGAAAAAAAGGGGAAGGGTTTAAACCACCCTTCCGCCGACATTCTTGCCGCCATAAGTCCGCAGTACGTGTAGTCACAACAATGCCGAAGAGTGCGTTGAATACAGCTCGTCGAACTCTATCTCCAGTATAAAGGACAACTCTCTATCCCCCTGCGTTTGGACGGGAGAGGCCGGCAAAATTTCAAAAAGTGGTCATTTTCACCTTCCAAAACAGACTTTTTTCTACACAAGGAGAACAAAGGGGCTCAGAGGCCCGCGCTTTTAACTGTAGCATCCCCACATCTTCCTTAGAAATCACCGCTAAAATCGGGCAAATCCGCCGCACTTTTTCCTAGCCTTAATTTTTGGGTACCTGAAATATTTGAGTCTCTAATTCCGGAAATAATGGCCATACCGAGGAACGGGATGCGGCCCTGTATTGCCCCTTGACTTACTTCTTACACGATAGCATCAAAATGGCAATCGCGAACACTTTCTGATTTTCGAGAAAAAAAGGGGAAGAGTTTAAACCACCCTTCCGCCGACATTCTTGCCGCCATAAGTCCGCAGTACGTGTAGTCACAACAATGCCGAAGAGTGCGTTGAATACAGCTCGTCGAACTCTATCTCCAGTATAAAGGACAACTCTCTATCCCCCTGCGTTTGGACGGGAGAGGCCGGCAAAATTTCAAAAAGTGGTCATTTTCACCTTCCAAAACAGACTTTTTTCTACACAAGGAGAACAAAGGGGCTCAGAGGCCCGCGCTTTTAACTGTAGCATCCCCACATCTTCCTTAGTAATCGCCGCTAAAATCGGGCAAATCCGCCGCACTTTTTCCTAGCCTTAATTTTTGGGTACCTGAAATATTTGAGTCTCTAATTCCGGAAATAATGGCCATACCGAGGAACGGGATGCGGCCCTCTATTCCCCCTTGACTTACTTCTTACACGATAGCATCAAAATGGCAATCGCGAACACTTTCTGATTTTCGAGAAAAAAAGGGGAAGGGTTTAAACCACCCTTCCGCCGACATTCTTGCCGCCATAAGTCCGCAGTACGTGTAGTCACAACAATGTCGAAGAGTGCGTTGAATACAGCTCGTCGAACTCTATCTCCAGTATAAAGGACAACTCTCTATCCCCCTGCGTTTGGACGGGAGAGGCCGGCAAAATTTCAAAAAGTGGTCATTTTCACCTTCCAAAACAGACTTTTTTCTACACAAGGAGAACAAAGGGGCTCAGAGGCCCGCGCTTTTAACTGTAGCATCCCCACATCTTCCTTAGTAATCACCGCTAAAATCGGGCAAATCCGCCGCACTTTTTCCTAGCCTTAATTTTTGGGTACCTGAAATATTTGAGTCTCTAATTCCGGAAATAATGGCCATACCGAGGAACGGGATGCGGCCCTGTATTCCCCCTTGACTTACTTCTTACACGATAGCATCAAAATGGCAATCGCGAACACTTTCTGATTTTCGAGAAAAAAAGGGGAAGGGTTTAAACCACCATTCCGCCGACATTCTTGCCGCCATAAGTCCGCAGTACGTGTAGTCACAACAATGCCGAAGAGTGCGTTGAATACAGCTCGTCGAACTCTATCTCCAGTATAAAGGACAACTCTCTATCCCCCTGCGTTTGGACGGGAGAGGCCGGCAAAATTTCAAAAAGTGGTCATTTTCACCTTCCAAAACAGACTTTTTTCTACACAAGGAGAACAAAGGGGCTCAGAGGCCCGCGCTTTTAACTGTAGCATCCCCACATCTTCCTTAGTAATCACCGCTAAAATCGGGCAAATCCGCCGCACTTTTTCCTAGCCTTAATTTTTGGGTACCTGAAATATTTGAGTCTCTAATTCCGGAAATAATGGCCATACCGAGGAACGGGATGCGGCCCTGTATTCCCCCTTGACTTACTTCTTACACGATAGCATCAAAATGGCAATCGCGAACACTTTCTGATTTTCGAGAAAAAAAGGGGAAGGGTTTAAACCACCCTTCCGCCGACATTCTTGCCGCCATAAGTCCGCAGTACGTGTAGTCACAACAATGCCGAAGAGTGCGTTGAATACAGCTCGTCGAACTCTATCTCCAGTATAAAGGACAACTCTCTATCCCCCTGCGTTTGGACGGGAGAGGCCGGCAAAATTTCAAAAAGTGGTCATTTTCACCTTCCAAAACAGACTTTTTTCTACACAAGGAGAACAAAGGGGCTCAGAGGCCCGCGCTTTTAACTGTAGCATCCCCACATCTTCCTTAGTAATCACCGCTAAAATCGGGCAAATGCGCCGCACTTTTTCCTAGCCTTAATTTTTGGGTACCTGAAATATTTGAGTCTCTAATTCCGGAAATAATGGCCATACCGAGGAACGGGATGCGGCCCTGTATTCCCCCTTGACTTACTTCTTACACGATAGCATCAAAATGGCAATCGCGAACACTTTCTGATTTTCGAGAAAAAAAGGGGAAGGGTTTAAACCACCATTCCGCCGACATTCTTGCCGCCATAAGTCCGCAGTACGTGTAGTCACAACAATGCCGAAGAGTGCGTTGAATACAGCTCGTCGAACTCTATCTCCAGTATAAAGGACAACTCTCTATCCCCCTGCGTTTGGACGGGAGAGGCCGGCAAAATTTCAAAAAGTGGTCATTTTCACCTTCCAAAACAGACTTTTTTCTACACAAGGAGAACAAAGGGGCTCAGAGGCCCGCGCTTTTAACTGTAGCATCCCCACATCTTCCTTAGTAATCACCGCTAAAATCGGGCAAATCCGCCGCACTTTTTCCTAGCCTTAATTTTTGGGTACCTGAAATATTTGAGTCTCTAATTCCGGAAATAATGGCCATACCGAGGAACGGGATGCGGCCCTGTATTCCCCCTTGACTTACTTCTTACACGATAGCATCAAAATGGCAATCGCGAACACTTTCTGATTTTCGAGAAAAAAAGGGGAAGGGTTTAAACCACCCTTCCGCCGACATTCTTGCCGCCATAAGTCCGCAGTACGTGTAGTCACAACAATGCCGAAGAGTGCGTTGAATACAGCTCGTCGAACTCTATCTCCAGTATAAAGGACAACTCTCTATCCCCCTGCGTTTGGACGGGAGAGGCCGGCAAAATTTCAAAAAGTGGTCATTTTCACCTTCCAAAACAGACTTTTTTCTACACAAGGAGAACAAAGGGGCTCAGAGGCCCGCGCTTTTAACTGTAGCATCCCCACATCTTCCTTAGTAATCACCGCTAAAATCGGGCAAATGCGCCGCACTTTTTCCTAGCCTTAATTTTTGGGTACCTGAAATATTTGAGTCTCTAATTCCGGAAATAATGGCCATACCGAGGAACGGGATGCGGCCCTGTATTCCCCCTTGACTTACTTCTTACACGATAGCATCAAAATGGCAATCGCGAACACTTTCTGATTTTCGAGAAAAAAAGGGGAAGGGTTTAAACCACCCTTCCGCCGACATTCTTGCCGCCATAAGTCCGCAGTACGTGTAGTCACAACAATGCCGAAGAGTGCGTTGAATACAGCTCGTCGAACTCTATCTCCAGTATAAAGGACAACTCTCTATCCCCCTGCGTTTGGACGGGAGAGGCCGGCAAAATTTCAAAAAGTGGTCATTTTCACCTTCCAAAACAGACTTTTTTCTACACAAGGAGAACAAAGGGGCTCAGAGGCCCGCGCTTTTAACTGTAGCATCCCCACATCTTCCTTAGTAATCACCGCTAAAATCGGGCAAATGCGCCGCACTTTTTCCTAGCCTTAATTTTTGGGTACCTGAAATATTTGAGTCTCTAATTCCGGAAATAATGGCCATACCGAGGAACGGGATGCGGCCCTGTATTCACCCTTGACTTACTTCTTACACGATAGCATCAAAATGGCAATCGCGAACACTTTCTGATTTTCGAGAAAAAAAGGGGAAGGGTTTAAACCACCATTCCGCCGACATTCTTGCCGCCATAAGTCCGCAGTACGTGTAGTCACAACAATGCCGAAGAGTGCGTTGAATACAGCTCGTCGAACTCTATCTCCAGTATAAAGGACAACTCTCTATCCCCCTGCGTTTGGACGGGAGAGGCCGGCAAAATTTCAAAAAGTGGTCATTTTCACCTTCCAAAACAGACTTTTTTCTACACAAGGAGAACAAAGGGGCTCAGAGGCCCGCGCTTTTAACTGTAGCATCCCCACATCTTCCTTAGTAATCACCGCTAAAATCGGGCAAATCCGCCGCACTTTTTCCTAGCCTTAATTTTTGGGTACCTGAAATATTTGAGTCTCTAATTCCGGAAATAATGGCCATACCGAGGAACGGGATGCGGCCCTGTATTCCCCCTTGACTTACTTCTTACACGATAGCATCAAAATGGCAATCGCGAACACTTTCTGATTTTCGAGAAAAAAAGGGGAAGGGTTTAAACCACCCTTCCGCCGACATTCTTGCCGCCATAAGTCCGCAGTACGTGTAGTCACAACAATGCCGAAGAGTGCGTTGAATACAGCTCGTCGAACTCTATCTCCAGTATAAAGGACAACTCTCTATCCCCCTGCGTTTGGACGGGAGAGGCCGGCAAAATTTCAAAAAGTGGTCATTTTCACCTTCCAAAACAGACTTTTTTCTACACAAGGAGAACAAAGGGGCTCAGAGGCCCGCGCTTTTAACTGTAGCATCCCCACATCTTCCTTAGTAATCACCGCTAAAATCGGGCAAATCCGCCGCACTTTTTCCTAGCCTTAATTTTTGGGTACCTGAAATATTTGAGTCTCTAATTCCGGAAATAATGGCCATACCGAGGAACGGGATGCGGCCCTGTATTCCCCCTTGACTTACTTCTTACACGATAGCATCAAAATGGCAATCGCGAACACTTTCTGATTTTCGAGAAAAAAAGGGGAAGGGTTTAAACCACCCTTCCGCCGACATTCTTGCCGCCATAAGTCCGCAGTACGTGTAGTCACAACAATGCCGAAGAGTGCGTTGAATACAGCTCGTCGAACTCTATCTCCAGTATAAAGGACAACTCTCTATCCCCCTGCGTTTGGACGGGAGAGGCCGGCAAAATTTCAAAAAGTGGTCATTTTCACCTTCCAAAACAGACTTTTTTCTACACAAGGAGAACAAAGGGGCTCAGAGGCCCGCGCTTTTAACTGTAGCATCCCCACATCTTCCTTAGTAATCACCGCTAAAATCGGGCAAATGCGCCGCACTTTTTCCTAGCCTTAATTTTTGGGTACCTGAAATATTTGAGTCTCTAATTCCGGAAATAATGGCCATACCGAGGAACGGGATGCGGCCCTGTATTCCCCCTTGACTTACTTCTTACACGATAGCATCAAAATGGCAATCGCGAACACTTTCTGATTTTCGAGAAAAAAAGGGGAAGGGTTTAAACCACCCTTCCGCCGACATTCTTGCCGCCATAAGTCCGCAGTACGTGTAGTCACAACAATGCCGAAGAGTGCGTTGAATACAGCTCGTCGAACTCTATCTCCAGCATAAAGGACAACTCTCTATCCCCCTGCGTTTGGACGGGAGAGGCCGGCAAAATTTCAAAAAGTGGTCATTTTCACCTTCCAAAACAGACTTTTTTCTACACAAGGAGAACAAAGGGGCTCAGAGGCCCGCGCTTTTAACTGTAGCATCCCCACATCTTCCTTAGTAATCACCGCTAAAATCGGGCAAATGCGCCGCACTTTTTCCTAGCCTTAATTTTTGGGTACCTGAAATATTTGAGTCTCTAATTCCGGAAATAATGGCCATACCGAGGAACGGGATGCGGCCCTGTATTCCCCCTTGACTTACTTCTTACACGATAGCATCAAAATGGCAATCGCGAACACTTTCTGATTT
Organism: Periplaneta americana; assembly: GCF_040183065.1. Taxonomy (NCBI): domain Eukaryota; kingdom Metazoa; phylum Arthropoda; class Insecta; order Blattodea; family Blattidae; genus Periplaneta; species Periplaneta americana. The sequence goes on along the minus strand of NC_091125.1, from coordinate 171,240,826 downwards.
TCGAGAAACCCTTCCGCCGACATTCTTGCCGCCATAAGTCCGCAGTACGTGTAGTCACAACAATGCCGAAGAGTGCGTTGAATACAGCTCGTCGAACTCTATCTCCAGTATAAAGGACAACTCTCTATCCCCCTGCGTTGAATACAGCTCGTCGAACTCTATCTCCAGTATAAAGGACAACTCTCTATCCCCCTGCGTTTGGACGGGAGAGGCCGGCAAAATTTCAAAAAGTGGTCATTTTCACCTTCCAAAACAGACTTTTTTCTACACAAGGAGAACAAAGGGGCTCAGAGGCCCGCGCTTTTAAATGTAGCATCCCCACATCTTCCTTAGTAATCACCGCTAAAATCGGGCAAATGCGCCGCACTTTTTCCTAGCCTTAATTTTTGGGTACCTGAAATATTTGAGTCTCTAATTCCGGAAATAATGGCCATACCGAGGAACGGGATGCGGCCCTGTATTCCCCCTTGACTTACTTCTTACACGATAGCATCAAAATGGCAATCGCGAACACTTTCTGATTTTCGAGAAAAAAAGGGGAAGGGTTTAAACCACCCTTCCGCCGACATTCTTGCCGCCATAAGTCCGCAGTACGTGTAGTCACAACAATGCCGAAGAGTGCGTTGAATACAGCTCGTCGAACTCTATCTCCAGTATAAAGGACAACTCTCTATCCCCCTGCGTTTGGACGGGAGAGGCCGGCAAAATTTCCAAAAGTGGTCATTTTCACCTTCCAAAACAGACTTTTTTCTACACTATCTCCAGTATAAAGGACAACTCTCTATCCCCCTGCGTTTGGACGGGAGAGGCCGGCAAAATTTCAAAAAGTGGTCATTTTCACCTTCCAAAACAGACTTTTTTCTACACAAGGAGAACAAAGGGGCTCAGAGGCCCGCGCTTTTAACTGTAGCATCCCCACATCTTCCTTAGTAATCACCGCTAAAATCGGGCAAATCCGCCGCACTTTTTCCTAGCCTTAATTTTTGGGTACCTGAAATATTTGAGTCTCTAATTCCGGAAATAATGGCCATACCGAGGAACGGGATGCGGCCCTGTATTCCCCCTTGACTTACTTCTTACACGATAGCATCAAAATGGCAATCGCGAACACTTTCTGATTTTCGAGAAAAAAAGGGGAAGGGTTTAAACCACCCTTCCGCCGACATTCTTGCCGCCATAAGTCCGCAGTACGTGTAGTCACAACAATGCCGAAGAGTGCGTTGAATACAGCTCGTCGAACTCTATCTCCAGTATAAAGGACAACTCTCTATCCCCCTGCGTTTGGACGGGAGAGGCCGGCAAAATTTCAAAAAGTGGTCATTTTCACCTTCCAAAACAGACTTTTTTCTACACAAGGAGAACAAAGGGGCTCAGAGGCCCTCGCTTTTAACTGTAGCATCCCCACATCTTCCTTAGTAATCACCGCTAAAATCGGGCAAATCCGCCGCACTTTTTCCTAGCCTTAATTTTTGGGTACCTGAAATATTTGAGTCTCTAATTCCGGAAATAATGGCCATACCGAGGAACGGGATGCGGCCCTGTATTCCCCCTTGACTTACTTCTTACACGATAGCATCAAAATGGCAATCGCGAACACTTTCTGATTTTCGAGAAAAAAAGGGGAAGGGTTTAAACCACCCTTCCGCCGACATTCTTGCCGCCATAAGTCCGCAGTACGTGTAGTCACAACAATGCCGAAGAGTGCGTTGAATACAGCTCGTCGAACTCTATCTCCAGTATAAAGGACAACTCTCTATCCCCCTGCGTTTGGACGGGAGAGGCCGGCAAAATTTCAAAAAGTGGTCATTTTCACCTTCCAAAACAGACTTTTTTCTACACAAGGAGAACAAAGGGGCTCAGAGGCCCGCGCTTTTAACTGTAGCATCCCCACATCTTCCTTAGTAATCACCGCTAAAATCGGGCAAATGCGCCGCACTTTTTCCTACCCTTAATTTTTGGGTACCTGAAATATTTGAGTCTCTAATTCCGGAAATAATGGCCATACCGAGGAACGGGATGCGGCCCTGTATTCCCCCTTGACTTACTTCTTACACGATAGCATCAAAATGGCAATCGCGAACACTTTCTGATTTTCGAGAAAAAAAGGGGAAGGGTTTAAACCACCATTCCGCCGACATTCTTGCCGCCATAAGTCCGCAGTACGTGTAGTCACAACAATGCCGAAGAGTGCGTTGAATACAGCTCGTCGAACTCTATCTCCAGTATAAAGGACAACTCTCTATCCCCCTGCGTTTGGACGGGAGAGGCCGGCAAAATTTCAAAAAGTGGTCATTTTCACCTTCCAAAACAGACTTTTTTCTACACAAGGAGAACAAAGGGGCTCAGAGGCCCGCGCTTTTAACTGTAGCATCCCCACATCTTCCTTAGTAATCACCGCTAAAATCGGGCAAATCCGCCGCACTTTTTCCTAGCCTTAATTTTTGGGTACCTGAAATATTTGAGTCTCTAATTCCGGAAATAATGGCCATACCGAGGAACGGGATGCGGCCCTGTATTCCCCCTTGACTTACTTCTTACACGATAGCATCAAAATGGCAATCGCGAACACTTTCTGATTTTCGAGAAAAAAAGGGGAAGGGTTTAAACCACCCTTCCGCCGACATTCTTGCCGCCATAAGTCCGCAGTACGTGTAGTCACAACAATGCCGAAGAGTGCGTTGAATACAGCTCGTCGAACTCTATCTCCAGTATAAAGGACAACTCTCTATCCCCCTGCGTTTGGACGGGAGAGGCCGGCAAAATTTCCAAAAGTGGTCATTTTCACCTTCCAAAACAGACTTTTTTCTACACTATCTCCAGTATAAAGGACAACTCTCTATCCCCCTGCGTTTGGACGGGAGAGGCCGGCAAAATTTCAAAAAGTGGTCATTTTCACCTTCCAAAACAGACTTTTTTCTACACAAGGAGAACAAAGGGGCTCAGAGGCCCGCGCTTTTAACTGTAGCATCCCCACATCTTCCTTAGTAATCACCGCTAAAATCGGGCAAATCCGCCGCACTTTTTCCTAGCCTTAATTTTTGGGTACCTGAAATATTTGAGTCTCTAATTCCGGAAATAATGGCCATACCGAGGAACGGGATGCGGCCCTGTATTCCCCCTTGACTTACTTCTTACACGATAGCATCAAAATGGCAATCGCGAACACTTTCTGATTTTCGAGAAAAAAAGGGGAAGGGTTTAAACCACCCTTCCGCCGACATTCTTGCCGCCATAAGTCCGCAGTACGTGTAGTCACAACAATGCCGAAGAGTGCGTTGAATACAGCTCGTCGAACTCTATCTCCAGTATAAAGGACAACTCTCTATCCCCCTGCGTTTGGACGGGAGAGGCCGGCAAAATTTCAAAAAGTGGTCATTTTCACCTTCCAAAACAGACTTTTTTCTACACAAGGAGAACAAAGGGGCTCAGAGGCCCTCGCTTTTAACTGTAGCATCCCCACATCTTCCTTAGTAATCACCGCTAAAATCGGGCAAATCCGCCGCACTTTTTCCTAGCCTTAATTTTTGGGTACCTGAAATATTTGAGTCTCTAATTCCGGAAATAATGGCCATACCGAGGAACGGGATGCGGCCCTGTATTCCCCCTTGACTTACTTCTTACACGATAGCATCAAAATGGCAATCGCGAACACTTTCTGATTTTCGAGAAAAAAAGGGGAAGGGTTTAAACCACCCTTCCGCCGACATTCTTGCCGCCATAAGTCCGCAGTACGTGTAGTCACAACAATGCCGAAGAGTGCGTTGAATACAGCTCGTCGAACTCTATCTCCAGTATAAAGGACAACTCTCTATCCCCCTGCGTTTGGACGGGAGAGGCCGGCAAAATTTCAAAAAGTGGTCATTTTCACCTTCCAAAACAGACTTTTTTCTACACAAGGAGAACAAAGGGGCTCAGAGGCCCGCGCTTTTAACTGTAGCATCCCCACATCTTCCTTAGTAATCACCGCTAAAATCGGGCAAATGCGCCGCACTTTTTCCTACCCTTAATTTTTGGGTACCTGAAATATTTGAGTCTCTAATTCCGGAAATAATGGCCATACCGAGGAACGGGATGCGGCCCTGTATTCCCCCTTGACTTACTTTTTACACGATAGCATCAAAATGGCAATCGCGAACACTTTCTGATTTTCGAGAAAAAAAGGGGAAGGGTTTAAACCACCATTCCGCCGACATTCTTGCCGCCATAAGTCCGCAGTACGTGTAGTCACAACAATGCCGAAGAGTGCGTTGAATACAGCTCGTCGAACTCTATCTCCAGTATAAAGGACAACTCTCTATCCCCCTGCGTTTGGACGGGAGAGGCCGGCAAAATTTCAAAAAGTGGTCATTTTCACCTTCCAAAACAGACTTTTTTCTACACAAGGAGAACAAAGGGGCTCAGAGGCCCGCGCTTTTAACTGTAGCATCCCCACATCTTCCTTAGTAATCACCGCTAAAATCGGGCAAATCCGCCGCACTTTTTCCTAGCCTTAATTTTTGGGTACCTGAAATATTTGAGTCTCTAATTCCGGAAATAATGGCCATACCGAGGAACGGGATGCGGCCCTGTATTCCCCCTTGACTTACTTCTTACACGATAGCATCAAAATGGCAATCGCGAACACTTTCTGATTTTCGAGAAAAAAAGGGGAAGGGTTTAAACCACCCTTCCGCCGACATTCTTGCCGCCATAAGTCCGCAGTACGTGTAGTCACAACAATGCCGAAGAGTGCGTTGAATACAGCTCGTCGAACTCTATCTCCAGTATAAAGGACAACTCTCTATCCCCCTGCGTTTGGACGGGAGAGGCCGGCAAAATTTCAAAAAGTGGTCATTTTCACCTTCCAAAACAGACTTTTTTCTACACAAGGAGAACAAAGGGGCTCAGAGGCCCGCGCTTTTAACTGTAGCATCCCCACATCTTCCTTAGTAATCACCGCTAAAATCGGGCAAATGCGCCGCACTCTTTCCTAGCCTTAATTTTTGGGTACCTGAAATATTTGAGTCTCTAATTCCGGAAATAATGGCCATACCGAGGAACGGGATGCGGCCCTGTATTCACCCTTGACTTACTTCTTACACGATAGCATCAAAATGGCAATCGCGAACACTTTCTGATTTTCGAGAAAAAAAAGGGGAAGGGTTTAAACCACCATTCCGCCGACATTCTTGCCGCCATAAGTCCGCAGTACGTGTAGTCACAACAATGCCGAAGAGTGCGTTGAATACAGCTCGTCGAACTCTATCTCCAGTATAAAGGACAACTCTCTATCCCCCTGCGTTTGGACGGGAGAGGCCGGCAAAATTTCAAAAAGTGGTCATTTTCACCTTCCAAAACAGACTTTTTTCTACACAAGGAGAACAAAGGGGCTCAGAGGCCCGCGCTTTTAACTGTAGCATCCCCACATCTTCCTTAGTAATCACCGCTAAAATCGGGCAAATCCGCCGCACTTTTTCCTAGCCTTAATTTTTGGGTACCTGAAATATTTGAGTCTCTAATTCCGGAAATAATGGCCATACCGAGGAACGGGATGCGGCCCTGTATTCCCCCTTGACTTACTTCTTACACGATAGCATCAAAATGGCAATCGCGAACACTTTCTGATTTTCGAGAAAAAAAGGGGAAGGGTTTAAACCACCCTTCCGCCGACATTCTTGCCGCCATAAGTCCGCAGTACGTGTAGTCACAACAATGCCGAAGAGTGCGTTGAATACAGCTCGTCGAACTCTATCTCCAGTATAAAGGACAACTCTCTATCCCCCTGCGTTTGGACGGGAGAGGCCGGCAAAATTTCAAAAAGTGGTCATTTTCACCTTCCAAAACAGACTTTTTTCTACACAAGGAGAACAAAGGGGCTCAGAGGCCCGCGCTTTTAACTGTAGCATCCCCACATCTTCCTTAGTAATCACCGCTAAAATCGGGCAAATGCGCCGCACTTTTTCCTAGCCTTAATTTTTGGGTACCTGAAATATTTGAGTCTCTAATTCCGGAAATAATGGCCATACCGAGGAACGGGATGCGGCCCTGTATTCCCCCTTGACTTACTTCTTACACGATAGCATCAAAATGGCAATCGCGAACACTTTCTGATTTTCGAGAAAAAAAGGGGAAGGGTTTAAACCACCCTTCCGCCGACATTCTTGCCGCCATAAGTCCGCAGTACGTGTAGTCACAACAATGCCGAAGAGTGCGTTGAATACAGCTCGTCGAACTCTATCTCCAGTATAAAGGACAACTCTCTATCCCCCTGCGTTTGGACGGGAGAGGCCGGCAAAATTTCAAAAAGTGGTCATTTTCACCTTCCAAAACAGACTTTTTTCTACACAAGGAGAACAAAGGGGCTCAGAGGCCCGCGCTTTTAACTGTAGCATCCCCACATCTTCCTTAGTAATCACCGCTAAAATCGGGCAAATGCGCCGCACTTTTTCCTAGCCTTAATTTTTGGGTACCTGAAATATTTGAGTCTCTAATTCCGGAAATAATGGCCATACCGAGGAACGGGATGCGGCCCTGTATTCCCCCTTGACTTACTTCTTACACGATAGCATCAAAATGGCAATCGCGAACACTTTCTCATTTTCGAGAAAAAAAGGGGAAGGGTTTAAACCACCCTTCCGCCGACATTCTTGCCGCCATAAGTCCGCAGTACGTGTAGTCACAACAATGCCGAAGAGTGCGTTGAATACAGCTCGTCGAACTCTATCTCCAGTATAAAGGACAACTCTCTATCCCCCTGCGTTTGGACGGGAGAGGCCGGCAAAATTTCAAAAAGTGGTCATTTTCACCTTCCAAAACAGACTTTTTTCTACACAAGGAGAACAAAGGGGCTCAGAGGCCCGCGCTTTTAACTGTAGCATCCCCACATCTTCCTTAGTAATCGCCGCTAAAATCGGGCAAATCCGCCGCACTTTTTCCTAGCCTTAATTTTTGGGTACCTGAAATATTTGAGTCTCTAATTCCGGAAATAATGGCCATACCGAGGAACGGGATGCGGCCCTGTATTCACCCTTGACTTACTTCTTACACGATAGCATCAAAATGGCAATCGCGAACACTTTCTGATTTTCGAGAAAAAAAGGGGAAGGGTTTAAACCACCATTCCGCCGACATTCTTGCCGCCATAAGTCCGCAGTACGTGTAGTCACAACAATGCCGAAGAGTGCGTTGAATACAGCTCGTCGAACTCTATCTCCAGTATAAAGGACAACTCTCTATCCCCCTGCGTTTGGACGGGAGAGGCCGGCAAAATTTCAAAAAGTGGTCATTTTCACCTTCCAAAACAGACTTTTTTCTACACAAGGAGAACAAAGGGGCTCAGAGGCCAGCGCTTTTAACTGTAGCATCCCCACATCTTCCTTAGTAATCACCGCTAAAATCGGGCAAATCCGCCGCACTTTTTCCTAGCCTTAATTTTTGGGTACCTGAAATATTTGAGTCTCTAATTCCGGAAATAATGGCCATACCGAGGAACGGGATGCGGCCCTGTATTCCCCCTTGACTTACTTCTTACACGATAGCATCAAAATGGCAATCGCGAACACTTTCTGATTTTCGAGAAAAAAAGGGGAAGGGTTTAAACCACCCTTCCGCCGACATTCTTGCCGCCATAAGTCCGCAGTACGTGTAGTCACAACAATGCCGAAGAGTGCGTTGAATACAGCTCGTCGAACTCTATCTCCAGTATAAAGGACAACTCTCTATCCCCCTGCGTTTGGACGGGAGAGGCCGGCAAAATTTCAAAAAGTGGTCATTTTCACCTTCCAAAACAGACTTTTTTCTACACAAGGAGAACAAAGGGGCTCAGAGGCCCGCGCTTTTACCTGTAGCATCCCCACATCTTCCTTAGTAATCACCGCTAAAATCGGGCAAATCCGCCGCACTTTTTCCTAGCCTTAATTTTTGGGTACCTGAAATATTTGAGTCTCTAATTCCGGAAATAATGGCCATACCGAGGAACGGGATGCGGCCCTGTATTCCCCCTTGACTTACTTCTTACACGATAGCATCAAAATGGCAATCGCGAACACTTTCTGATTTTCGAGAAAAAAAGGGGAAGGGTTTAAACCACCCTTCCGCCGACATTCTTGCCGCCATAAGTCCGCAGTACGTGTAGTCACAACAATGCCGAAGAGTGCGTTGAATACAGCTCGTCGAACTCTATCTCCAGTATAAAGGACAACTCTCTATCCCCCTGCGTTTGGACGGGAGAGGCAGGCAAAATTTCAAAAAGTGGTCATTTTCACCTTCCAAAACAGACTTTTTTCTACACAAGGAGAACAAAGGGGCTCAGAGGCCCGCGCTTTTAACTGTAGCATCCCCACATCTTCCTTAGTAATCACCGCTAAAATCGGGCAAATGCGCCGCACTTTTTCCTAGCCTTAATTTTTGGGTACCTGAAATATTTGAGTCTCTAATTCCGGAAATAATGGCCATACCGAGGAACGGGATGCGGCCCTGTATTCCCCCTTGACTTACTTCTTACACGATAGCATCAAAATGGCAATCGCGAACACTTTCTGATTTTCGAGAAAAAAAGGGGAAGGGTTTAAACCACCATTCCGCCGACATTCTTGCCGCCATAAGTCCGCAGTACGTGTAGTCACAACAATGCCGAAGAGTGCGTTGAATACAGCTCGTCGAACTCTATCTCCAGTATAAAGGACAACTCTCTATCCCCCTGCGTTTGGACGGGAGAGGCCGGCAAAATTTCAAAAAGTGGTCATTTTCACCTTCCAAAACAGACTTTTTTCTACACAAGGAGAACAAAGGGGCTCAGAGGCCCGCGCTTTTAACTGTAGCATCCCCACATCTTCCTTAGTAATCACCGCTAAAATCGGGCAAATCCGCCGCACTTTTTCCTAGCCTTAATTTTTGGGTACCTGAAATATTTGAGTCTCTAATTCCGGAAATAATGGCCATACCGAGGAACGGGATGCGGCCCTGTATTCCCCCTTGACTTACTTCTTACACGATAGCATCAAAATGGCAATCGCGAACACTTTCTGATTTTCGAGAAAAAAGGGGAGGGGTTTAAACCACCCTTCCGCCGACATTCTTGCCGCCATAAGTCCGCAGTACGTGTAGTCACAACAATGCCGAAGAGTGCGTTGAATACAGCTCGTCGAACTCTATCTCCAGTATAAAGGACAACTCTCTATCCCCCTGCGTTTGGACGGGAGAGGCCGGCAAAATTTCAAAAAGTGGTCATTTTCACCTTCCAAAACAGACTTTTTTCTACACAAGGAGAACAAAGGGGCTCAGAGGCCCGCGCTTTTAACTGTAGCATCCCCACATCTTCCTTAGTAATCACCGCTAAAATCGGGCAAATGCGCCGCACTTTTTCCTAGCCTTAATTTTTGGGTACCTGAAATATTTGAGTCTCTAATTCCGGAAATAATGGCCATACCGAGGAACGGGATGCGGCCCTGTATTCCCCCTTGACTTACTTCTTACACGATAGCATCAAAATGGCAATCGTGAACACTTTCTGATTTTCGAGAAAAAAAGGGGAAGGGTTTAAACCACCCTTCCGCCGACATTCTTGCCGCCATAAGTCCGCAGTACGTGTAGTCACAACAATGCCGAAGAGTGCGTTGAATACAGCTCGTCGAACTCTATCTCCAGTATAAAGGAGAACTCTCTATCCCCCTGCGTTTGGACGGGAGAGGCCGGCAAAATTTCAAAAAGTGGTCATTTTCACCTTCCAAAACAGACTTTTTTCTACACAAGGAGAACAAAGGGGCTCAGAGGCCCGCGCTTTTAACTGTAGCATCCCCACATCTTCCTTAGTAATCACCGCTAAAATCGGGCAAATCCGCCGCACTTTTTCCTAGCCTTAATTTTTGGGTACCTGAAATATTTGAGTCTCTAATTCCGGAAATAATGGCCATACCGAGGAACGGGATGCGGCCCTGTATTCACCCTTGACTTACTTCTTACACGATAGCATCAAAATGGCAATCGCGAACACTTTCTGATTTTCGAGAAAAAAAGGGGAAGGGTTTAAACCACCCTTCCGCCGACATTCTTGCTGCCATAAGTCCGCAGTACGTGTAGTCACAACAATGCCGAAGAGTGCGTTGAATACAGCTCGTCGAACTCTATCTCCAGTATAAAGGACAACTCTCTATCCCCCTGCGTTTGGACGGGAGAGGCCGGCAAAATTTCAAAAAGTGGTCATTTTCACCTTCCAAAACAGACTTTTTTCTACACAAGGAGAACAAAGGGGCTCAGAGGCCCGCGCTTTTAACTGTAGCATCCCCACATCTTCCTTAGTAATCGCCGCTAAAATCGGGCAAATCCGCCGCACTTTTTCCTAGCCTTAATTTTTGGGTACCTGAAATATTTGAGTCTCTAATTCCGGAAATAATGGCCATACCGAGGAACGGGATGCGGCCCTGTAGTCACCCTTGACTTACTTCTTACACGATAGCATCAAAATGGCAATCGCGAACACTTTCTGATTTTCGAGAAAAAAAGGGGAAGGGTTTAAACCACCATTCCGCCGACATTCTTGCCGCCATAAGTCCGCAGTACGTGTAGTCACAACAATGCCGAAGAGTGCGTTGAATACAGCTCGTCGAACTCTATCTCCAGTATAAAGGACAACTCTCTATCCCCCTGCGTTTGGACGGGAGAGGCCGGCAAAATTTCAAAAAGTGGTCATTTTCACCTTCCAAAACAGACTTTTTTCTACACAAGGAGAACAAAGGGGCTCAGAGGCCCGCGCTTTTAACTGTAGCATCCCCACATCTTCCTTAGTAATCACCGCTAAAATCGGGCAAATGCGCCGCACTTTTTCCTAGCCTTAATTTTTGGGTACCTGAAATATTTGAGTCTCTAATTCCGGAAATAATGGCCATACCGAGGAACGGGATGCGGCCCTGTATTCCCCCTTGACTTACTTCTTACACGATAGCATCAAAATGGCTATCGCGAACACTTTCTGATTTTCGAGAAACCCTTCCGCCGACATTCTTGCCGCCATAAGTCCGCAGTACGTGTAGTCACAACAATGCCGAAGAGTGCGTTGAATACAGCTCGTCGAACTCTATCTCCAGTATAAAGGACAACTCTCTATCCCCCTGCGTTGAATACAGCTCGTCGAACTCTATCTCCAGTATAAAGGACAACTCTCTATCCCCCTGCGTTTGGACGGGAGAGGCCGGCAAAATTTCAAAAAGTGGTCATTTTCACCTTCCAAAACAGACTTTTTTCTACACAAGGAGAACAAAGGGGCTCAGAGGCCCGCGCTTTTAACTGTAGCATCCCCACATCTTCCTTAGTAATCACCGCTAAAATCGGGCAAATGCGCCGCACTTTTTCCTAGCCTTAATTTTTGGGTACCTGAAATATTTGAGTCTCTAATTCCGGAAATAATGGCCATACCGAGGAACGGGATGCGGCCCTGTATTCCCCCTTGACTTACTTCTTACACGATAGCATCAAAATGGCAATCGCGAACACTTTCTGATTTTCGAGAAAAAAAGGGGAAGGGTTTAAACCACCATTCCGCCGACATTCTTGCCGCCATAAGTCCGCAGTACGTGTAGTCACAACAATGCCGAAGAGTGCGTTGAATACAGCTCGTCGAACTCTATCTCCAGTATAAAGGACAACTCTCTATCCCCCTGCGTTTGGACGGGAGAGGCCGGCAAAATTTCAAAAAGTGGTCATTTTCACCTTCCAAAACAGACTTTTTTCTACACAAGGAGAACAAAGGGGCTCAGAGGCCCGCGCTTTTAACTGTAGCATCCCCACATCTTCCTTAGTAATCACCGCTAAAATCGGGCAAATCCGCCGCACTTTTTCCTAGCCTTAATTTTTGGGTACCTGAAATATTTGAGTCTCTAATTCCGGAAATAATGGCCATACCGAGGAACGGGATGCGGCCCTGTATTCCCCCTTGACTTACTTCTTACACGATAGCATCAAAATGGCAATCGCGAACACTTTCTGATTTTCGAGAAAAAAAGGGGAAGGGTTTAAACCACCCTTCCGCCGACATTCTTGCCGCCATAAGTCCGCAGTACGTGTAGTCACAACAATACCGAAGAGTGCGTTGAATACAGCTCGTCGAACTCTATCTCCAGTATAAAGGACAACTCTCTATCCCCCTGCGTTTGGACGGGAGAGGCCGGCAAAATTTCCAAAAGTGGTCATTTTCACCTTCCAAAACAGACTTTTTTCTACACAAGGAGAACAAAGGGGCTCAGAGGCCCGCGCTTTTAACTGTAGCATCCCCACATCTTCCTTAGTAATCACCGCTAAAATCGGGCAAATCCGCCGCACTTTTTCCTAGCCTTAATTTTTGGGTACCTGAAATATTTGAGTCTCTAATTCCGGAAATAATGGCCATACCGAGGAACGGGATGCGGCCCTGTATTCCCCCTTGACTTACTTCTTACACGATAGCATCAAAATGGCAATCGCGAACACTTTCTGATTTTCGAGAAAAAAGGGGAAGGGTTTAAACCACCCTTCCGCCGACATTCTTGCCGCCATAAGTCCGCAGTACGTGTAGTCACAACAATGCCGAAGAGTGCGTTGAATACAGCTCGTCGAACTCTATCTCCAGTATAAAGGACAACTCTCTATCCCCCTGCGTTTGGACGGGAGAGGCCGGCAAAATTTCAAAAAGTGGTCATTTTCACCTTCCAAAACAGACTTTTTTCTACACAAGGAGAACAAAGGGGCTCAGAGGCCCGCGCTTTTAACTGTAGCATCCCCACATCTTCCTTAGTAATCACCGCTAAAATCGGGCAAATGCGCCGCACTTTTTCCTAGCCTTAATTTTTGGGTACCTGAAATATTTGAGTCTCTAATTCCGGAAATAATGGCCATACCGAGGAACGGGATGCGGCCCTGTATTCCCCCTTGACTTACTTCTTACACGATAGCATCAAAATGGCAATCGCGAACACTTTCTGATTTTCGAGAAAAAAAGGGGAAGGGTTTAAACCACCCTTCCGCCGACATTCTTGCCGCCATAAGTCCGCAGTACGTGTAGTCACAACAATGCCGAAGAGTGCGTTGAATACAGCTCGTCGAACTCTATCTCCAGTATAAAGGAGAACTCTCTATCCCCCTGCGTTTGGACGGGAGAGGCCGGCAAAATTTCAAAAAGTGGTCATTTTCACCTTCCAAAACAGACTTTTTTCTACACAAGGAGAACAAAGGGGCTCAGAGGCCCGCGCTTTTAACTGTAGCATCCCCACATCTTCCTTAGTAATCACCGCTAAAATCGGGCAAATCCGCCGCACTTTTTCCTAGCCTTAATTTTTGGGTACCTGAAATATTTGAGTCTCTAATTCCGGAAATAATGGCCATACCGAGGAACGGGATGCGGCCCTGTATTCACCCTTGACTTACTTCTTACACGATAGCATCAAAATGGCAATCGCGAACACTTTCTGATTTTCGAGAAAAAAAGGGGAAGGGTTTAAACCACCCTTCCGCCGACATTCTTGCTGCCATAAGTCCGCAGTACGTGTAGTCACAACAATGCCGAAGAGTGCGTTGAATACAGCTCGTCGAACTCTATCTCCAGTATAAAGGACAACTCTCTATCCCCCTGCGTTTGGACGGGAGAGGCCGGCAAAATTTCAAAAAGTGGTCATTTTCACCTTCCAAAACAGACTTTTTTCTACACAAGGAGAACAAAGGGGCTCAGAGGCCCGCGCTTTTAACTGTAGCATCCCCACATCTTCCTTAGTAATCGCCGCTAAAATCGGGCAAATCCGCCGCACTTTTTCCTAGCCTTAATTTTTGGGTACCTGAAATATTTGAGTCTCTAATTCCGGAAATAATGGCCATACCGAGGAACGGGATGCGGCCCTGTAGTCACCCTTGACTTACTTCTTACACGATAGCATCAAAATGGCAATCGCGAACACTTTCTGATTTTCGAGAAAAAAAGGGGAAGGGTTTAAACCACCATTCCGCCGACATTCTTGCCGCCATAAGTCCGCAGTACGTGTAGTCACAACAATGCCGAAGAGTGCGTTGAATACAGCTCGTCGAACTCTATCTCCAGTATAAAGGACAACTCTCTATCCCCCTGCGTTTGGACGGGAGAGGCCGGCAAAATTTCAAAAAGTGGTCATTTTCACCTTCCAAAACAGACTTTTTTCTACACAAGGAGAACAAAGGGGCTCAGAGGCCCGCGCTTTTAACTGTAGCATCCCCACATCTTCCTTAGTAATCACCGCTAAAATCGGGCAAATCCGCCGCACTTTTTCCTAGCCTTAATTTTTGGGTACGTGAAATATTTGAGTCTCTAATTCCGGAAATAATGGCCATACCGAGGAACGGGATGCGGCCCTGTATTCCCCCTTGACTTACTTCTTACACGATAGCATCAAAATGGCAATCGCGAACACTTTCTGATTTTCGAGAAAAAAAGGGGAAGGGTTTAAACCACCCTTCCGCCGACATTCTTGCCGCCATAAGTCCGCAGTACGTGTAGTCACAACAATGCCGAAGAGTGCGTTGAATACAGCTCGTCGAACTCTATCTCCAGTATAAAGGACAACTCTCTATCCCCCTGCGTTTGGACGGGAGAGGCCGGCAAAATTTCAAAAAGTGGTCATTTTCACCTTCCAAAACAGACTTTTTTCTACACAAGGAGAACAAAGGGGCTCAGAGGCCCGCGCTTTTAACTGTAGCATCCCCACATCTTCCTTAGTAATCACCGCTAAAATCGGGCAAATGCGCCGCACTTTTTCCTAGCCTTAATTTTTGGGTACCTGAAATATTTGAGTCTCTAATTCCGGAAATAATGGCCATACCGAGGAACGGGATGCGGCCCTGTATTCCCCCTTGACTTACTTCTTACACGATAGCATCAAAATGGCAATCGCGAACACTTTCTGATTTTCGAGAAAAAAAGGGGAAGGGTTTAAACCACCCTTCCGCCGACATTCTTGCCGCCATAAGTCCGCAGTACGTGTAGTCACAACAATGCCGAAGAGTGCGTTGAATACAGCTCGTCGAACTCTATCTCCAGTATAAAGGACAACTCTCTATCCCCCTGCGTTTGGACGGGAGAGGCCGGCAAAATTTCAAAAAGTGGTCATTTTCACCTTCCAAAACAGACTTTTTTCTACACAAGGAGAACAAAGGGGCTCAGAGGCCCGCGCTTTTAACTGTAGCATCCCCACATCTTCCTTAGTAATCACCGCTAAAATCGGGCAAATCCGCCGCACTTTTTCCTAGCCTTAATTTTTGGGTACCTGAAATATTTGAGTCTCTAATTCCGGAAATAATGGCCATACCGAGGAACGGGATGCGGCCCTGTATTCCCCCTTGACTTACTTCTTACACGATAGCATCAAAATGGCAATCGCGAACACTTTCTGATTTTCGAGAAAAAAAGGGGAAGGGTTTAAACCACCCTTCCGCCGACATTCTTGCCGCCATAAGTCCGCAGTACGTGTAGTCACAACAATGCCGAAGAGTGCGTTGAATACAGCTCGTCGAACTCTATCTCCAGTATAAAGGACAACTCTCTATCCCCCTGCGTTTGGACGGGAGAGGCCGGCAAAATTTCAAAAAGTGGTCATTTTCACCTTCCAAAACAGACTTTTTTCTACACAAGGAGAACAAAGGGGCTCAGAGGCCCGCGCTTTTAACTGTAGCATCCCCACATCTTCCTTAGTAATCACCGCTAAAATCGGGCAAATGCGCCGCACTTTTTCCTAGCCTTAATTTTTGGGTACCTGAAATATTTGAGTCTCTAATTCCGGAAATAATGGCCATACCGAGGAACGGGATGCGGCCCTGTATTCCCCCTTGACTTACTTCTTACACGATAGCATCAAAATGGCAATCGCGAACACTTTCTGATTTTCGAGAAAAAAGGGGAAGGGTTTAAACCACCCTTCCGCCGACATTCTTGCCGCCATAAGTCCGCAGTACATGTAGTCACAACAATGCCGAAGAGTGCGTTGAATACAGCTCGTCGAACTCTATCTCCAGTATAAAGGACAACTCTCTATCCCCCTGCGTTTGGACGGGAGAGGCCGGCAAAATTTCAAAAAGTGGTCATTTTCACCTTCCAAAACAGCCTTTTTTCTACACAAGGAGAACAAAGGGGCTCAGAGGCCCGCGCTTTTAACTGTAGCATCCCCACATCTTCCTTAGTAATCACCGCTAAAATCGGGCAAATGCGCCGCACTTTTTCCTAGCCTTAATTTTTGGGTACCTGAAATATTTGAGTCTCTAATTCCGGAAATAATGGCCATACCGAGGAACGGGATGCGGCCCTGTATTCCCCCTTGACTTACTTCTTACACGATAGCATCAAAATGGCAATCGCGAACACTTTCTGATTTTCGAGAAAAAAAGGGGAAGGGTTTAAACCACCCTTCCGCCGACATTCTTGCCGCCATAAGTCCGCAGTACGTGTAGTCACAACAATGCCGAAGAGTGCGTTGAATACAGCTCGTCGAACTCTATCTCCAGTATAAAGGACAACTCTCTATCCCCCTGCGTTTGGACGGGAGAGGCCGGCAAAATTTCAAAAAGTGGTCATTTTCACCTTCCAAAACAGACTTTTTTCTACACAAGGAGAACAAAGGGGCTCAGAGGCCCGCGCTTTTAACTGTAGCATCCCCACATCTTCCTTAGTAATCACCGCTAAAATCGGGCAAATCCGCCGCACTTTTTCCTAGCCTTAATTTTTGGGTACCTGAAATATTTGAGTCTCTAATTCCGGAAATAATGGCCATACCGAGGAACGGGATGCGGCCCTGTATTCACCCTTGACTTACTTCTTACACGATAGCATCAAAATGGCAATCGCGAACACTTTCTGATTTTCGAGAAAAAAAGGGGAAGGGTTTAAACCACCCTTCCGCCGACATTCTTGCCGCCATAAGTCCGCAGTACGTGTAGTCACAACAATGCCGAAGAGTGCGTTGAATACAGCTCGTCGAACTCTATCTCCAGTATAAAGGACAACTCTCTATCCCCCTGCGTTTGGACGGGAGAGGCCGGCAAAATTTCAAAAAGTGGTCATTTTCACCTTCCAAAACAGACTTTTTTCTACACAAGGAGAACAAAGGGGCTCAGAGGCCCGCGCTTTTAACTGTAGCATCCCCACATCTTCCTTAGTAATCGCCGCTAAAATCGGGCAAATCCGCCGCACTTTTTCCTAGCCTTAATTTTTGGGTACCTGAAATATTTGAGTCTCTAATTCCGGAAATAATGGCCATACCGAGGAACGGGATGCGGCCCTGTAGTCACCCTTGACTTACTTCTTACACGATAGCATCAAAATGGCAATCGCGAACACTTTCTGATTTTCGAGAAAAAAAGGGGAAGGGTTTAAACCACCCTTCCGCCGACATTCTTGCCGCCATAAGTCCACAGTACGTGTAGTCACAACAATGCCGAAGAGTGCGTTGAATACAGCTCGTCGAACTCTATCTCCAGTATAAAGGACAACTCTCTATCCCCCTGCGTTTGGACGGGAGAGGCCGGCAAAATTTCAAAAAGTGGTCATTTTCACCTTCCAAAACAGACTTTTTTCTACACAAGGAGAACAAAGGGGCTCAGAGGCCCGCGCTTTTAACTGTAGCATCCCCACATCTTCCTTAGTAATCACCGCTAAAATCGGGCAAATGCGCCGCACTTTTTCCTAGCCTTAATTTTTGGGTACCTGAAATATTTGAGTCTCTAATTCCGGAAATAATGGCCATACCGAGGAACGGGATGCGGCCCTGTATTCCCCCTTGACTTAATTCTTACACGATAGCATCAAAATGGCTATCGCGAACACTTTCTGATTTTCGAGAAACCCTTCCGCCGACATTCTTGCCGCCATAAGTCCGCAGTACGTGTAGTCACAACAATGCCGAAGAGTGCGTTGAATACAGCTCGTCGAACTCTATCTCCAGTATAAAGGACAACTCTCTATCCCCCTGCGTTGAATACAGCTCGTCGAACTCTATCTCCAGTATAAAGGACAACTCTCTATCCCCCTGCGTTTGGACGGGAGAGGCCGGCAGAATTTCAAAAAGTGGTCATTTTCACCTTCCAAAACAGACTTTTTTCTACACAAGGAGAACAAAGGGGCTCAGAGGCCCGCGCTTTTAACTGTAGCATCCCCACATCTTCCTTAGTAATCACCGCTAAAATCGGGCAAATGCGCCGCACTTTTTCCTAGCCTTAATTTTTGGGTACCTGAAATATTTGAGTCTCTAATTCCGGAAATAATGGCCATACCGAGGAACGGGATGCGGCCCTGTATTCCCCCTTGACTTACTTCTTACACGATAGCATCAAAATGGCAATCGCGAACACTTTCTGATTTTCGAGAAAAAAAGGGGAAGGGTTTAAACCACCCTTCCGCCGACATTCTTGCCGCCATAAGTCCGCAGTACGTGTAGTCACAACAATGCCGAAGAGTGCGTTGAATACAGCTCGTCGAACTCTATCTCCAGTATAAAGGACAACTCTCTATCCCCCTGCGTTTGGACGGGAGAGGCCGGCAAAATTTCCAAAAGTGGTCATTTTCACCTTCCAAAACAGACTTTTTTCTACACAAGGAGAACAAAGGGGCTCAGAGGCCCGCGCTTTTAACTGTAGCATCCCCACATCTTCCTTAGTAATCACCGCTAAAATCGGGCAAATCCGCCGCACTTTTTCCTAGCCTTAATTTTTGGGTACCTGAAATATTTGAGTCTCTAATTCCGGAAATAATGGCCATACCGAGGAACGGGATGCGGCCCTGTATTCCCCCTTGACTTACTTCTTACACGATAGCATCAAAATGGCAATCGCGAACACTTTCTGATTTTCGAGAAAAAAAGGGGAAGGGTTTAAACCACCCTTCCGCCGACATTCTTGCCGCCATAAGTCCGCATTACGTGTAGTCACAACAATGCCGAAGAGTGCGTTGAATACAGCTCGTCGAACTCTATCTCCAGTATAAAGGACAACTCTCTATCCCCCTGCGTTTGGACGGGAGAGGCCGGCAAAATTTCAAAAAGTGGTCATTTTCACCTTCCAAAACAGACTTTTTTCTACACAAGGAGAACAAAGGGGCTCAGAGGCCCGCGCTTTTAACTGTAGCATCCCCACATCTTCCTTAGTAATCACCGCTAAAATCGGGCAAATGCGCCGCACTTTTTCCTAGCCTTAATTTTTGGGTACCTGAAATATTTGAGTCTCTAATTCCGGAAATAATGGCCATACCGAGGAACGGGATGCGGCCCTGTATTCACCCTTGACTTACTTCTTACACGATAGCATCAAAATGGCAATCGCGAACACTTTCTGATTTTCGAGAAAAAAAGGGGAAGGGTTTAAACCACCATTCCGCCGACATTCTTGCCGCCATAAGTCCGCAGTACGTGTAGTCACAACAATGCCGAAGAGTGCGTTGAATACAGCTCGTCGAACTCTATCTCCAGTATAAAGGACAACTCTCTATCCCCCTGCGTTTGGACGGGAGAGGCCGGCAAAATTTCAAAAAGTGGTCATTTTCACCTTCCAAAACAGACTTTTTTCTACACAAGGAGAACAAAGGGGCTCAGAGGCCCGCGCTTTTAACTGTAGCATCCCCACATCTTCCTTAGTAATCACCGCTAAAATCGGGCAAATCCGCCGCACTTTTTCCTAGCCTTAATTTTTGGGTACCTGAAATATTTGAGTCTCTAATTCCGGAAATAATGGCCATACCGAGGAACGGGATGCGGCCCTGTATTCCCCCTTGACTTACTTCTTACACGATAGCATCAAAATGGCAATCGCGAACACTTTCTGATTTTCGAGAAAAAAAGGGGAAGGGTTTAAACCACCCTTCCGCCGACATTCTTGCCGCCATAAGTCCGCAGTACGTGTAGTCACAACAATGCCGAAGAGTGCGTTGAATACAGCTCGTCGAACTCTATCTCCAGTATAAAGGACAAGTCTCTATCCCCCTGCGTTTGGACGGGAGAGGCCGGCAAAATTTCAAAAAGTGGTCATTTTCACCTTCCAAAACAGACTTTTTTCTACACAAGGAGAACAAAGGGGCTCAGAGGCCCGCGCTTTTAACTGTAGCATCCCCACATCTTCCTTAGTAATCACCGCTAAAATCGGGCAAATGCGCCGCACTTTTTCCTAGCCTTAATTTTTGGGTACCTGAAATATTTGAGTCTCTAATTCCGGAAATAATGGCCATACCGAGGAACGGGATGCGGCCCTGTATTCCCCCTTGACTTACTTCTTACACGATAGCATCAAAATGGCAATCGCGAACACTTTCTGATTTTCGAGAAAAAAAGGGGAAGGGTTTAAACCACCCTTCCGCCGACATTATTGCCGCCATAAGTCCGCAGTACGTGTAGTCACAACAATGCCGAAGAGTGCGTTGAATACAGCTCGTCGAACTCTATTTCCAGTATAAAGGACAACTCTCTATCCCCCTGCGTTTGGACGGGAGAGGCCGGCAAAATTTCAAAAAGTGGTCATTTTCACCTTCCAAAACAGACTTTTTTCTACACAAGGAGAACAAAGGGGCTCAGAGGCCCGCGCTTTTAACTGTAGCATCCCCACATCTTCCTTAGTAATCACCGCTAAAATCGGGCAAATCCGCCGCACTTTTTCCTAGCCTTAATTTTTGGGTACCTGAAATATTTGAGTCTCTAATTCCGGAAATAATGGCCATACCGAGGAACGGGATGCGGCCCTGTATTCCCCCTTGACTTACTTCTTACACGATAGCATCAAAATGGCAATCGCGAACACTTTCTGATTTTCGAGAAAAAAAGGGGAAGGGTTTAAACCACCCTTCCGCCGACATTCTTGCCGCCATAAGTCCGCAGTACGTGTAGTCACAACAATGCCGAAGAGTGCGTTGAATACAGCTCGTCGAACTCTATCTCCAGTATAAAGGACAACTCTCTATCCCCCTGCGTTTGGACGGGAGATGCCGGCAAAATTTCAAAAAGTGGTCATTTTCACCTTCCAAAACAGACTTTTTTCTACACAAGGAGAACAAAGGGGCTCAGAGGCCCGCGCTTTTAACTGTAGCATCCCCACATCTTCCTTAGTAATCACCGCTAAAATCGGGCAAATGAGCCGCACTTTTTCCTAGCCTTAATTTTTGGGTACCTGAAATATTTGAGTCTCTAATTCCGGAAATAATAGCCATACCGAGGAACGGGATGCGGCCCTGTATTCCCCCTTGACTTACTTCTTACACGATAGCATCAAAATGGCAATCGCGAACACTTTCTGATTTTCGAGAAAAAAAGGGGAAGGGTTTAAACCACCCTTCCGCCGACATTCTTGCCGCCATAAGTCCGCAGTACGTGTAGTCACAACAATGCCGAAGAGTGCGTTGAATACAGCTCGTCGAACTCTATCTCCAGTATAAAGGACAACTCTCTATCCCCCTGCGTTTGGACGGGAGAGGCCGGCAAAATTTCAAAAAGTGGTCATTTTCACCTTCCAAAACAGACTTTTTTCTACACAAGGAGAACAAAGGGGCTCAGAGGCCCGCGCTTTTAACTGTAGCATCCCCACATCTTCCTTAGTAATCACCGCTAAAATCGGGCAAATCCGCCGCACTTTTTCCTAGCCTTAATTTTTGGGTACCTGAAATATTTGAGTCTCTAATTCCGGAAATAATGGCCATACCGAGGAACGGGATGCGGCCCTGTATTCACCCTTGACTTACTTCTTACACGATAGCATCAAAATGGCAATCGCGAACACTTTCTGATTTTCGAGAAAAAAAGGGGAAGGGTTTAAACCACCCTTCCGCCGACATTCTTGCCGCCATAAGTCCGCAGTACGTGTAGTCACAACAATGCCGAAGAGTGCGTTGAATACAGCTCGTCGAACTCTATCTCCAGTATAAAGGACAACTCTCTATCCCCCTGCGTTTGGACGGGAGAGGCCGGCAAAATTTCAAAAAGTGGTCATTTTCACCTTCCAAAACAGACTTTTTTCTACACAAGGAGAACAAAGGGGCTCAGAGGCCCGCGCTTTTAACTGTAGCATCCCCACATCTTCCTTAGTAATCGCCGCTAAAATCGGGCAAATCCGCCGCACTTTTTCCTAGCCTTAATTTTTGGGTACCTGAAATATTTGAGTCTCTAATTCCGGAAATAATGGCCATACCGAGGAACGGGATGCGGCCCTGTATTCACCCTTGACTTACTTCTTACTCGATAGCATCAAAATGGCAATCGCGAACACTTTCTGATTTTCGAGAAAAAAAGGGGACGGGTTTAAACCACCATTCCGCCGACATTCTTGCCGCCATAAGTCCGCAGTACGTGTAGTCACAACAATGCCGAAGAGTGCGTTGAATACAGCTCGTCGAACTCTATCTCCAGTATAAAGGACAACTCTCTATCCCCCTGCGTTTGGACGGGAGAGGCCGGCAAAATTTCAAAAAGTGGTCATTTTCACCTTCCAAAACAGACTTTTTTCTACACAAGGAGAACAAAGGGGCTCAGAGGCCCGCGCTTTTAACTGTAGCATCCCCACATCTTCCTTAGTAATCACCGCTAAAATCGGGCAAATCCGCCGCACTTTTTCCTAGCCTTAATTTTTGGGTACCTGAAATATTTGAGTCTCTAATTCCGGAAATAATGGCCATACCGAGGAACGGGATGCGGCCCTGTATTCCCCCTTGACTTACTTCTTACACGATAGCATCAAAATGGCAATCGCGAACACTTTCTGATTTTCGAGAAAAAAAGGGGAAGGGTTTAAACCACCCTTCCGCCGACATTCTTGCCGCCATAAGTCCGCAGTACGTGTAGTCACAACAATGCCGAAGAGTGCGTTGAATACAGCTCGTCGAACTCTATCTCCAGTATAAAGGACAACTCTCTATCCCCCTGCGTTTGGACGGGAGAGGCCGGCAAAATTTCAAAAAGTGGTCATTTTCACCTTCCAAAACAGACTTTTTTCTACACAAGGAGAACAAAGGGGCTCAGAGGCCCGCGCTTTTAACTGTAGCATCCCCACATCTTCCTTAGTAATCACCGCTAAAATCGGGCAAATCCGCCGCACTTTTTCCTAGCCTTAATTTTTGGGTACCTGAAATATTTGAGTCTCTAATTCCGGAAATAATGGCCATACCGAGGAACGGGATGCGGCCCTGTATTCCCCCTTGACTTACTTCTTACACGATAGCATCAAAATGGCAATCGCGAACACTTTCTGATTTTCGAGAAAAAAAGGGGAAGGGTTTATTTAAACCACCCTTCCGCCGACATTCTTGCCGCCATAAGTCCGCAGTACGTGTAGTCACAACAATGCCGAAGAGTGCGTTGAATACAGCTCGTCGAACTCTATCTCCAGTATAAAGGACAACTCTCTATCCCCCTGCGTTTGGACGGGAGAGGCCGGCAAAATTTCAAAAAGTGGTCATTTTCACCTTCCAAAACAGACTTTTTTCTACACAAGGAGAACAAAGGGGCTCAGAGGCCCGCGCTTTTAACTGTAGCATCCCCACATCTTCCTTAGTAATCACCGCTAAAATCGGGCAAATCCGCCGCACTTTTTCCTAGCCTTAATTTTTGGGTACCTGAAATATTTGAGTCTCTAATTCCGGAAATAATGGCCATACCGAGGAACGGGATGCGGCCCTGTATTCCCCCTTGACTTACTTCTTACACGATAGAATCAAAATGGCAATCGCGAACACTTTCTGATTTTCGAGAAAAAAAGGGGAAGGGTTTAAACCACCCTTCCGCCGACATTCTTGCCGCCATAAGTCCGCAGTACGTGTAGTCACAACAATGCCGAAGAGTGCGTTGAATACAGCTCGTCGAACTCTATCTCCAGTATAAAGGACAACTCTCTATCCCCCTGCGTTTGGACGGGAGAGGCAGGCAAAATTTCAAAAAGTGGTCATTTTCACCTTCCAAAACAGACTTTTTTCTACACAAGGAGAACAAAGGGGCTCAGAGGCCCGCGCTTTTAACTGTAGCATCCCCACATCTTCCTTAGTAATCACCGCTAAAATCGGGCAAATGCGCCGCACTTTTTCCTAGCCTTAATTTTTGGGTACCTGAAATATTTGAGTCTCTAATTCCGGAAATAATGGCCATACCGAGGAACGGGATGCGGCCCTGTATTCACCCTTGACTTACTTCTTACACGATAGCATCAAAATGGCAATCGCGAACACTTTCTGATTTTCGAGAAAAAAAGGGGAAGGGTTTAAACCACCCTTCCGCCGACATTCTTGCCGCCATAAGTCCGCAGTACGTGTAGTCACAACAATGCCGAAGAGTGCGTTGAATACAGCTCGTCGAACTCTATCTCCAGTATAAAGGACAACTCTCTATCCCCCTGCGTTTGGACGGGAGAGGCCGGCAAAATTTCAAAAAGTGGTCATTTTCACCTTCCAAAACAGACTTTTTTCTACACAAGGAGAACAAAGGGGCTCAGAGGCCCGCGCTTTTAACTGTAGCATCCCCACATCTTCCTTAGTAATCACCGCTAAAATCGGGCAAATCCGCCGCACTTTTTCCTAGCCTTAATTTTTGGGTACCTGAAATATTTGAGTCTCTAATTCCGGAAATAATGGCCATACCGAGGAACGGGATGCGGCCCTGTATTCCCCCTTGACTTACTTCTTACACGATAGCATCAAAATGGCAATCGCGAACACTTTCTGATTTTCGAGAAAAAAAGGGGAAGGGTTTAAACCACCCTTCCGCCGACATTCTTGCCGCCATAAGTCCGCAGTACGTGTAGTCACAACAATGCCGAAGAGTGCGTTGAATACAGCTCGTCGAACTCTATCTCCAGTATAAAGGACAACTCTCTATCCCCCTGCGTTTGGACGGGAGAGGCCGGCAAAATTTCAAAAAGTGGTCATTTTCACCTTCCAAAACAGACTTTTTTCTACACAAGGAGAACAAAGGGGCTCAGAGGCCCGCGCTTTTAACTGTAGCATCCCCACATCTTCCTTAGTAATCACCGCTAAAATCGGGCAAATGCGCCGCACTTTTTCCTAGCCTTAATTTTTGGGTACCTGAAATATTTGAGTCTCTAATTCCGGAAATAATGGCCATACCGAGGAACGGGATGCGGCCCTGTATTCCCCCTTGACTTACTTCTTACACGATAGCATCAAAATGGCAATCGCGAACACTTTCTGATTTTGCCGCCATAAGTCCGCAGTACGTGTAGTCACAACAATGCCGAAGAGTGCGTTGAATACAGCTCGTCGAACTCTATCTCCAGTATAAAGGACAACTCTCTATCCCCCTGCGTTTGGACGGGAGAGGCCGGCAAAATTTCAAAAAGTGGTCATTTTCACCTTCCAAAACAGACTTTTTTCTACACAAGGAGACCAAAGGGGCTCAGAGGCCCGCGCTTTTAACTGTAGCATCCCCACATCTTCCTTAGTAATCACCGCTAAAATCGGGCAAATCCGCCGCACTTTTTCCTAGCCTTAATTTTTGGGTACCTGAAATATTTGAGTCTCTAATTCCGGAAATAATGGCCATACCGAGGAACGGGATGCGGCCCTGTATTCCCCCTTGACTTACTTCTTACACGATAGCATCAAAATGGCAATCGCGAACACTTTCTGATTTTCGAGAAAAAAAGGGGAAGGATTTAAACCACCCTTCCGCCGACATTCTTGCCGCCATAAGTCCGCAGTACGTGTAGTCACAACAATGCCGAAGAGTGCGTTGAATACAGCTCGTCGAACTCTATCTCCAGTATAAAGGACAACTCTCTATCCCTCTGCGTTTGGACGGGAGAGGCCGGCAAAATTTCAAAAAGTGGTCATTTTCACCTTCCAAAACAGACTTTTTTCTACACAAGGAGAACAAAGGGGCTCAGAGGCCCGCGCTTTTAACTGTAGCATCCCCACATCTTCCTTAGTAATCACCGCTAAAATCGGGCAAATGCGCCGCACTTTTTCCTAGCCTTAATTTTTGGGTACCTGAAATATTTGAGTCTCTAATTCCGGAAATAATGGCCATACCGAGGAACGGGATGCGGCCCTGTATTCCCCCTTGACTTACTTCTTACACGATAGCATCAAAATGGCAATCGCGAACACTTTCTGATTTTGCCGCCATAAGTCCGCAGTACGTGTAGTCACAACAATGCCGAAGAGTGCGTTGAATACAGCTCGTCGAACTCTATCTCCAGTATAAAGGACAACTCTGTATCCCCCTGCGTTTGGACGGGAGAGGCCGGCAAAATTTCAAAAAGTGGTCATTTTCACCTTCCAAAACAGAATTTTTTCTACACAAGGAGAACAAAGGGGCTCAGAGGCCCGCGCTTTTAACTGTAGCATCCCCACATCTTCCTTAGTAATCACCGCTAAAATCGGGCAAATCCGCCGCAATTTTTCCTAGCCTTAATTTTTGGGTACCTGAAATATTTGAGTCTCTAATTCCGGAAATAATGGCCATACCGAGGAACGGGATGCGGCCCTGTATTCCCCCTTGACTTACTTCTTACACGATAGCATCAAAATGGCAATCGCGAACACTTTCTGATTTTCGAGAAAAAAAGGGGAAGGGTTTAAACCACCATTCCGCCGACATTCTTGCCGCCATAAGTCCGCAGTACGTGTAGTCACAACAATGCCGAAGAGTGCGTTGAATACAGCTCGTCGAACTCTATCTCCAGTATAAAGGACAACTCTCTATCCCCCTGCGTTTGGACGGGAGAGGCCGGCAAAATTTCAAAAAGTGGTCATTTTCACCTTCCAAAACAGACTTTTTTCTACACAAGGAGAACAAAGGGGCTCAGAGGCCCGCGCTTTTAACTGTAGCATCCCCACATCTTCCTTAGTAATCACCGCTAAAATCGGGCAAATGCGCCGCACTTTTTCCTAGCCTTAATTTTTGGGTACCTGAAATATTTGAGTCTCTAATTCCGGAAATAATGGCCATACCGAGGAACGGGATGCGGCCCTGTATTCCCCCTTGACTTACTTCTTACACGATAGCATCAAAATGGCAATCGCGAACACTTTCTGATTTTCGAGAAAAAAAGGGGAAGGGTTTAAACCACCCTTCCGCCGACATTCTTGCCGCCATAAGTCCGCAGTACGTGTAGTCACAACAATGCCGAAGAGTGCGTTGAATACAGCTCGTCGAACTCTATCTCCAGTATAAAGGACAACTCTCTATCCCCCTGCGTTTGGACGGGAGAGGCCGGCAAAATTTCAAAAAGTGGTCATTTTCACCTTCCAAAACAGACTTTTTTCTACACAAGGAGAACAAAGGGGCTCAGAGGCCCGCGCTTTTAACTGTAGCATCCCCACATCTTCCTTAGTAATCACCGCTAAAATCGGGCAAATCCGCCGCACTTTTTCCTAGCCTTAATTTTTGGGTACCTGAAATATTTGAGTCTCTAATTCCGGAAATAATGGCCATACCGAGGAACGGGATGCGGCCCTGTATTCCCCCTTGACTTACTTCTTACACGATAGCATCAAAATGGCAATCGCGAACACTTTCTGATTTTCGAGAAACCCTTCCGCCGACATTCTTGCCGCCATAAGTCCGCAGTACGTGTAGTCACAACAATGCCGAAGAGTGCGTTGAATACAGCTCGTCGAACTCTATCTCCAGTATAAAGGACAACTCTCTATCCCCCTGCGTTGAATACAGCTCGTCGAACTCTATCTCCAGTATAAAGGACAACTCTCTATCCCCCTGCGTTTGGACGGGAGAGGCCGGCAAAATTTCAAAAAGTGGTCATTTTCACCTTCCAAAACAGACTTTTTTCTACACAAGGAGAACAAAGGGGCTCAGAGGCCCGCGCTTTTAACTGTAGCATCCCCACATCTTCCTTAGTAATCACCGCTAAAATCGGGCAAATCCGCCGCACTTTTTCCTAGCCTTAATTTTTGGGTACCTGAAATATTTGAGTCTCTAATTCCGGAAATAATGGCCATACCGAGGAACGGGATGCGGCCCTGTATTCCCCCTTGACTTACTTCTTACACGATAGCATCAAAATGGCAATCGCGAACACTTTCTGATTTTCGAGAAAAAAAGGGGAAGGGTTTAAACCACCCTTCCGCCGACATTCTTGCCGCCATAAGTCCGCAGTACGTGTAGTCACAACAATGCCGAAGAGTGCGTTGAATACAGCTCGTCGAACTCTATCTCCAGTATAAAGGACAACTCTCTATCCCCCTGCGTTTGGACGGGAGAGGCCGGCAAAATTTCAAAAAGTGGTCATTTTCACCTTCCAAAACAGACTTTTTTCTACACAAGGAGAACAAAGGGGCTCAGAGGCCCTCGCTTTTAACTGTAGCATCCCCACATCTTCCTTAGTAATCACCGCTAAAATCGGGCAAATCCGCCGCACTTTTTCCTAGCCTTAATTTTTGGGTACCTGAAATATTTGAGTCTCTAATTCCGGAAATAATGGCCATACCGAGGAACGGGATGCGGCCCTGTATTCCCCCTTGACTTACTTCTTACACGATAGCATCAAAATGGCAATCGCGAACACTTTCTGATTTTCGAGAAAAAAAGGGGAAGGGTTTAAACCACCCTTCCGCCGACATTCTTGCCGCCATAAGTCCGCAGTACGTGTAGTCACAACAATGCCGAAGAGTGCGTTGAATACAGCTCGTCGAACTCTATCTCCAGTATAAAGGACAACTCTCTATCCCCCTGCGTTTGGACGGGAGAGGCCGGCAAAATTTCAAAAAGTGGTCATTTTCACCTTCCAAAACAGACTTTTTTCTACACAAGGAGAACAAAGGGGCTCAGAGGCCCGCGCTTTTAACTGTAGCATCCCCACATCTTCCTTAGTAATCACCGCTAAAATCGGGCAAATCCGCCGCACTTTTTCCTAGCCTTAATTTTTGGGTACCTGAAATATTTGAGTCTCTAATTCCGGAAATAATGGCCATACCGAGGAACGGGATGCGGCCCTGTATTCCCCCTTGACTTACTTCTTTCACGATAGCATCAAAATGGCAATCGCGAACACTTTCTGATTTCCGCCGACATTCTTGCCGCCATAAGTCCGCAGTACGTGTAGTCACAACAATGCCGAAGAGTGCGTTGAATACAGCTCGTCGAACTCTATCTCCAGTATAAAGGACAACTCTCTATCCCCCTGCGTTTGGACGGGAGAGGCAGGCAAAATTTCAAAAAGTGGTCATTTTCACCTTCCAAAACAGACTTTTTTCTACACAAGGAGAACAAAGGGGCTCAGAGGCCCGCGCTTTTAACTGTAGCATCCCCACATCTTCCTTAGTAATCACCGCTAAAATCGGGCAAATGCGCCGCACTTTTTCCTAGCCTTAATTTTTGGGTACCTGAAATATTTGAGTCTCTAATTCCGGAAATAATGGCCATACCGAGGAACGGGATGCGGCCCTGTATTCACCCTTGACTTACTTCTTACACGATAGCATCAAAATGGCAATCGCGAACACTTTCTGATTTTCGAGAAAAAAAGGGGAAGGGTTTAAACCACCCTTCCGCCGACATTCTTGCCGCCATAAGTCCGCAGTACGTGTAGTCACAACAATGCCGAAGAGTGCGTTGAATACAGCTCGTCGAACTCTATCTCCAGTATAAAGGACAACTCTCTATCCCCCTGCGTTTGGACGGGAGAGGCCGGCAAAATTTCAAAAAGTGGTCATTTTCACCTTCCAAAACAGACTTTTTTCTACACAAGGAGAACAAAGGGGCTCAGAGGCCCGCGCTTTAAATGTAGCATCCCCACATCTTCCTTAGTAATCGCCGCTAAAATCGGGCAAATCCGCCGCACTTTTTCCTAGCCTTAATTTTTGGGTACCTGAAATATTTGAGTCTCTAATTCCGGAAATAATGGCCATACCGAGGAACGGGATGCGGCCCTGTAGTCACCCTTGACTTACTTCTTACACAATAGCATCAAAATGGCAATCGCGAACACTTTCTGATTTTCGAGAAAAAAAGGGGAAGGGTTTAAACCACCCTTCCGCCGACATTCTTGCCGCCATAAGTCCGCAGTACGTGTAGTCACAACAATGCCGAAGAGTGCGTTGAATACAGCTCGTCGAACTCTATCTCCAGTATAAAGGACAACTCTCTATCCCCCTGCGTTTGGACGGGAGAGGCCGGCAAAATTTCAAAAAGTGGTCATTTTCACCTTCCAAAACAGACTTTTTTCTACACAAGGAGAACAAAGGGGCTCAGAGGCCCGCGCTTTTAACTGTAGCATCCCCACATCTTCCTTAGTAATCACCGCTAAAATCGGGCAAATGCGCCGCACTTTTTCCTAGCCTTAATTTTTGGGTACCTGAAATATTTGAGTCTCTAATTCCGGAAATAATGGCCATACCGAGGAACGGGATGCGGCCCTGTATTCCCCCTTGACTTACTTCTTACACGATAGCATCAAAATGGCAATCGCGAACACTTTCTGATTTTGCCGCCATAAGTCCGCAGTACGTGTAGTCACAACAATGCCGAAGAGTGCGTTGAATACAGCTCGTCGAACTCTATCTCCAGTATAAAGGACAACTCTCTATCCCCCTGCGTTTGGACGGGAGAGGCCGGCAAAATTTCAAAAAGTGGTCATTTTCACCTTCCAAAACAGACTTTTTTCTACACAAGGAGACCAAAGGGGCTCAGAGGCCCGCGCTTTTAACTGTAGCATCCCCACATCTTCCTTAGTAATCACCGCTAAAATCGGGCAAATGCGCCGCACTTTTTCCTAGCCTTAATTTTTGGGTACCTGAAATATTTGAGTCTCTAATTCCGGAAATAATGGCCATACCGAGGAACGGGATGCGGCCCTGTATTCCCCCTTGACTTACTTCTTACACGATAGCATCAAAATGGCAATCGCGAACACTTTCTGATTTTCGAGAAAAAAAGGGGAAGGGTTTAAACCACCCTTCCGCCGACATTCTTGCCGCCATAACTCCGCAGTACGTGTAGTCACAACAATACCGAAGAGTGCGTTGAATACAGCTCGTCGAACTCTATCTCCAGTATAAAGGACAACTCTCTATCCCCCTGCGTTTGGACGGGAGAGGCCGGCAAAATTTCAAAAAGTGGTCATTTTCACCTTCCAAAACAGACTTTTTTCTACACAAGGAGAACAAAGGGGCTCAGAGGCCCGCGCTTTTAACTGTAGCATCCCCACATCTTCCTTAGTAATCACCGCTAAAATCGGGCAAATGCGCCGCACTTTTTCCTAGCCTTAATTTTTGGGTACCTGAAATATTTGAGTCTCTAATTCCGGAAATAATGGCCATACCGAGGAACGGGATGCGGCCCTGTATTCCCCCTTGACTTACTTCTTACACGATAGCATCAAAATGGCAATCGCGAACACTTTCTGATTTTGCCGCCATAAGTCCGCAGTACGTGTAGTCACAACAATGCCGAAGAGTGCGTTGAATACAGCTCGTCGAACTCTATCTCCAGTATAAAGGACAACTCTCTATCCCCCTGCGTTTGGACGGGAGAGGCCGGCAAACTTTCAAAAAGTGGTCATTTTCACCTTCCAAAACAGACTTTTTTCTACACAAGGAGAACAAAGGGGCTCAGAGGCCCGCGCTTTTAACTGTAGCATCCCCACATCTTCCTTAGTAATCACCGCTAAAATCGGGCAAATCCGCCGCACTTTTTCCTAGCCTTAATTTTTGGGTACCTGAAATATTTGAGTCTCTAATTCCGGAAATAATGGCCATACCGAGGAACGGGATGCGGCCCTGTATTCCCCCTTGACTTACTTCTTACACGATAGCATCAAAATGGCAATCGCGAACACTTTCTGATTTTCGAGAAAAAAAGGGGAAGGGTTTAAACCACCCTTCCGCCGACATTCTTGCCGCCATAAGTCCGCAGTACGTGTAGTCACAACAATGCCGAAGAGTGCGTTGAATACAGCTCGTCGAACTCTATCTCCAGTATAAAGGACAACTCTCTATCCCCCTGCGTTTGGACGGGAGAGGCCGGCAAAATTTCAAAAAGTGGTCATTTTCACCTTCCAAAACAGACTTTTTTCTACACAAGGAGAACAAAGGGGCTCAGAGGCCCGCGCTTTTAACTGTAGCATCCCCACATCTTCCTTAGTAATCACCGCTAAAATCGGGCAAATCCGCCGCACTTTTTCCTAGCCTTAATTTTTGGGTACCTGAAATATTTGAGTCTCTAATTCCGGAAATAATGGCCATACCGAGGAACGGGATGCGGCCCTGTATTCCCCCTTGACTTACTTCTTACACGATAGCATCAAAATGGCAATCGCGAACACTTTCTGATTTTCGAGAAAAAAAGGGGAAGGGTTTAAACCACCCTTCCGCCGACATTCTTGCCGCCATAAGTCCGCAGTACGTGTAGTCACAACAATGCCGAAGAGTGCGTTGAATACAGCTCGTCGAACTCTATCTCCAGTATAAAGGACAACTCTCTATCCCCCTGCGTTTGGACGGGAGAGGCCGGCAAAATTTCAAAAAGTGGTCATTTTCACCTTCCAAAACAGACTTTTTTCTACACAAGGAGAACAAAGGGGCTCAGAGGCCCGCGCTTTTAACTGTAGCATCCCCACATCTTCCTTAGTAATCACCGCTAAAATCGGGCAAATCCGCCGCACTTTTTCCTAGCCTTAATTTTTGGGTACCTGAAATATTTGAGTCTCTAATTCCGGAAATAATGGCCATACCGAGGAACGGGATGCGGCCCTGTATTCCCCCATGACTTACTTCTTACACGATAGCATCAAAATGGCAATCGCGAACACTTTCTGATTTTCGAGAAAGAAAGGGGAAGGGTTTAAACCACCCTTCCGCCGACATTCTTGCCGCCATAAGTCCGCAGCACGTGTAGTCACAACAATGCCGAAGAGTGCGTTGAATACAGCTCGTCGAACTCTATCTCCAGTATAAAGGACAACTCTCTATCCCCCTGCGTTTGGACGGGAGAGGCCGGCAAAATTTCAAAAAGTGGTCATTTTCACCTTCCAAAACAGACTTTTTTCTACACAAGGAGAACAAAGGGGCTCAGAGGCCCGCGCTTTTAACTGTAGCATCCCCACATCTTCCTTAGTAATCACCGCTAAAATCGGGCAAATCCGCCGCACTTTTTCCTAGCCTTAATTTTTGGGTACCTGAAATATTTGAGTCTCTAATTCCGGAAATAATGGCCATACCGAGGAACGGGATGCGGCCCTGTATTCCCCCTTGACTTACTTCTTACACGATAGCATCAAAATGGCAATCGCGAACACTTTCTGATTTTCGAGAAAAAAAGGGGAAGGGTTTAAACCACCCTTCCGCCGACATTCTTGCCGCCATAAGTCCGCAGTACGTGTAGTCACAACAATGCCGAAGAGTGCGTTGAATACAGCTCGTCGAACTCTATCTCCAGTATAAAGGACAACTCTCTATCCCCCTGCGTTTGGACGGGAGAGGCCGGCAAAATTTCAAAAAGTGGTCATTTTCACCTTCCAAAACAGACTTTTTTCTACACAAGGAGAACAAAGGGGCTCAGAGGCCCGCGCTTTTAACTGTAGCATCCCCACATCTTCCTTAGTAATCACCGCTAAAATCGGGCAAATCCGCCGCACTTTTTCCTAGCCTTAATTTTTGGGTACCTGAAATATTTGAGTCTCTAATTCCGGAAATAATGGCCATACCGAGGAACGGGATGCGGCCCTGTATTCCCCCTTGACTTACTTCTTACACGATAGCATCAAAATGGCAATCGCGAACACTTTCTGATTTTCGAGAAAAAAAGGGGAAGGGTTTAAACCACCCTTCCGCCGACATTCTTGCCGACATTCTTGCCGCCATAAGTCCGCAGTACGTGTAGTCACAACAATGCCGAAGAGTGCGTTGAATACAGCTCGTCGAACTCTATCTCCAGTATAAAGGACAACTCTCTATCCCCCTGCGTTTGGACGGGAGAGGCCGGCAAAATTTCAAAAAGTGGTCATTTTCACCTTCCAAAACAGACTTTTTTCTACACAAGGAGAACAAAGGGGCTCAGAGGCCCGCGCTTTTAACTGTAGCATCCCCACATCTTCCTTAGTAATCACCGCTAAAATCGGGCAAATCCGCCGCACTTTTTCCTAGCCTTAATTTTTGGGTACCTGAAATATTTGAGTCTCTAATTCCGGAAATAATGGCCATACCGAGGAACGGGATGCGGCCCTGTATTCCCCCATGACTTACTTCTTACACGATAGCATCAAAATGGCAATCGCGAACACTTTCTGATTTTCGAGAAAAAAAGGGGAAGGGTTTAAACCACCCTTCCGCCGACATTCTTGCCGCCATAAGTCCGCAGTACGTGTAGTCACAACAATGCCGAAGAGTGCGTTGAATACAGCTCGTCGAACTCTATCTCCAGTATAAAGGACAACTCTCTATCCCCCTGCGTTTGGACGGGAGAGGCCGGCAAAATTTCAAAAAGTGGTCATTTTCACCTTCCAAAACAGACTTTTTTCTACACAAGGAGAACAAAGGGGCTCAGAGGCCCGCGCTTTTAACTGTAGCATCCCCACATCTTCCTTAGTAATCACCGCTAAAATCGGGCAAATGCGCCGCACTTTTTCCTAGCCTTAATTTTTGGGTACCTGAAATATTTGAGTCTCTAATTCCGGAAATAATGGCCATACCGAGGAACGGGATGCGGCCCTGTATTCCCCCTTGACTTACTTCTTACACGATAGCATCAAAATGGCAATCGCGAACACTTTCTGATTTTCGAGAAAAAAAGGGGAAGGGTTTAAACCACCCTTCCGCCGACATTCTTGCCGCCATAAGTCCGCAGTACGTGTAGTCACAACAATGCCGAAGAGTGCGTTGAATACAGCTCGTCGAACTCTATCTCCAGTATAAAGGACAACTCTCTATCCCCCTGCGTTTGGACGGGAGAGGCCGGCAAAATTTCAAAAAGTGGTCATTTTCACCTTCCAAAACAGACTTTTTTCTACACAAGGAGAACAAAGGGGCTCAGAGGCCCGCGCTTTTAACTGTAGCATCCCCACATCTTCCTTAGTAATCACCGCTAAAATCGGGCAAATCCGCCGCACTTTTTCCTAGCCTTAATTTTTGGGTACCTGAAATATTTGAGTCTCTAATTCCGGAAATAATGGCCATACCGAGGAACGGGATGCGGCCCTGTATTCCCCCTTGACTTACTTCTTACACGATAGCATCAAAATGGCAATCGCGAACACTTTCTGATTTTCGAGAAAAAAAGGGGAAGGGTTTAAACCACCCTTCCGCCGACATTCTTGCCGCCATAAGTCCGCAGTACGTGTAGTCACAACAATGCCGAAGAGTGCGTTGAATACAACTCGTCGAACTCTATCTCCAGTATAAAGGACAACTCTCTATCCCCCTGCGTTTGGACGGGAGAGGCCGGCAAAATTTCAAAAAGTGGTCATTTTCACCTTCCAAAACAGACTTTTTTCTACACAAGGAGAACAAAGGGGCTCAGAGGCCCGCGCTTTTAACTGTAGCATCCCCACATCTTCCTTAGTAATCACCGCTAAAATCTGGCAAATGCGCCGCACTTTTTCCTAGCCTTAATTTTTGGGTACCTGAAATATTTGAGTCTCTAATTCCGGAAATAATGGCCATACCGAGGAACGGGATGCGGCCCTGTATTCCCCCTTGACTTACTTCTTACACGATAGCATCAAAATGGCAATCGCGAACACTTTCTGATTTTCGAGAAAAAAAGGGGAAGGGTTTAAACCACCCTTCCGCCGACATTCTTGCCGCCATAAGTCCGCAGTACGTGTAGTCACAACAATGCCGAAGAGTGCGTTGAATACAGCTCGTCGAACTCTATCTCCAGTATAAAGGACAACTCTCTATCCCCCTGCGTTTGGACGGGAGAGGCCGGCAAAATTTCAAAAAGTCGTCATTTTCACCTTCCAAAACAGACTTTTTTCTACACAAGGAGAACAAAGGGGCTCAGAGGCCCGCGCTTTTAACTGTAGCATCCCCACATCTTCCTTAGTAATCACCGCTAAAATCGGGCAAATCCGCCGCACTTTTTCCTAGCCTTAATTTTTGGGTACCTGAAATATTTGAGTCTCTAATTCCGGAAATAATGGCCATACCGAGGAACGGGATGCGGCCCTGTATTCCCCCTTGACTTACTTCTTACACGATAGCATCAAAATGGCAATCGCGAACACTTTCTGATTTTCGAGAAAAAAAGGGGAAGGGTTTAAACCACCCTTCCGCCGACATTCTTGCCGCCATAAGTCCGCAGTACGTGTAGTCACAACAATGCCGAAGAGTGCGTTGAATACAGCTCGTCGAACTCTATCT
The DNA here is from genome assembly GCF_040183065.1 of Periplaneta americana. NCBI lineage: Eukaryota > Metazoa > Arthropoda > Insecta > Blattodea > Blattidae > Periplaneta > Periplaneta americana. The sequence continues at coordinate 171,204,576 of NC_091125.1, read as the reverse complement.
CCAGTATAAAGGACAACTCTCTATCCCCCTGCGTTTGGACGGGAGAGGCCGGCAAAATTTCAAAAAGTGGTCATTTTCACCTTCCAAAACAGACTTTTTTCTACACAAGGAGAACAAAGGGGCTCAGAGGCCCGCGCTTTTAACTGTAGCATCCCCACATCTTCCTTAGTAATCACCGCTAAAATCGGGCAAATCCGCCGCACTTTTTCCTAGCCTTAATTTTTGGGTACCTGAAATATTTGAGTCTCTAATTCCGGAAATAATGGCCATACCGAGGAACGGGATGCGGCCCTGTATTCCCCCTTGACTTACTTCTTACACGATAGCATCAAAATGGCAATCGCGAACACTTTCTGATTTTCGAGAAAAAAAGGGGAAGGGTTTAACCACCCTTCCGCCGACATTCTTGCCGCCATAAGTCCGCAGTACGTGTAGTCACAACAATGCCGAAGAGTGCGTTGAATACAGCTCGTCGAACTCTATCTCCAGTATAAAGGACAACTCTCTATCCCCCTGCGTTTGGACGGGAGAGGCCGGCAAAATTTCAAAAAGTGGTCATTTTCACCTTCCAAAACAGACTTTTTTCTACACAAGGAGAACAAAGGGGCTCAGAGGCCCGCGCTTTTAACTGTAGCATCCCCACATCTTCCTTAGTAATCACCGCTAAAATCGGGCAAATCCGCCGCACTTTTTCCTAGCCTTAATTTTTGGGTACCTGAAATATTTGAGTCTCTAATTCCGGAAATAATGGCCATACCGAGGAACGGGATGCGGCCCTGTATTCCCCCATGACTTACTTCTTACACGATAGCATCAAAATGGCAATCGCGAACACTTTCTGATTTTCGAGAAAAAAAGGGGAAGGGTTTAAACCACCCTTCCGCCGACATTCTTGCCGCCATAAGTCCGCAGTACGTGTAGTCACAACAATGCCGAAGAGTGCGTTGAATACAGCTCGTCGAACTCTATCTCCAGTATAAAGGACAACTCTCTATCCCCCTGCGTTTGGACGGGAGAGGCCGGCAAAATTTCAAAAAGTGGTCATTTTCACCTTCCAAAACAGACTTTTTTCTACACAAGGAGAACAAAGGGGCTCAGAGGCCCGCGCTTTTAACTGTAGCATCCCCACATCTTCCTTAGTAATCACCGCTAAAATCGGGCAAATGCGCCGCACTTTTTCCTAGCCTTAATTTTTGGGTACCTGAAATATTTGAGTCTCTAATTCCGGAAATAATGGCCATACCGAGGAACGGGATGCGGCCCTGTATTCCCCCTTGACTTACTTCTTACACGATAGCATCAAAATGGCAATCGCGAACACTTTCTGATTTTCGAGAAAAAAAGGGGAAGGGTTTAAACCACCCTTCCGCCGACATTCTTGCCGCCATAAGTCCGCAGTACGTGTAGTCACAACAATGCCGAAGAGTGCGTTGAATACAGCTCGTCGAACTCTATCTCCAGTATAAAGGACAACTCTCTATCCCCCTGCGTTTGGACGGGAGAGGCCGGCAAAATTTCAAAAAGTGGTCATTTTCACCTTCCAAAACAGACTTTTTTCTACACAAGGAGAACAAAGGGGCTCAGAGGCCCGCGCTTTTAACTGTAGCATCCCCACATCTTCCTTAGTAATCACCGCTAAAATCGGGCAAATCCGCCGCACTTTTTCCTAGCCTTAATTTTTGGGTACCTGAAATATTTGAGTCTCTAATTCCGGAAATAATGGCCATACCGAGGAACGGGATGCGGCCCTGTATTCCCCCTTGACTTACTTCTTACACGATAGCATCAAAATGGCAATCGCGAACACTTTCTGATTTTCGAGAAAAAAAGGGGAAGGGTTTAAACCACCATTCCGCCGACATTCTTGCCGCCATAAGTCCGCAGTACGTGTAGTCACAACAATGCCGAAGAGTGCGTTGAATACAGCTCGTCGAACTCTATCTCCAGTATAAAGGACAACTCTCTATCCCCCTGCGTTTGGACGGGAGAGGCCGGCAAAATTTCAAAAAGTGGTCATTTTCACCTTCCAAAACAGACTTTTTTCTACACAAGGAGAACAAAGGGGCTCAGAGGCCCGCGCTTTTAACTGTAGCATCCCCACATCTTCCTTAGTAATCACCGCTAAAATCGGGCAAATCCGCCGCACTTTTTCCTAGCCTTAATTTTTGGGTACCTGAAATATTTGAGTCTCTAATTCCGGAAATAATGGCCATACCGAGGAACGGGATGCGGCCCTGTATTCCCCCTTGACTTACTTCTTACACGATAGCATCAAAATGGCAATCGCGAACACTTTCTGATTTTCGAGAAAAAAAGGGGAAGGGTTTAAACCACCCTTCCGCCGACATTCTTGCCGCCATAAGTCCGCAGTACGTGTAGTCACAACAATGCCGAAGAGTGCGTTGAATACAGCTCGTCGAACTCTATCTCCAGTATAAAGGACAACTCTCTATCCCCCTGCGTTTGGACGGGAGAGGCCGGCAAAATTTCAAAAAGTGGTCATTTTCACCTTCCAAAACAGACTTTTTTCTACACAAGGAGAACAAAGGGGCTCAGAGGCCCGCGCTTTTAACTGTAGCATCCCCACATCTTCCTTAGTAATCACCGCTAAAATCGGGCAAATGCGCCGCACTTTTTCCTAGCCTTAATTTTTGGGTACCTGAAATATTTGAGTCTCTAATTCCGGAAATAATGGCCATACCGAGGAACGGGATGCGGCCCTGTATTCCCCCTTGACTTACTTCTTACACGATAGCATCAAAATGGCAATCGCGAACACTTTCTGATTTTCGAGAAAAAAAGGGGAAGGGTTTAAACCACCCTTCCGCCGACATTCTTGCCGCCATAAGTCCGCAGTACGTGTAGTCACAACAATGCCGAAGAGTGCGTTGAATACAGCTCGTCGAACTCTATCTCCAGTATAAAGGACAACTCTCTATCCCCCTGCGTTTGGACGGGAGAGGCCGGCAAAATTTCAAAAAGTCGTCATTTTCACCTTCCAAAACAGACTTTTTTCTACACAAGGAGAACAAAGGGGCTCAGAGGCCCGCGCTTTTAACTGTAGCATCCCCACATCTTCCTTAGTAATCACCGCTAAAATCGGGCAAATCCGCCGCACTTTTTCCTAGCCTTAATTTTTGGGTACCTGAAATATTTGAGTCTCTAATTCCGGAAATAATGGCCATACCGAGGAACGGGATGCGGCCCTGTATTCCCCCTTGACTTACTTCTTACACGATAGCATCAAAATGGCAATCGCGAACACTTTCTGATTTTCGAGAAAAAAAGGGGAAGGGTTTAAACCACCCTTCCGCCGACATTCTTGCCGCCATAAGTCCGCAGTACGTGTAGTCACAACAATGCCGAAGAGTGCGTTGAATACAGCTCGTCGAACTCTATCTCCAGTATAAAGGACAACTCTCTATCCCCCTGCGTTTGGACGGGAGAGGCCGGCAAAATTTCAAAAAGTGGTCATTTTCACCTTCCAAAACAGACTTTTTTCTACACAAGGAGAACAAAGGGGCTCAGAGGCCCGCGCTTTTAACTGTAGCATCCCCACATCTTCCTTAGTAATCACCGCTAAAATCGGGCAAATCCGCCGCACTTTTTCCTAGCCTTAATTTTTGGGTACCTGAAATATTTGAGTCTCTAATTCCGGAAATAATGGCCATACCGAGGAACGGGATGCGGCCCTGTATTCCCCCTTGACTTACTTCTTACACGATAGCATCAAAATGGCAATCGCGAACACTTTCTGATTTTCGAGAAAAAAAGGGGAAGGGTTTAAACCACCCTTCCGCCGACATTCTTGCCGCCATAAGTCCGCAGTACGTGTAGTCACAACAATGCCGAAGAGTGCGTTGAATACAGCTCGTCGAACTCTATCTCCAGTATAAAGGACAACTCTCTATCCCCCTGCGTTTGGACGGGAGAGGCCGGCAAAATTTCAAAAAGTGGTCATTTTCACCTTCCAAAACAGACTTTTTTCTACACAAGGAGAACAAAGGGGCTCAGAGGCCCGCGCTTTTAACTGTAGCATCCCCACATCTTCCTTAGTAATCACCGCTAAAATCGGGCAAATGCGCCGCACTTTTTCCTAGCCTTAATTTTTGGGTACCTGAAATATTTGAGTCTCTAATTCCGGAAATAATGGCCATACCGAGGAACGGGATGCGGCCCTGTATTCCCCCTTGACTTACTTCTTACACGATAGCATCAAAATGGCAATCGCGAACACTTTCTGATTTTCGAGAAAAAAAGGGGAAGGGTTTAAACCACCCTTCCGCCGACATTCTTGCCGCCATAAGTCCGCAGTACGTGTAGTCACAACAATGCCGAAGAGTGCGTTGAATACAGCTCGTCGAACTCTATCTCCAGTATAAAGGACAACTCTCTATCCCCCTGCGTTTGGACGGGAGAGGCCGGCAAAATTTCAAAAAGTGGTCATTTTCACCTTCCAAAACAGACTTTTTTCTACACAAGGAGAACAAAGGGGCTCAGAGGCCCGCGCTTTTAACTGTAGCATCCCCACATCTTCCTTAGAAATCACCGCTAAAATCGGGCAAATCCGCCGCACTTTTTCCTAGCCTTAATTTTTGGGTACCTGAAATATTTGAGTCTCTAATTCCGGAAATAATGGCCATACCGAGGAACGGGATGCGGCCCTGTATTGCCCCTTGACTTACTTCTTACACGATAGCATCAAAATGGCAATCGCGAACACTTTCTGATTTTCGAGAAAAAAAGGGGAAGAGTTTAAACCACCCTTCCGCCGACATTCTTGCCGCCATAAGTCCGCAGTACGTGTAGTCACAACAATGCCGAAGAGTGCGTTGAATACAGCTCGTCGAACTCTATCTCCAGTATAAAGGACAACTCTCTATCCCCCTGCGTTTGGACGGGAAAGGCCGGCAAAATTTCAAAAAGTGGTCATTTTCACCTTCCAAAACAGACTTTTTTCTACACAAGGAGAACAAAGGGGCTCAGAGGCCCGCGCTTTTAACTGTAGCATCCCCACATCTTCCTTAGTAATCGCCGCTAAAATCGGGCAAATCCGCCGCACTTTTTCCTAGCCTTAATTTTTGGGTACCTGAAATATTTGAGTCTCTAATTCCGGAAATAATGGCCATACCGAGGAACGGGATGCGGCCCTCTATTCCCCCTTGACTTACTTCTTACACGATAGCATCAAAATGGCAATCGCGAACACTTTCTGATTTTCGAGAAAAAAAGGGGAAGGGTTTAAACCACCCTTCCGCCGACATTCTTGCCGCCATAAGTCCGCAGTACGTGTAGTCACAACAATGTCGAAGAGTGCGTTGAATACAGCTCGTCGAACTCTATCTCCAGTATAAAGGACAACTCTCTATCCCCCTGCGTTTGGACGGGAGAGGCCGGCAAAATTTCAAAAAGTGGTCATTTTCACCTTCCAAAACAGACTTTTTTCTACACAAGGAGAACAAAGGGGCTCAGAGGCCCGCGCTTTTAACTGTAGCATCCCCACATCTTCCTTAGTAATCACCGCTAAAATCGGGCAAATCCGCCGCACTTTTTCCTAGCCTTAATTTTTGGGTACCTGAAATATTTGAGTCTCTAATTCCGGAAATAATGGCCATACCGAGGAACGGGATGCGGCCCTGTATTCCCCCTTGACTTACTTCTTACACGATAGCATCAAAATGGCAATCGCGAACACTTTCTGATTTTCGAGAAAAAAAGGGGAAGGGTTTAAACCACCCTTCCGCCGACATTCTTGCCGCCATAAGTCCGCAGTACGTGTAGTCACAACAATGCCGAAGAGTGCGTTGAATACAGCTCGTCGAACTCTATCTCCAGTATAAAGGACAACTCTCTATCCCCCTGCGTTTGGACGGGAGAGGCCGGCAAAATTTCAAAAAGTGGTCATTTTCACCTTCCAAAACAGACTTTTTTCTACACAAGGAGAACAAAGGGGCTCAGAGGCCCGCGCTTTTAACTGTAGCATCCCCACATCTTCCTTAGTAATCACCGCTAAAATCGGGCAAATCCGCCGCACTTTTTCCTAGCCTTAATTTTTGGGTACCTGAAATATTTGAGTCTCTAATTCCGGAAATAATGGCCATACCGAGGAACGGGATGCGGCCCTGTATTCCCCCTTGACTTACTTCTTACACGATAGCATCAAAATGGCAATCGCGAACACTTTCTGATTTTCGAGAAAAAAAGGGGAAGGGTTTAAACCACCCTTCCGCCGACATTCTTGCCGCCATAAGTCCGCAGTACGTGTAGTCACAACAATGCCGAAGAGTGCGTTGAATACAGCTCGTCGAACTCTATCTCCAGTATAAAGGACAACTCTCTATCCCCCTGCGTTTGGACGGGAGAGGCCGGCAAAATTTCAAAAAGTGGTCATTTTCACCTTCCAAAACAGACTTTTTTCTACACAAGGAGAACAAAGGGGCTCAGAGGCCCGCGCTTTTAACTGTAGCATCCCCACATCTTCCTTAGTAATCACCGCTAAAATCGGGCAAATGCGCCGCACTTTTTCCTAGCCTTAATTTTTGGGTACCTGAAATATTTGAGTCTCTAATTCCGGAAATAATGGCCATACCGAGGAACGGGATGCGGCCCTGTATTCCCCCTTGACTTACTTCTTACACGATAGCATCAAAATGGCAATCGCGAACACTTTCTGATTTTCGAGAAAAAAAGGGGAAGGGTTTAAACCACCATTCCGCCGACATTCTTGCCGCCATAAGTCCGCAGTACGTGTAGTCACAACAATGCCGAAGAGTGCGTTGAATACAGCTCGTCGAACTCTATCTCCAGTATAAAGGACAACTCTCTATCCCCCTGCGTTTGGACGGGAGAGGCCGGCAAAATTTCAAAAAGTGGTCATTTTCACCTTCCAAAACAGACTTTTTTCTACACAAGGAGAACAAAGGGGCTCAGAGGCCCGCGCTTTTAACTGTAGCATCCCCACATCTTCCTTAGTAATCACCGCTAAAATCGGGCAAATCCGCCGCACTTTTTCCTAGCCTTAATTTTTGGGTACCTGAAATATTTGAGTCTCTAATTCCGGAAATAATGGCCATACCGAGGAACGGGATGCGGCCCTGTATTCCCCCTTGACTTACTTCTTACACGATAGCATCAAAATGGCAATCGCGAACACTTTCTGATTTTCGAGAAAAAAAGGGGAAGGGTTTAAACCACCCTTCCGCCGACATTCTTGCCGCCATAAGTCCGCAGTACGTGTAGTCACAACAATGCCGAAGAGTGCGTTGAATACAGCTCGTCGAACTCTATCTCCAGTATAAAGGACAACTCTCTATCCCCCTGCGTTTGGACGGGAGAGGCCGGCAAAATTTCAAAAAGTGGTCATTTTCACCTTCCAAAACAGACTTTTTTCTACACAAGGAGAACAAAGGGGCTCAGAGGCCCGCGCTTTTAACTGTAGCATCCCCACATCTTCCTTAGTAATCACCGCTAAAATCGGGCAAATCCGCCGCACTTTTTCCTAGCCTTAATTTTTGGGTACCTGAAATATTTGAGTCTCTAATTCCGGAAATAATGGCCATACCGAGGAACGGGATGCGGCCCTGTATTCCCCCTTGACTTACTTCTTACACGATAGCATCAAAATGGCAATCGCGAACACTTTCTGATTTTCGAGAAAAAAAGGGGAAGGGTTTAAACCACCCTTCCGCCGACATTCTTGCCGCCATAAGTCCGCAGTACGTGTAGTCACAACAATGCCGAAGAGTGCGTTGAATACAGCTCGTCGAACTCTATCTCCAGTATAAAGGACAACTCTCTATCCCCCTGCGTTTGGACGGGAGAGGCCGGCAAAATTTCAAAAAGTCGTCATTTTCACCTTCCAAAACAGACTTTTTTCTACACAAGGAGAACAAAGGGGCTCAGAGGCCCGCGCTTTTAACTGTAGCATCCCCACATCTTCCTTAGTAATCACCGCTAAAATCGGGCAAATGCGCCGCACTTTTTCCTAGCCTTAATTTTTGGGTACCTGAAATATTTGAGTCTCTAATTCCGGAAATAATGGCCATACCGAGGAACGGGATGCGGCCCTGTATTCCCCCTTGACTTACTTCTTACACGATAGCATCAAAATGGCAATCGCGAACACTTTCTGATTTTCGAGAAAAAAAGGGGAAGGGTTTAAACCACCCTTCCGCCGACATTCTTGCCGCCATAAGTCCGCAGTACGTGTAGTCACAACAATGCCGAAGAGTGCGTTGAATACAGCTCGTCGAACTCTATCTCCAGTATAAAGGACAACTCTCTATCCCCCTGCGTTTGGACGGGAGAGGCCGGCAAAATTTCAAAAAGTGGTCATTTTCACCTTCCAAAACAGACTTTTTTCTACACAAGGAGAACAAAGGGGCTCAGAGGCCCGCGCTTTTAACTGTAGCATCCCCACATCTTCCTTAGTAATCACCGCTAAAATCGGGCAAATCCGCCGCACTTTTTCCTAGCCTTAATTTTTGGGTACCTGAAATATTTGAGTCTCTAATTCCGGAAATAATGGCCATACCGAGGAACGGGATGCGGCCCTGTATTCCCCCTTGACTTACTTCTTACACGATAGCATCAAAATGGCAATCGCGAACACTTTCTGATTTTCGAGAAAAAAAGGGGAAGGGTTTAAACCACCCTTCCGCCGACATTCTTGCCGCCATAAGTCCGCAGTACGTGTAGTCACAACAATGCCGAAGAGTGCGTTGAATACAGCTCGTCGAACTCTATCTCCAGTATAAAGGACAACTCTCTATCCCCCTGCGTTTGGACGGGAGAGGCCGGCAAAATTTCAAAAAGTGGTCATTTTCACCTTCCAAAACAGACTTTTTTCTACACAAGGAGAACAAAGGGGCTCAGAGGCCCGCGCTTTTAACTGTAGCATCCCCACATCTTCCTTAGTAATCACCGCTAAAATCGGGCAAATGCGCCGCACTTTTTCCTAGCCTTAATTTTTGGGTACCTGAAATATTTGAGTCTCTAATTCCGGAAATAATGGCCATACCGAGGAACGGGATGCGGCCCTGTATTCCCCCTTGACTTACTTCTTACACGATAGCATCAAAATGGCAATCGCGAACACTTTCTGATTTTCGAGAAAAAAAGGGGAAGGGTTTAAACCACCCTTCCGCCGACATTCTTGCCGCCATAAGTCCGCAGTACGTGTAGTCACAACAATGCCGAAGAGTGCGTTGAATACAGCTCGTCGAACTCTATCTCCAGTATAAAGGACAACTCTCTATCCCCCTGCGTTTGGACGGGAGAGGCCGGCAAAATTTCAAAAAGTGGTCATTTTCACCTTCCAAAACAGACTTTTTTCTACACAAGGAGAACAAAGGGGCTCAGAGGCCCGCGCTTTTAACTGTAGCATCCCCACATCTTCCTTAGAAATCACCGCTAAAATCGGGCAAATCCGCCGCACTTTTTCCTAGCCTTAATTTTTGGGTACCTGAAATATTTGAGTCTCTAATTCCGGAAATAATGGCCATACCGAGGAACGGGATGCGGCCCTGTATTGCCCCTTGACTTACTTCTTACACGATAGCATCAAAATGGCAATCGCGAACACTTTCTGATTTTCGAGAAAAAAAGGGGAAGAGTTTAAACCACCCTTCCGCCGACATTCTTGCCGCCATAAGTCCGCAGTACGTGTAGTCACAACAATGCCGAAGAGTGCGTTGAATACAGCTCGTCGAACTCTATCTCCAGTATAAAGGACAACTCTCTATCCCCCTGCGTTTGGACGGGAGAGGCCGGCAAAATTTCAAAAAGTGGTCATTTTCACCTTCCAAAACAGACTTTTTTCTACACAAGGAGAACAAAGGGGCTCAGAGGCCCGCGCTTTTAACTGTAGCATCCCCACATCTTCCTTAGTAATCGCCGCTAAAATCGGGCAAATCCGCCGCACTTTTTCCTAGCCTTAATTTTTGGGTACCTGAAATATTTGAGTCTCTAATTCCGGAAATAATGGCCATACCGAGGAACGGGATGCGGCCCTCTATTCCCCCTTGACTTACTTCTTACACGATAGCATCAAAATGGCAATCGCGAACACTTTCTGATTTTCGAGAAAAAAAGGGGAAGGATTTAAACCACCCTTCCGCCGACATTCTTGCCGCCATAAGTCCGCAGTACGTGTAGTCACAACAATGTCGAAGAGTGCGTTGAATACAGCTCGTCGAACTCTATCTCCAGTATAAAGGACAACTCTCTATCCCCCTGCGTTTGGACGGGAGAGGCCGGCAAAATTTCAAAAAGTGGTCATTTTCACCTTCCAAAACAGACTTTTTTCTACACAAGGAGAACAAAGGGGCTCAGAGGCCCGCGCTTTTAACTGTAGCATCCCCACATCTTCCTTAGTAATCACCGCTAAAATCGGGCAAATCCGCCGCACTTTTTCCTAGCCTTAATTTTTGGGTACCTGAAATATTTGAGTCTCTAATTCCGGAAATAATGGCCATACCGAGGAACGGGATGCGGCCCTGTATTCCCCCTTGACTTACTTCTTACACGATAGCATCAAAATGGCAATCGCGAACACTTTCTGATTTTCGAGAAAAAAAGGGGAAGGGTTTAAACCACCCTTCCGCCGACATTCTTGCCGCCATAAGTCCGCAGTACGTGTAGTCACAACAATGCCGAAGAGTGCGTTGAATACAGCTCGTCGAACTCTATCTCCAGTATAAAGGACAACTCTCTATCCCCCTGCGTTTGGACGGGAGAGGCCGGCAAAATTTCAAAAAGTGGTCATTTTCACCTTCCAAAACAGACTTTTTTCTACACAAGGAGAACAAAGGGGCTCAGAGGCCCGCGCTTTTAACTGTAGCATCCCCACATCTTCCTTAGTAATCACCGCTAAAATCGGGCAAATCCGCCGCACTTTTTCCTAGCCTTAATTTTTGGGTACCTGAAATATTTGAGTCTCTAATTCCGGAAATAATGGCCATACCGAGGAACGGGATGCGGCCCTGTATTCCCCCTTGACTTACTTCTTACACGATAGCATCAAAATGGCAATCGCGAACACTTTCTGATTTTCGAGAAAAAAAGGGGAAGGGTTTAAACCACCCTTCCGCCGACATTCTTGCCGCCATAAGTCCGCAGTACGTGTAGTCACAACAATGCCGAAGAGTGCGTTGAATACAGCTCGTCGAACTCTATCTCCAGTATAAAGGACAACTCTCTATCCCCCTGCGTTTGGACGGGAGAGGCCGGCAAAATTTCAAAAAGTGGTCATTTTCACCTTCCAAAACAGACTTTTTTCTACACAAGGAGAACAAAGGGGCTCAGAGGCCCGCGCTTTTAACTGTAGCATCCCCACATCTTCCTTAGTAATCACCGCTAAAATCGGGCAAATGCGCCGCACTTTTTCCTAGCCTTAATTTTTGGGTACCTGAAATATTTGAGTCTCTAATTCCGGAAATAATGGCCATACCGAGGAACGGGATGCGGCCCTGTATTCCCCCTTGACTTACTTCTTACACGATAGCATCAAAATGGCAATCGCGAACACTTTCTGATTTTCGAGAAAAAAAGGGGAAGGGTTTAAACCACCATTCCGCCGACATTCTTGCCGCCATAAGTCCGCAGTACGTGTAGTCACAACAATGCCGAAGAGTGCGTTGAATACAGCTCGTCGAACTCTATCTCCAGTATAAAGGACAACTCTCTATCCCCCTGCGTTTGGACGGGAGAGGCCGGCAAAATTTCAAAAAGTGGTCATTTTCACCTTCCAAAACAGACTTTTTTCTACACAAGGAGAACAAAGGGGCTCAGAGGCCCGCGCTTTTAACTGTAGCATCCCCACATCTTCCTTAGTAATCACCGCTAAAATCGGGCAAATCCGCCGCACTTTTTCCTAGCCTTAATTTTTGGGTACCTGAAATATTTGAGTCTCTAATTCCGGAAATAATGGCCATACCGAGGAACGGGATGCGGCCCTGTATTCCCCCTTGACTTACTTCTTACACGATAGCATCAAAATGGCAATCGCGAACACTTTCTGATTTTCGAGAAAAAAAGGGGAAGGGTTTAAACCACCCTTCCGCCGACATTCTTGCCGCCATAAGTCCGCAGTACGTGTAGTCACAACAATGCCGAAGAGTGCGTTGAATACAGCTCGTCGAACTCTATCTCCAGTATAAAGGACAACTCTCTATCCCCCTGCGTTTGGACGGGAGAGGCCGGCAAAATTTCAAAAAGTGGTCATTTTCACCTTCCAAAACAGACTTTTTTCTACACAAGGAGAACAAAGGGGCTCAGAGGCCCGCGCTTTTAACTGTAGCATCCCCACATCTTCCTTAGTAATCACCGCTAAAATCGGGCAAATGCGCCGCACTTTTTCCTAGCCTTAATTTTTGGGTACCTGAAATATTTGAGTCTCTAATTCCGGAAATAATGGCCATACCGAGGAACGGGATGCGGCCCTGTATTCCCCCTTGACTTACTTCTTACACGATAGCATCAAAATGGCAATCGCGAACACTTTCTGATTTTCGAGAAAAAAAGGGGAAGGGTTTAAACCACCCTTCCGCCGACATTCTTGCCGCCATAAGTCCGCAGTACGTGTAGTCACAACAATGCCGAAGAGTGCGTTGAATACAGCTCGTCGAACTCTATCTCCAGTATAAAGGACAACTCTCTATCCCCCTGCGTTTGGACGGGAGAGGCCGGCAAAATTTCAAAAAGTGGTCATTTTCACCTTCCAAAACAGACTTTTTTCTACACAAGGAGAACAAAGGGGCTCAGAGGCCCGCGCTTTTAACTGTAGCATCCCCACATCTTCCTTAGTAATCACCGCTAAAATCGGGCAAATGCGCCGCACTTTTTCCTAGCCTTAATTTTTGGGTACCTGAAATATTTGAGTCTCTAATTCCGGAAATAATGGCCATACCGAGGAACGGGATGCGGCCCTGTATTCACCCTTGACTTACTTCTTACACGATAGCATCAAAATGGCAATCGCGAACACTTTCTGATTTTCGAGAAAAAAAGGGGAAGGGTTTAAACCACCATTCCGCCGACATTCTTGCCGCCATAAGTCCGCAGTACGTGTAGTCACAACAATGCCGAAGAGTGCGTTGAATACAGCTCGTCGAACTCTATCTCCAGTATAAAGGACAACTCTCTATCCCCCTGCGTTTGGACGGGAGAGGCCGGCAAAATTTCAAAAAGTGGTCATTTTCACCTTCCAAAACAGACTTTTTTCTACACAAGGAGAACAAAGGGGCTCAGAGGCCCGCGCTTTTAACTGTAGCATCCCCACATCTTCCTTAGTAATCACCGCTAAAATCGGGCAAATCCGCCGCACTTTTTCCTAGCCTTAATTTTTGGGTACCTGAAATATTTGAGTCTCTAATTCCGGAAATAATGGCCATACCGAGGAACGGGATGCGGCCCTGTATTCCCCCTTGACTTACTTCTTACACGATAGCATCAAAATGGCAATCGCGAACACTTTCTGATTTTCGAGAAAAAAAGGGGAAGGGTTTAAACCACCCTTCCGCCGACATTCTTGCCGCCATAAGTCCGCAGTACGTGTAGTCACAACAATGCCGAAGAGTGCGTTGAATACAGCTCGTCGAACTCTATCTCCAGTATAAAGGACAACTCTCTATCCCCCTGCGTTTGGACGGGAGAGGCCGGCAAAATTTCAAAAAGTGGTCATTTTCACCTTCCAAAACAGACTTTTTTCTACACAAGGAGAACAAAGGGGCTCAGAGGCCCGCGCTTTTAACTGTAGCATCCCCACATCTTCCTTAGTAATCACCGCTAAAATCGGGCAAATCCGCCGCACTTTTTCCTAGCCTTAATTTTTGGGTACCTGAAATATTTGAGTCTCTAATTCCGGAAATAATGGCCATACCGAGGAACGGGATGCGGCCCTGTATTCCCCCTTGACTTACTTCTTACACGATAGCATCAAAATGGCAATCGCGAACACTTTCTGATTTTCGAGAAAAAAAGGGGAAGGGTTTAAACCACCCTTCCGCCGACATTCTTGCCGCCATAAGTCCGCAGTACGTGTAGTCACAACAATGCCGAAGAGTGCGTTGAATACAGCTCGTCGAACTCTATCTCCAGTATAAAGGACAACTCTCTATCCCCCTGCGTTTGGACGGGAGAGGCCGGCAAAATTTCAAAAAGTGGTCATTTTCACCTTCCAAAACAGACTTTTTTCTACACAAGGAGAACAAAGGGGCTCAGAGGCCCGCGCTTTTAACTGTAGCATCCCCACATCTTCCTTAGTAATCACCGCTAAAATCGGGCAAATGCGCCGCACTTTTTCCTAGCCTTAATTTTTGGGTACCTGAAATATTTGAGTCTCTAATTCCGGAAATAATGGCCATACCGAGGAACGGGATGCGGCCCTGTATTCCCCCTTGACTTACTTCTTACACGATAGCATCAAAATGGCAATCGCGAACACTTTCTGATTTTCGAGAAAAAAAGGGGAAGGGTTTAAACCACCCTTCCGCCGACATTCTTGCCGCCATAAGTCCGCAGTACGTGTAGTCACAACAATGCCGAAGAGTGCGTTGAATACAGCTCGTCGAACTCTATCTCCAGTATAAAGGACAACTCTCTATCCCCCTGCGTTTGGACGGGAGAGGCCGGCAAAATTTCAAAAAGTGGTCATTTTCACCTTCCAAAACAGACTTTTTTCTACACAAGGAGAACAAAGGGGCTCAGAGGCCCGCGCTTTTAACTGTAGCATCCCCACATCTTCCTTAGTAATCACCGCTAAAATCGGGCAAATCCGCCGCACTTTTTCCTAGCCTTAATTTTTGGGTACCTGAAATATTTGAGTCTCTAATTCCGGAAATAATGGCCATACCGAGGAACGGGATGCGGCCCTGTATTCCCCCTTGACTTACTTCTTACACGATAGCATCAAAATGGCAATCGCGAACACTTTCTGATTTTCGAGAAAAAAAGGGGAAGGGTTTAAACCACCCTTCCGCCGACATTCTTGCCGCCATAAGTCCGCAGTACGTGTAGTCACAACAATGCCGAAGAGTGCGTTGAATACAGCTCGTCGAACTCTATCTCCAGTATAAAGGACAACTCTCTATCCCCCTGCGTTTGGACGGGAGAGGCCGGCAAAATTTCAAAAAGTGGTCATTTTCACCTTCCAAAACAGACTTTTTTCTACACAAGGAGAACAAAGGGGCTCAGAGGCCCGCGCTTTTAACTGTAGCATCCCCACATCTTCCTTAGTAATCACCGCTAAAATCGGGCAAATCCGCCGCACTTTTTCCTAGCCTTAATTTTTGGGTACCTGAAATATTTGAGTCTCTAATTCCGGAAATAATGGCCATACCGAGGAACGGGATGCGGCCCTGTATTCCCCCTTGACTTACTTCTTACACGATAGCATCAAAATGGCAATCGCGAACACTTTCTGATTTTCGAGAAAAAAAGGGGAAGGGTTTAAACCACCCTTCCGCCGACATTCTTGCCGCCATAAGTCCGCAGTACGTGTAGTCACAACAATGCCGAAGAGTGCGTTGAATACAGCTCGTCGAACTCTATCTCCAGTATAAAGGACAACTCTCTATCCCCCTGCGTTTGGACGGGAGAGGCCGGCAAAATTTCAAAAAGTGGTCATTTTCACCTTCCAAAACAGACTTTTTTCTACACAAGGAGAACAAAGGGGCTCAGAGGCCCTCGCTTTTAACTGTAGCATCCCCACATCTTCCTTAGTAATCACCGCTAAAATCGGGCAAATCCGCCGCACTTTTTCCTAGCCTTAATTTTTGGGTACCTGAAATATTTGAGTCTCTAATTCCGGAAATAATGGCCATACCGAGGAACGGGATGCGGCCCTGTATTCCCCCTTGACTTACTTCTTACACGATAGCATCAAAATGGCAATCGCGAACACTTTCTGATTTTCGAGAAAAAAAGGGGAAGGGTTTAAACCACCCTTCCGCCGACATTCTTGCCGCCATAAGTCCGCAGTACGTGTAGTCACAACAATGCCGAAGAGTGCGTTGAATACAGCTCGTCGAACTCTATCTCCAGTATAAAGGACAACTCTCTATCCCCCTGCGTTTGGACGGGAGAGGCCGGCAAAATTTCAAAAAGTGGTCATTTTCACCTTCCAAAACAGACTTTTTTCTACACAAGGAGAACAAAGGGGCTCAGAGGCCCGCGCTTTTAACTGTAGCATCCCCACATCTTCCTTAGTAATCACCGCTAAAATCGGGCAAATGCGCCGCACTTTTTCCTACCCTTAATTTTTGGGTACCTGAAATATTTGAGTCTCTAATTCCGGAAATAATGGCCATACCGAGGAACGGGATGCGGCCCTGTATTCCCCCTTGACTTACTTCTTACACGATAGCATCAAAATGGCAATCGCGAACACTTTCTGATTTTCGAGAAAAAAAGGGGAAGGGTTTAAACCACCATTCCGCCGACATTCTTGCCGCCATAAGTCCGCAGTACGTGTAGTCACAACAATGCCGAAGAGTGCGTTGAATACAGCTCGTCGAACTCTATCTCCAGTATAAAGGACAACTCTCTATCCCCCTGCGTTTGGACGGGAGAGGCCGGCAAAATTTCAAAAAGTGGTCATTTTCACCTTCCAAAACAGACTTTTTTCTACACAAGGAGAACAAAGGGGCTCAGAGGCCCGCGCTTTTAACTGTAGCATCCCCACATCTTCCTTAGTAATCACCGCTAAAATCGGGCAAATCCGCCGCACTTTTTCCTAGCCTTAATTTTTGGGTACCTGAAATATTTGAGTCTCTAATTCCGGAAATAATGGCCATACCGAGGAACGGGATGCGGCCCTGTATTCCCCCTTGACTTACTTCTTACACGATAGCATCAAAATGGCAATCGCGAACACTTTCTGATTTTCGAGAAAAAAAGGGGAAGGGTTTAAACCACCCTTCCGCCGACATTCTTGCCGCCATAAGTCCGCAGTACGTGTAGTCACAACAATGCCGAAGAGTGCGTTGAATACAGCTCGTCGAACTCTATCTCCAGTATAAAGGACAACTCTCTATCCCCCTGCGTTTGGACGGGAGAGGCCGGCAAAATTTCAAAAAGTGGTCATTTTCACCTTCCAAAACAGACTTTTTTCTACACAAGGAGAACAAAGGGGCTCAGAGGCCCGCGCTTTTAACTGTAGCATCCCCACATCTTCCTTAGTAATCACCGCTAAAATCGGGCAAATGCGCCGCACTTTTTCCTAGCCTTAATTTTTGGGTACCTGAAATATTTGAGTCTCTAATTCCGGAAATAATGGCCATACCGAGGAACGGGATGCGGCCCTGTATTCCCCCTTGACTTACTTCTTACACGATAGCATCAAAATGGCAATCGCGAACACTTTCTGATTTTCGAGAAAAAAAGGGGAAGGGTTTAAACCACCCTTCCGCCGACATTCTTGCCGCCATAAGTCCGCAGTACGTGTAGTCACAACAATGCCGAAGAGTGCGTTGAATACAGCTCGTCGAACTCTATCTCCAGTATAAAGGACAACTCTCTATCCCCCTGCGTTTGGACGGGAGAGGCCGGCAAAATTTCAAAAAGTGGTCATTTTCACCTTCCAAAACAGACTTTTTTCTACACAAGGAGAACAAAGGGGCTCAGAGGCCCGCGCTTTTAACTGTAGCATCCCCACATCTTCCTTAGTAATCACCGCTAAAATCGGGCAAATGCGCCGCACTTTTTCCTAGCCTTAATTTTTGGGTACCTGAAATATTTGAGTCTCTAATTCCGGAAATAATGGCCATACCGAGGAACGGGATGCGGCCCTGTATTCCCCCTTGACTTACTTCTTACACGATAGCATCAAAATGGCAATCGCGAACACTTTCTCATTTTCGAGAAAAAAAGGGGAAGGGTTTAAACCACCCTTCCGCCGACATTCTTGCCGCCATAAGTCCGCAGTACGTGTAGTCACAACAATGCCGAAGAGTGCGTTGAATACAGCTCGTCGAACTCTATCTCCAGTATAAAGGACAACTCTCTATCCCCCTGCGTTTGGACGGGAGAGGCCGGCAAAATTTCAAAAAGTGGTCATTTTCACCTTCCAAAACAGACTTTTTTCTACACAAGGAGAACAAAGGGGCTCAGAGGCCCGCGCTTTTAACTGTAGCATCCCCACATCTTCCTTAGTAATCGCCGCTAAAATCGGGCAAATCCGCCGCACTTTTTCCTAGCCTTAATTTTTGGGTACCTGAAATATTTGAGTCTCTAATTCCGGAAATAATGGCCATACCGAGGAACGGGATGCGGCCCTGTATTCACCCTTGACTTACTTCTTACACGATAGCATCAAAATGGCAATCGCGAACACTTTCTGATTTTCGAGAAAAAAAGGGGAAGGGTTTAAACCACCATTCCGCCGACATTCTTGCCGCCATAAGTCCGCAGTACGTGTAGTCACAACAATGCCGAAGAGTGCGTTGAATACAGCTCGTCGAACTCTATCTCCAGTATAAAGGACAACTCTCTATCCCCCTGCGTTTGGACGGGAGAGGCCGGCAAAATTTCAAAAAGTGGTCATTTTCACCTTCCAAAACAGACTTTTTTCTACACAAGGAGAACAAAGGGGCTCAGAGGCCAGCGCTTTTAACTGTAGCATCCCCACATCTTCCTTAGTAATCACCGCTAAAATCGGGCAAATCCGCCGCACTTTTTCCTAGCCTTAATTTTTGGGTACCTGAAATATTTGAGTCTCTAATTCCGGAAATAATGGCCATACCGAGGAACGGGATGCGGCCCTGTATTCCCCCTTGACTTACTTCTTACACGATAGCATCAAAATGGCAATCGCGAACACTTTCTGATTTTCGAGAAAAAAAGGGGAAGGGTTTAAACCACCCTTCCGCCGACATTCTTGCCGCCATAAGTCCGCAGTACGTGTAGTCACAACAATGCCGAAGAGTGCGTTGAATACAGCTCGTCGAACTCTATCTCCAGTATAAAGGACAACTCTCTATCCCCCTGCGTTTGGACGGGAGAGGCCGGCAAAATTTCAAAAAGTGGTCATTTTCACCTTCCAAAACAGACTTTTTTCTACACAAGAAGAACAAAGGGGCTCAGAGGCCCGCGCTTTTACCTGTAGCATCCCCACATCTTCCTTAGTAATCACCGCTAAAATCGGGCAAATCCGCCGCACTTTTTCCTAGCCTTAATTTTTGGGTACCTGAAATATTTGAGTCTCTAATTCCGGAAATAATGGCCATACCGAGGAACGGGATGCGGCCCTGTATTCCCCCTTGACTTACTTCTTACACGATAGCATCAAAATGGCAATCGCGAACACTTTCTGATTTTCGAGAAAAAAAGGGGAAGGGTTTAAACCACCCTTCCGCCGACATTCTTGCCGCCATAAGTCCGCAGTACGTGTAGTCACAACAATGCCGAAGAGTGCGTTGAATACAGCTCGTCGAACTCTATCTCCAGTATAAAGGACAACTCTCTATCCCCCTGCGTTTGGACGGGAGAGGCAGGCAAAATTTCAAAAAGTGGTCATTTTCACCTTCCAAAACAGACTTTTTTCTACACAAGGAGAACAAAGGGGCTCAGAGGCCCGCGCTTTTAACTGTAGCATCCCCACATCTTCCTTAGTAATCACCGCTAAAATCGGGCAAATGCGCCGCACTTTTTCCTAGCCTTAATTTTTGGGTACCTGAAATATTTGAGTCTCTAATTCCGGAAATAATGGCCATACCGAGGAACGGGATGCGGCCCTGTATTCCCCCTTGACTTACTTCTTACACGATAGCATCAAAATGGCAATCGCGAACACTTTCTGATTTTCGAGAAAAAAAGGGGAAGGGTTTAAACCACCATTCCGCCGACATTCTTGCCGCCATAAGTCCGCAGTACGTGTAGTCACAACAATGCCGAAGAGTGCGTTGAATACAGCTCGTCGAACTCTATCTCCAGTATAAAGGACAACTCTCTATCCCCCTGCGTTTGGACG
The DNA here is from genome assembly GCF_040183065.1 of Periplaneta americana. Classification (NCBI taxonomy): domain Eukaryota; kingdom Metazoa; phylum Arthropoda; class Insecta; order Blattodea; family Blattidae; genus Periplaneta; species Periplaneta americana. The sequence goes on along the minus strand of NC_091125.1, from coordinate 171,184,610 downwards.
GGAGAGGCCGGCAAAATTTCAAAAAGTGGTCATTTTCACCTTCCAAAACAGACTTTTTTCTACACAAGGAGAACAAAGGGGCTCAGAGGCCCGCGCTTTTAACTGTAGCATCCCCACATCTTCCTTAGTAATCACCGCTAAAATCGGGCAAATCCGCCGCACTTTTTCCTAGCCTTAATTTTTGGGTACCTGAAATATTTGAGTCTCTAATTCCGGAAATAATGGCCATACCGAGGAACGGGATGCGGCCCTGTATTCCCCCTTGACTTACTTCTTACACGATAGCATCAAAATGGCAATCGCGAACACTTTCTGATTTTCGAGAAAAAAGGGGAGGGGTTTAAACCACCCTTCCGCCGACATTCTTGCCGCCATAAGTCCGCAGTACGTGTAGTCACAACAATGCCGAAGAGTGCGTTGAATACAGCTCGTCGAACTCTATCTCCAGTATAAAGGACAACTCTCTATCCCCCTGCGTTTGGACGGGAGAGGCCGGGAAAATTTCAAAAAGTGGTCATTTTCACCTTCCAAAACAGACTTTTTTCTACACAAGGAGAACAAAGGGGCTCAGAGGCCCGCGCTTTTAACTGTAGCATCCCCACATCTTCCTTAGTAATCACCGCTAAAATCGGGCAAATGCGCCGCACTTTTTCCTAGCCTTAATTTTTGGGTACCTGAAATATTTGAGTCTCTAATTCCGGAAATAATGGCCATACCGAGGAACGGGATGCGGCCCTGTATTCCCCCTTGACTTACTTCTTACACGATAGCATCAAAATGGCAATCGCGAACACTTTCTGATTTTCGAGAAAAAAAGGGGAAGGGTTTAAACCACCCTTCCGCCGACATTCTTGCCGCCATAAGTCCGCAGTACGTGTAGTCACAACAATGCCGAAGAGTGCGTTGAATACAGCTCGTCGAACTCTATCTCCAGTATAAAGGAGAACTCTCTATCCCCCTGCGTTTGGACGGGAGAGGCCGGCAAAATTTCAAAAAGTGGTCATTTTCACCTTCCAAAACAGACTTTTTTCTACACAAGGAGAACAAAGGGGCTCAGAGGCCCGCGCTTTTAACTGTAGCATCCCCACATCTTCCTTAGTAATCACCGCTAAAATCGGGAAAATCCGCCGCACTTTTTCCTAGCCTTAATTTTTGGGTACCTGAAATATTTGAGTCTCTAATTCCGGAAATAATGGCCATACCGAGGAACGGGATGCGGCCCTGTATTCACCCTTGACTTACTTCTTACACGATAGCATCAAAATGGCAATCGCGAACACTTTCTGATTTTCGAGAAAAAAAGGGGAAGGGTTTAAACCACCCTTCCGCCGACATTCTTGCTGCCATAAGTCCGCAGTACGTGTAGTCACAACAATGCCGAAGAGTGCGTTGAATACAGCTCGTCGAACTCTATCTCCAGTATAAAGGACAACTCTCTATCCCCCTGCGTTTGGACGGGAGAGGCCGGCAAAATTTCAAAAAGTGGTCATTTTCACCTTCCAAAACAGACTTTTTTCTACACAAGGAGAACAAAGGGGCTCAGAGGCCCGCGCTTTTAACTGTAGCATCCCCACATCTTCCTTAGTAATCGCCGCTAAAATCGGGCAAATCCGCCGCACTTTTTCCTAGCCTTAATTTTTGGGTACCTGAAATATTTGAGTCTCTAATTCCGGAAATAATGGCCATACCGAGGAACGGGATGCGGCCCTGTAGTCACCCTTGACTTACTTCTTACACGATAGCATCAAAATGGCAATCGCGAACACTTTCTGATTTTCGAGAAAAAAAGGGGAAGGGTTTAAACCACCATTCCGCCGACATTCTTGCCGCCATAAGTCCGCAGTACGTGTAGTCACAACAATGCCGAAGAGTGCGTTGAATACAGCTCGTCGAACTCTATCTCCAGTATAAAGGACAACTCTCTATCCCCCTGCGTTTGGACGGGAGAGGCCGGCAAAATTTCAAAAAGTGGTCATTTTCACCTTCCAAAACAGACTTTTTTCTACACAAGGAGAACAAAGGGGCTCAGAGGCCCGCGCTTTTAACTGTAGCATCCCCACATCTTCCTTAGTAATCACCGCTAAAATCGGGCAAATGCGCCGCACTTTTTCCTAGCCTTAATTTTTGGGTACCTGAAATATTTGAGTCTCTAATTCCGGAAATAATGGCCATACCGAGGAACGGGATGCGGCCCTGTATTCCCCCTTGACTTACTTCTTACACGATAGCATCAAAATGGCTATCGCGAACACTTTCTGATTTTCGAGAAACCCTTCCGCCGACATTCTTGCCGCCATAAGTCCGCAGTACGTGTAGTCACAACAATGCCGAAGAGTGCGTTGAATACAGCTCGTCGAACTCTATCTCCAGTATAAAGGACAACTCTCTATCCCCCTGCGTTGAATACAGCTCGTCGAACTCTATCTCCAGTATAAAGGACAACTCTCTATCCCCCTGCGTTTGGACGGGAGAGGCCGGCAAAATTTCAAAAAGTGGTTATTTTCACCTTCCAAAACAGACTTTTTTCTACACAAGGAGAACAAAGGGGCTCAGAGGCCCGCGCTTTTAACTGTAGCATCCCCACATCTTCCTTAGTAATCACCGCTAAAATCGGGCAAATGCGCCGCACTTTTTCCTAGCCTTAATTTTTGGGTACCTGAAATATTTGAGTCTCTAATTCCGGAAATAATGGCCATACCGAGGAACGGGATGCGGCCCTGTATTCCCCCTTGACTTACTTCTTACACGATAGCATCAAAATGGCAATCGCGAACACTTTCTGATTTTCGAGAAAAAAAGGGGAAGGGTTTAAACCACCATTCCGCCGACATTCTTGCCGCCATAAGTCCGCAGTACGTGTAGTCACAACAATGCCGAAGAGTGCGTTGAATACAGCTCGTCGAACTCTATCTCCAGTATAAAGGACAACTCTCTATCCCCCTGCGTTTGGACGGGAGAGGCCGGCAAAATTTCAAAAAGTGGTCATTTTCACCTTCCAAAACAGACTTTTTTCTACACAAGGAGAACAAAGGGGCTCAGAGGCCCGCGCTTTTAACTGTAGCATCCCCACATCTTCCTTAGTAATCACCGCTAAAATCGGGCAAATCCGCCGCACTTTTTCCTAGCCTTAATTTTTGGGTACCTGACATATTTGAGTCTCTAATTCCGGAAATAATGGCCATACCGAGGAACGGGATGCGGCCCTGTATTCCCCCTTGACTTACTTCTTACACGATAGCATCAAAATGGCAATCGCGAACACTTTCTGATTTTCGAGAAAAAAAGGGGAAGGGTTTAAACCACCCTTCCGCCGACATTCTTGCCGCCATAAGTCCGCAGTACGTGTAGTCACAACAATGCCGAAGAGTGCGTTGAATACAGCTCGTCGAACTCTATCTCCAGTATAAAGGACAACTCTCTATCCCCCTGCGTTTGGACGGGAGAGGCCGGCAAAATTTCCAAAAGTGGTCATTTTCACCTTCCAAAACAGACTTTTTTCTACACAAGGAGAACAAAGGGGCTCAGAGGCCCGCGCTTTTAACTGTAGCATCCCCACATCTTCCTTAGTAATCACCGCTAAAATCGGGCAAATCCGCCGCACTTTTTCCTAGCCTTAATTTTTGGGTACCTGAAATATTTGAGTCTCTAATTCCGGAAATAATGGCCATACCGAGGAACGGGATGCGGCCCTGTATTCCCCCTTGACTTACTTCTTACACGATAGCATCAAAATGGCAATCGCGAACACTTTCTGATTTTCGAGAAAAAAGGGGAAGGGTTTAAACCACCCTTCCGCCGACATTCTTGCCGCCATAAGTCCGCAGTACGTGTAGTCACAACAATGCCGAAGAGTGCGTTGAATACAGCTCGTCGAACTCTATCTCCAGTATAAAGGACAACTCTCTATCCCCCTGCGTTTGGACGGGAGAGGCCGGCAAAATTTCAAAAAGTGGTCATTTTCACCTTCCAAAACAGACTTTTTTCTACACAAGGAGAACAAAGGGGCTCAGAGGCCCGCGCTTTTAACTGTAGCATCCCCACATCTTCCTTAGTAATCACCGCTAAAATCGGGCAAATGCGCCGCACTTTTTCCTAGCCTTAATTTTTGGGTACCTGAAATATTTGAGTCTCTAATTCCGGAAATAATGGCCATACCGAGGAACGGGATGCGGCCCTGTATTCCCCCTTGACTTACTTCTTACACGATAGCATCAAAATGGCAATCGCGAACACTTTCTGATTTTCGAGAAAAAAAGGGGAAGGGTTTAAACCACCCTTCCGCCGACATTCTTGCCGCCATAAGTCCGCAGTACGTGTAGTCACAACAATGCCGAAGAGTGCGTTGAATACAGCTCGTCGAACTCTATCTCCAGTATAAAGGAGAACTCTCTATCCCCCTGCGTTTGGACGGGAGAGGCCGGCAAAATTTCAAAAAGTGGTCATTTTCACCTTCCAAAACAGACTTTTTTCTACACAAGGAGAACAAAGGGGCTCAGAGGCCCGCGCTTTTAACTGTAGCATCCCCACATCTTCCTTAGTAATCACCGCTAAAATCGGGCAAATCCGCCGCACTTTTTCCTAGCCTTAATTTTTGGGTACCTGAAATATTTGAGTCTCTAATTCCGGAAATAATGGCCATACCGAGGAACGGGATGCGGCCCTGTATTCACCCTTGACTTACTTCTTACACGATAGCATCAAAATGGCAATCGCGAACACTTTCTGATTTTCGAGAAAAAAAGGGGAAGGGTTTAAACCACCCTTCCGCCGACATTCTTGCTGCCATAAGTCCGCAGTACGTGTAGTCACAACAATGCCGAAGAGTGCGTTGAATACAGCTCGTCGAACTCTATCTCCAGTATAAAGGACAACTCTCTATCCCCCTGCGTTTGGACGGGAGAGGCCGGCAAAATTTCAAAAAGTGGTCATTTTCACCTTCCAAAACAGACTTTTTTCTACACAAGGAGAACAAAGGGGCTCAGAGGCCCGCGCTTTTAACTGTAGCATCCCCACATCTTCCTTAGTAATCGCCGCTAAAATCGGGCAAATCCGCCGCACTTTTTCCTAGCCTTAATTTTTGGGTACCTGAAATATTTGAGTCTCTAATTCCGGAAATAATGGCCATACCGAGGAACGGGATGCGGCCCTGTAGTCACCCTTGACTTACTTCTTACACGATAGCATCAAAATGGCAATCGCGAACACTTTCTGATTTTCGAGAAAAAAAGGGGAAGGGTTTAAACCACCATTCCGCCGACATTCTTGCCGCCATAAGTCCGCAGTACGTGTAGTCACAACAATGCCGAAGAGTGCGTTGAATACAGCTCGTCGAACTCTATCTCCAGTATAAAGGACAACTCTCTATCCCCCTGCGTTTGGACGGGAGAGGCCGGCAAAATTTCAAAAAGTGGTCATTTTCACCTTCCAAAACAGACTTTTTTCTACACAAGGAGAACAAAGGGGCTCAGAGGCCCGCGCTTTTAACTGTAGCATCCCCACATCTTCCTTAGTAATCACCGCTAAAATCGGGCAAATCCGCCGCACTTTTTCCTAGCCTTAATTTTTGGGTACGTGAAATATTTGAGTCTCTAATTCCGGAAATAATGGCCATACCGAGGAACGGGATGCGGCCCTGTATTCCCCCTTGACTTACTTCTTACACGATAGCATCAAAATGGCAATCGCGAACACTTTCTGATTTTCGAGAAAAAAAGGGGAAGGGTTTAAACCACCCTTCCGCCGACATTCTTGCCGCCATAAGTCCGCAGTACGTGTAGTCACAACAATGCCGAAGAGTGCGTTGAATACAGCTCGTCGAACTCTATCTCCAGTATAAAGGACAACTCTCTATCCCCCTGCGTTTGGACGGGAGAGGCCGGCAAAATTTCAAAAAGTGGTCATTTTCACCTTCCAAAACAGACTTTTTTCTACACAAGGAGAACAAAGGGGCTCAGAGGCCCGCGCTTTTAACTGTAGCATCCCCACATCTTCCTTAGTAATCACCGCTAAAATCGGGCAAATGCGCCGCACTTTTTCCTAGCCTTAATTTTTGGGTACCTGAAATATTTGAGTCTCTAATTCCGGAAATAATGGCCATACCGAGGAACGGGATGCGGCCCTGTATTCCCCCTTGACTTACTTCTTACACGATAGCATCAAAATGGCAATCGCGAACACTTTCTGATTTTCGAGAAAAAAAGGGAAAGGGTTTAAACCACCCTTCCGCCGACATTCTTGCCGCCATAAGTCCGCAGTACGTGTAGTCACAACAATGCCGAAGAGTGCGTTGAATACAGCTCGTCGAACTCTATCTCCAGTATAAAGGACAACTCTCTATCCCCCTGCGTTTGGACGGGAGAGGCCGGCAAAATTTCAAAAAGTGGTCATTTTCACCTTCCAAAACAGACTTTTTTCTACACAAGGAGAACAAAGGGGCTCAGAGGCCCGCGCTTTTAACTGTAGCATCCCCACATCTTCCTTAGTAATCACCGCTAAAATCGGGCAAATCCGCCGCACTTTTTCCTAGCCTTAATTTTTGGGTACCTGAAATATTTGAGTCTCTAATTCCGGAAATAATGGCCATACCGAGGAACGGGATGCGGCCCTGTATTCCCCCTTGACTTACTTCTTACACGATAGCATCAAAATGGCAATCGCGAACACTTTCTGATTTTCGAGAAAAAAAGGGGAAGGGTTTAAACCACCCTTCCGCCGACATTCTTGCCGCCATAAGTCCGCAGTACGTGTAGTCACAACAATGCCGAAGAGTGCGTTGAATACAGCTCGTCGAACTCTATCTCCAGTATAAAGGACAACTCTCTATCCCCCTGCGTTTGGACGGGAGAGGCCGGCAAAATTTCAAAAAGTGGTCATTTTCACCTTCCAAAACAGACTTTTTTCTACACAAGGAGAACAAAGGGGCTCAGAGGCCCGCGCTTTTAACTGTAGCATCCCCACATCTTCCTTAGTAATCACCGCTAAAATCGGGCAAATGCGCCGCACTTTTTCCTAGCCTTAATTTTTGGGTACCTGAAATATTTGAGTCTCTAATTCCGGAAATAATGGCCATACCGAGGAACGGGATGCGGCCCTGTATTCCCCCTTGACTTACTTCTTACACGATAGCATCAAAATGGCAATCGCGAACACTTTCTGATTTTCGAGAAAAAAGGGGAAGGGTTTAAACCACCCTTCCGCCGACATTCTTGCCGCCATAAGTCCGCAGTACATGTAGTCACAACAATGCCGAAGAGTGCGTTGAATACAGCTCGTCGAACTCTATCTCCAGTATAAAGGACAACTCTCTATCCCCCTGCGTTTGGACGGGAGAGGCCGGCAAAATTTCAAAAAGTGGTCATTTTCACCTTCCAAAACAGCCTTTTTTCTACACAAGGAGAACAAAGGGGCTCAGAGGCCCGCGCTTTTAACTGTAGCATCCCCACATCTTCCTTAGTAATCACCGCTAAAATCGGGCAAATGCGCCGCACTTTTTCCTAGCCTTAATTTTTGGGTACCTGAAATATTTGAGTCTCTAATTCCGGAAATAATGGCCATACCGAGGAACGGGATGCGGCCCTGTATTCCCCCTTGACTTACTTCTTACACGATAGCATCAAAATGGCAATCGCGAACACTTTCTGATTTTCGAGAAAAAAAGGGGAAGGGATTAAACCACCCTTCCGCCGACATTCTTGCCGCCATAAGTCCGCAGTACGTGTAGTCACAACAATGCCGAAGAGTGCGTTGAATACAGCTCGTCGAACTCTATCTCCAGTATAAAGGACAACTCTCTATCCCCCTGCGTTTGGACGGGAGAGGCCGGCAAAATTTCAAAAAGTGGTCATTTTCACCTTCCAAAACAGACTTTTTTCTACACAAGGAGAACAAAGGGGCTCAGAGGCCCGCGCTTTTAACTGTAGCATCCCCACATCTTCCTTAGTAATCACCGCTAAAATCGGGCAAATCCGCCGCACTTTTTCCTAGCCTTAATTTTTGGGTACCTGAAATATTTGAGTCTCTAATTCCGGAAATAATGGCCATACCGAGGAACGGGATGCGGCCCTGTATTCACCCTTGACTTACTTCTTACACGATAGCATCAAAATGGCAATCGCGAACACTTTCTGATTTTCGAGAAAAAAAGGGGAAGGGTTTAAACCACCCTTCCGCCGACATTCTTGCCGCCATAAGTCCGCAGTACGTGTAGTCACAACAATGCCGAAGAGTGCGTTGAATACAGCTCGTCGAACTCTATCTCCAGTATAAAGGACAACTCTCTATCCCCCTGCGTTTGGACGGGAGAGGCCGGCAAAATTTCAAAAAGTGGTCATTTTCACCTTCCAAAACAGACTTTTTTCTACACAAGGAGAACAAAGGGGCTCAGAGGCCCGCGCTTTTAACTGTAGCATCCCCACATCTTCCTTAGTAATCGCCGCTAAAATCGGGCAAATCCGCCGCACTTTTTCCTAGCCTTAATTTTTGGGTACCTGAAATATTTGAGTCTCTAATTCCGGAAATAATGGCCATACCGAGGAACGGGATGCGGCCCTGTAGTCACCCTTGACTTACTTCTTACACGATAGCATCAAAATGGCAATCGCGAACACTTTCTGATTTTCGAGAAAAAAAGGGGAAGGGTTTAAACCACCCTTCCGCCGACATTCTTGCCGCCATAAGTCCACAGTACGTGTAGTCACAACAATGCCGAAGAGTGCGTTGAATACAGCTCGTCGAACTCTATCTCCAGTATAAAGAACAACTCTCTATCCCCCTGCGTTTGGACGGGAGAGGCCGGCAAAATTTCAAAAAGTGGTCATTTTCACCTTCCAAAACAGACTTTTTTCTACACAAGGAGAACAAAGGGGCTCAGAGGCCCGCGCTTTTAACTGTAGCATCCCCACATCTTCCTTAGTAATCACCGCTAAAATCGGGCAAATGCGCCGCACTTTTTCCTAGCCTTAATTTTTGGGTACCTGAAATATTTGAGTCTCTAATTCCGGAAATAATGGCCATACCGAGGAACGGGATGCGGCCCTGTATTCCCCCTTGACTTAATTCTTACACGATAGCATCAAAATGGCTATCGCGAACACTTTCTGATTTTCGAGAAACCCTTCCGCCGACATTCTTGCCGCCATAAGTCCGCAGTACGTGTAGTCACAACAATGCCGAAGAGTGCGTTGAATACAGCTCGTCGAACTCTATCTCCAGTATAAAGGACAACTCTCTATCCCCCTGCGTTGAATACAGCTCGTCGAACTCTATCTCCAGTATAAAGGACAACTCTCTATCCCCCTGCGTTTGGACGGGAGAGGCCGGCAGAATTTCAAAAAGTGGTCATTTTCACCTTCCAAAACAGACTTTTTTCTACACAAGGAGAACAAAGGGGCTCAGAGGCCCGCGCTTTTAACTGTAGCATCCCCACATCTTCCTTAGTAATCACCGCTAAAATCGGGCAAATGCGCCGCACTTTTTCCTAGCCTTAATTTTTGGGTACCTGAAATATTTGAGTCTCTAATTCCGGAAATAATGGCCATACCGAGGAACGGGATGCGGCCCTGTATTCACCCTTGACTTACTTCTTACATGATAGCATCAAAATGGCAATCGCGAACACTTTCTGATTTTCGAGAAAAAAAGGGGAAGGGTTTAAACCACCATTCCGCCGACATTCTTGCCGCCATAAGTCCGCAGTACGTGTAGTCACAACAATGCCGAAGAGTGCGTTGAATACAGCTCGTCGAACTCTATCTCCAGTATAAAGGACAACTCTCTATCCCCCTGCGTTTGGACGGGAGAGGCCGGCAAAATTTCAAAAAGTGGTCATTTTCACCTTCCAAAACAGACTTTTTTCTACACAAGGAGAACAAAGGGGCTCAGAGGCCCGCGCTTTTAACTGTAGCATCCCCACATCTTCCTTAGTAATCACCGCTAAAATCGGGCAAATCCGCCGCACTTTTTCCTAGCCTTAATTTTTGGGTACCTGAAATATTTGAGTCTCTAATTCCGGAAATAATGGCCATACCGAGGAACGGGATGCGGCCCTGTATTCCCCCTTGACTTACTTCTTACACGATAGCATCAAAATGGCAATCGCGAACACTTTCTGATTTTCGAGAAAAAAAGGGGAAGGGTTTAAACCACCCTTCCGCCGACATTCTTGCCGCCATAAGTCCGCAGTACGTGTAGTCACAACAATGCCGAAGAGTGCGTTGAATACAGCTCGTCGAACTCTATCTCCAGTATAAAGGACAACTCTCTATCCCCCTGCGTTTGGACGGGAGAGGCCGGCAAAATTTCAAAAAGTGGTCATTTTCACCTTCCAAAACAGACTTTTTTCTACACAAGGAGAACAAAGGGGCTCAGAGGCCCGCGCTTTTAACTGTAGCATCCCCACATCTTCCTTAGTAATCACCGCTAAAATCGGGCAAATGCGCCGCACTTTTTCCTAGCCTTAATTTTTGGGTACCTGAAATATTTGAGTCTCTAATTCCGGAAATAATGGCCATACCGAGGAACGGGATGCGGCCCTGTATTCCCCCTTGACTTACTTCTTACACGATAGCATCAAAATGGCAATCGCGAACACTTTCTGATTTTCGAGAAAAAAAGGGGAAGGGTTTAAACCACCCTTCCGCCGACATTATTGCCGCCATAAGTCCGCAGTACGTGTAGTCACAACAATGCCGAAGAGTGCGTTGAATACAGCTCGTCGAACTCTATTTCCAGTATAAAGGACAACTCTCTATCCCCCTGCGTTTGGACGGGAGAGGCCGGCAAAATTTCAAAAAGTGGTCATTTTCACCTTCCAAAACAGACTTTTTTCTACACAAGGAGAACAAAGGGGCTCAGAGGCCCGCGCTTTTAACTGTAGCATCCCCACATCTTCCTTAGTAATCACCGCTAAAATCGGGCAAATCCGCCGCACTTTTTCCTAGCCTTAATTTTTCGGTACCTGAAATATTTGAGTCTCTAATTCCGGAAATAATGGCCATACCGAGGAACGGGATGCGGCCCTGTATTCCCCCTTGACTTACTTCTTACACGATAGCATCAAAATGGCAATCGCGAACACTTTCTGATTTTCGAGAAAAAAAGGGGAAGGGTTTAAACCACCCTTCCGCCGACATTCTTGCCGCCATAAGTCCGCAGTACGTGTAGTCACAACAATGCCGAAGAGTGCGTTGAATACAGCTCGTCGAACTCTATCTCCAGTATAAAGGACAACTCTCTATCCCCCTGCGTTTGGACGGGAGATGCCGGCAAAATTTCAAAAAGTGGTCATTTTCACCTTCCAAAACAGACTTTTTTCTACACAAGGAGAACAAAGGGGCTCAGAGGCCCGCGCTTTTAACTGTAGCTTCCCCACATCTTCCTTAGTAATCACCGCTAAAATCGGGCAAATGCGCCGCACTTTTTCCTAGCCTTAATTTTTGGGTACCTGAAATATTTGAGTCTCTAATTCCGGAAATAATAGCCATACCGAGGAACGGGATGCGGCCCTGTATTCCCCCTTGACTTACTTCTTACACGATAGCATCAAAATGGCAATCGCGAACACTTTCTGATTTTCGAGAAAAAAAGGGGAAGGGTTTAAACCACCCTTCCGCCGACATTCTTGCCGCCATAAGTCCGCAGTACGTGTAGTCACAACAATGCCGAAGAGTGCGTTGAATACAGCTCGTCGAACTCTATCTCCAGTATAAAGGACAACTCTCTATCCCCCTGCGTTTGGACGGGAGAGGCCGGCAAAATTTCAAAAAGTGGTCATTTTCACCTTCCAAAACAGACTTTTTTCTACACAAGGAGAACAAAGGGGCTCAGAGGCCCGCGCTTTTAACTGTAGCATCCCCACATCTTCCTTAGTAATCACCGCTAAAATCGGGCAAATCCGCCGCACTTTTTCCTAGCCTTAATTTTTGGGTACCTGAAATATTTGAGTCTCTAATTCCGGAAATAATGGCCATACCGAGGAACGGGATGCGGCCCTGTATTCACCCTTGACTTACTTCTTACACGATAGCATCAAAATGGCAATCGCGAACACTTTCTGATTTTCGAGAAAAAAAGGGGAAGGGTTTAAACCACCCTTCCGCCGACATTCTTGCCGCCATAAGTCCGCAGTACGTGTAGTCACAACAATGCCGAAGAGTGCGTTGAATACAGCTCGTCGAACTCTATCTCCAGTATAAAGGACAACTCTCTATCCCCCTGCGTTTGGACGGGAGAGGCCGGCAAAATTTCAAAAAGTGGTCATTTTCACCTTCCAAAACAGACTTTTTTCTACACAAGGAGAACAAAGGGGCTCAGAGGCCCGCGCTTTTAACTGTAGCATCCCCACATCTTCCTTAGTAATCGCCGCTAAAATCGGGCAAATCCGCCGCACTTTTTCCTAGCCTTAATTTTTGGGTACCTGAAATATTTGAGTCTCTAATTCCGGAAATAATGGCCATACCGAGGAACGGGATGCGGCCCTGTATTCACCCTTGACTTACTTCTTACTCGATAGCATCAAAATGGCAATCGCGAACACTTTCTGATTTTCGAGAAAAAAAGGGGACGGGTTTAAACCACCATTCCGCCGACATTCTTGCCGCCATAAGTCCGCAGTACGTGTAGTCACAACAATGCCGAAGAGTGCGTTGAATACAGCTCGTCGAACTCTATCTCCAGTATAAAGGACAACTCTCTATCCCCCTGCGTTTGGACGGGAGAGGCCGGCAAAATTTCAAAAAGTGGTCATTTTCACCTTCCAAAACAGACTTTTTTCTACACAAGGAGAACAAAGGGGCTCAGAGGCCCGCGCTTTTAACTGTAGCATCCCCACATCTTCCTTAGTAATCACCGCTAAAATCGGGCAAATCCGCCGCACTTTTTCCTAGCCTTAATTTTTGGGTACCTGAAATATTTGAGTCTCTAATTCCGGAAATAATGGCCATACCGAGGAACGGGATGCGGCCCTGTATTCCCCCTTGACTTACTTCTTACACGATAGCATCAAAATGGCAATCGCGAACACTTTCTGATTTTCGAGAAAAAAAGGGGAAGGGTTTAAACCACCCTTCCGCCGACATTCTTGCCGCCATAAGTCCGCAGTACGTGTAGTCACAACAATGCCGAAGAGTGCGTTGAATACAGCTCGTCGAACTCTATCTCCAGTATAAAGGACAACTCTCTATCCCCCTGCGTTTGGACGGGAGAGGCCGGCAAAATTTCAAAAAGTGGTCATTTTCACCTTCCAAAACAGACTTTTTTCTACACAAGGAGAACAAAGGGGCTCAGAGGCCCGCGCTTTTAACTGTAGCATCCCCACATCTTCCTTAGTAATCACCGCTAAAATCGGGCAAATGCGCCGCACTTTTTCCTAGCCTTAATTTTTGGGTACCTGAAATATTTGAGTCTCTAATTCCGGAAATAATGGCCATACCGAGGAACGGGATGCGGCCCTGTATTCCCCCTTGACTTACTTCTTACACGATAGCATCAAAATGGCAATCGCGAACACTTTCTGATTTTCGAGAAAAAAAGGGGAAGGGTTTAAACCACCCTTCCGCCGACATTCTTGCCGCCATAAGTCCGCAGTACGTGTAGTCACAACAATGCCGAAGAGTGCGTTGAATACAGCTCGTCGAACTCTATCTCCAGTATAAAGGACAACTCTCTATCCCCCTGCGTTTGGACGGGAGAGGCCGGCAAAATTTCAAAAAGTGGTCATTTTCACCTTCCAAAACAGACTTTTTTCTACACAAGGAGAACAAAGGGGCTCAGAGGCCCGCGCTTTTAACTGTAGCATCCCCACATCTTCCTTAGTAATCACCGCTAAAATCGGGCAAATCCGCCGCACTTTTTCCTAGCCTTAATTTTTGGGTACCTGAAATATTTGAGTCTCTAATTCCGGAAATAATGGCCATACCGAGGAACGGGATGCGGCCCTGTATTCCCCCTTGACTTACTTCTTACACGATAGAATCAAAATGGCAATCGCGAACACTTTCTGATTTTCGCCGACATTCTTGCCGCCATAAGTCCGCAGTACGTGTAGTCACAACAATGCCGAAGAGTGCGTTGAATACAGCTCGTCGAACTCTATCTCCAGTATAAAGGACAACTCTCTATCCCCCTGCGTTTGGACGAGAGAGGCAGGCAAAATTTCAAAAAGTGGTCATTTTCACCTTCCAAAACAGACTTTTTTCTACACAAGGAGAACAAAGGGGCTCAGAGGCCCGCGCTTTTAACTGTAGCATCCCCACATCTTCCTTAGTAATCACCGCTAAAATCGGGCAAATGCGCCGCACTTTTTCCTAGCCTTAATTTTTGGGTACCTGAAATATTTGAGTCTCTAATTCCGGAAATAATGGCCATACCGAGGAACGGGATGCGGCCCTGTATTCACCCTTGACTTACTTCTTACACGATAGCATCAAAATGGCAATCGCGAACACTTTCTGATTTTCGAGAAAAAAAGGGGAAGGGTTTAAACCACCCTTCCGCCGACATTCTTGCCGCCATAAGTCCGCAGTACGTGTAGTCACAACAATGCCGAAGAGTGCGTTGAATACAGCTCGTCGAACTCTATCTCCAGTATAAAGGACAACTCTCTATCCCCCTGCGTTTGGACGGGAGAGGCCGGCAAAATTTCAAAAAGTGGTCATTTTCACCTTCCAAAACAGACTTTTTTCTACACAAGGAGAACAAAGGGGCTCAGAGGCCCGCGCTTTAAATGTAGCATCCCCACATCTTCCTTAGTAATCGCCGCTAAAATCGGGCAAATCCGCCGCACTTTTTCCTAGCCTTAATTTTTGGGTACCTGAAATATTTGAGTCTCTAATTCCGGAAATAATGGCCATACCGAGGAACGGGATGCGGCCCTGTAGTCACCCTTGACTTACTTCTTACACGATAGCATCAAAATGGCAATCGCGAACACTTTCTGATTTTCGAGAAAAAAAGGGGAAGGGTTTAAACCACCCTTCCGCCGACATTCTTGCCGCCATAAGTCCGCAGTACGTGTAGTCACAACAATGCCGAAGAGTGCGTTGAATACAGCTCGTCGAACTCTATCTCCAGTATAAAGGACAACTCTCTATCCCCCTGCGTTTGGACGGGAGAGGCCGGCAAAATTTCAAAAAGTGGTCATTTTCACCTTCCAAAACAGACTTTTTTCTACACAAGGAGAACAAAGGGGCTCAGAGGCCCGCGCTTTTAACTGTAGCATCCCCACATCTTCCTTAGTAATCACCGCTAAAATCGGGCAAATGCGCCGCACTTTTTCCTAGCCTTAATTTTTGGGTACCTGAAATATTTGAGTCTCTAATTCCGGAAATAATGGCCATACCGAGGAACGGGATGCGGCCCTGTATTCCCCCTTGACTTACTTCTTACACGATAGCATCAAAATGGCAATCGCGAACACTTTCTGATTTTGCCGCCATAAGTCCGCAGTACGTGTAGTCACAACAATGCCGAAGAGTGCGTTGAATACAGCTCGTCGAACTCTATCTCCAGTATAAAGGACAACTCTCTATCCCCCTGCGTTTGGACGGGAGAGGCCGGCAAAATTTCAAATAGTGGTCATTTTCACCTTCCAAAACAGACTTTTTTCTACACAAGGAGACCAAAGGGGCTCAGAGGCCCGCGCTTTTAACTGTAGCATCCCCACATCTTCCTTAGTAATCACCGCTAAAATCGGGCAAATGCGCCGCACTTTTTCCTAGCCTTAATTTTTGGGTACCTGAAATATTTGAGTCTCTAATTCCGGAAATAATGGCCATACCGAGGAACGGGATGCGGCCCTGTATTCCCCCTTGACTTACTTCTTACACGATAGCATCAAAATGGCAATCGCGAACACTTTCTGATTTTCGAGAAAAAAAGGGGAAGGGTTTAAACCACCCTTCCGCCGACATTCTTGCCGCCATAAGTCCGCAGTACGTGTAGTCACAACAATGCCGAAGAGTGCGTTGAATACAGCTCGTCGAACTCTATCTCCAGTATAAAGGACAACTCTCTATCCCCCTGCGTTTGGACGGGAGAGGCCGGCAAAATTTCAAAAAGTGGTCATTTTCACCTTCCAAAACAGACTTTTTTCTACACAAGGAGAACAAAGGGGCTCAGAGGCCCGCGCTTTTAACTGTAGCATCCCCACATCTTCCTTAGTAATCACCGCTAAAATCGGGCAAATGCGCCGCACTTTTTCCTAGCCTTAATTTTTGGGTACCTGAAATATTTGAGTCTCTAATTCCGGAAATAATGGCCATACCGAGGAACGGGATGCGGCCCTGTATTCCCCCTTGACTTACTTCTTACACGATAGCATCAAAATGGCAATCGCGAACACTTTCTGATTTTGCCGCCATAAGTCCGCAGTACGTGTAGTCACAACAATGCCGAAGAGTGCGTTGAATACAGCTCGTCGAACTCTATCTCCAGTATAAAGGACAACTCTGTATCCCCCTGCGTTTGGACGGGAGAGGCCGGCAAAATTTCAAAAAGTGGTCATTTTCACCTTCCAAAACAGAATTTTTTCTACACAAGGAGAACAAAGGGGCTCAGAGGCCCGCGCTTTTAACTGTAGCATCCCCACATCTTCCTTAGTAATCACCGCTAAAATCGGGCAAATCCGCCGCAATTTTTCCTAGCCTTAATTTTTGGGTACCTGAAATATTTGAGTCTCTAATTCCGGAAATAATGGCCATACCGAGGAACGGGATGCGGCCCTGTATTCCCCCTTGACTTACTTCTTACACGATAGCATCAAAATGGCAATCGCGAACACTTTCTGATTTTCGAGAAAAAAAGGGGAAGGGTTTAAACCACCCTTCCGCCGACATTCTTGCCGCCATAAGTCCGCAGTACGTGTAGTCACAACAATGCCGAAGAGTGCGTTGAATACAGCTCGTCGAACTCTATCTCCAGTATAAAGGACAACTCTCTATCCCCCTGCGTTTGGACGGGAGAGGCCGGCAAAATTTCAAAAAGTGGTCATTTTCACCTTCCAAAACAGACTTTTTTCTACACAAGGAGAACAAAGGGGCTCAGAGGCCCGCGCTTTGAACTGTAGCATCCCCACATCTTCCTTATTAATCACCGCTAAAATCGGGCAAATGCGCCGCACTTTTTCCTAGCCTTAATTTTTGGGTACCAGAAATATTTGAGTCTCTAATTCCGGAAATAATGGCCATACCGAGGAACGGGATGCGGCCCTGTATTCCCCCTTGACTTACTTCTTACACGATAGCATCTAAATGGCAATCGCGAACACTTTCTGATTTTCGAGAAAAAAAGGGGAAGGGTTTAAACCACCCTTCCGCCGACATTCTTGCCGCCTGAAGTCCGCAGTACGTGTAGTCACAACAATGCCGAAGAGTGCGTTGAATACAGCTCGTCGAACTCTATCTCCAGTATAAAGGACAACTCTCTATCCCCCTGCGTTTGGACGGGAGAGGCCGGCAAAATTTCAAAAAGTGGTCATTTTCACCTTCCAAAACAGACTTTTTTCTACACAAGGAGAACAAGGGGGCTCAGAGGCCCGCGCTTTTAACTGTAGCATCCCCACATCTTCCTTAGTAATCACCGCTAAAATCGGGCAAATCCGCCGCACTTTTTCCTAGCCTTAATTTTTGGGTACCTGAAATATTTGAGTCTCTAATTCCGGAAATAATGGCCATACCGAGGAACGGGATGCGGCCCTGTATTCCCCCTTGACTTACTTCTTACACGATAGCATCAAAATGGCAATCGCGAACACTTTCTGATTTTCGAGAAAAAAAGGGGAAGGGTTTAAACCACCCTTCCGCCGACATTCTTGCCGCCATAAGTCCGCAGTACGTGTAGTCACAACAATGCCGAAGAGTGCGTTGAATACAGCTCGTCGAACTCTATCTCCAGTATAAAGGACAACTCTCTATCCCCCTGCGTTTGGACGGGAGAGGCCGGCAAACTTTCAAAAAGTGGTCATTTTCACCTTCCAAAACAGACTTTTTTCTACACAAGGAGAACAAAGGGGCTCAGAGGCCCGCGCTTTTAACTGTAGCATCCCCACATCTTCCTTAGTAATCACCGCTAAAATCGGGCAAATCCGCCGCACTTTTTCCTAGCCTTAATTTTTGGGTACCTGAAATATTTGAGTCTCTAATTCCGGAAATAATGGCCATACCGAGGAACGGGATGCGGCCCTGTATTCCCCCTTGACTTACTTCTTACACGATAGCATCAAAATGGCAATCGCGAACACTTTCTGATTTTCGAGAAAAAAAGGGGAAGGGTTTAAACCACCCTTCCGCCGACATTCTTGCCGCCATAAGTCCGCAGTACGTGTAGTCACAACAATGCCGAAGAGTGCGTTGAATACAGCTCGTCGAACTCTATCTCCAGTATAAAGGACAACTCTCTATCCCCCTGCGTTTGGACGGGAGAGGCCGGCAAAATTTCAAAAAGTGGTCATTTTCACCTTCCAAAACAGACTTTTTTCTACACAAGGAGGACAAAGGGGCTCAGAGGCCCGCGCTTTTAACTGTAGCATCCCCACATCTTCCTTAGTAATCACCGCTAAAATCGGGCAAATCCGCCGCACTTTTTCCTAGCCTTAATTTTTGGGTACCTGAAATATTTGAGTCTCTAATTCCGGAAATAATGGCCATACCGAGGAACGGGATGCGGCCCTGTATTCCCCCTTGACTTACTTCTTACACGATAGCATCAAAATGGCAATCGCGAACACTTTCTGATTTTCGAGAAAAAAAGGGGAAGGGTTTAAACCACCCTTCCGCCGACATTCTTGCCGCCATAAGTCCGCAGTACGTGTAGTCACAACAATGCCGAAGAGTGCGTTGAATACAGCTCGTCGAACTCTATCTCCAGTATAAAGGACAACTCTCTATCCCCCTGCGTTTGGACGGGAGAGGCCGGCAAAATTTCAAAAAGTGGTCATTTTCACCTTCCAAAACAGACTTTTTTCTACACAAGGAGAACAAAGGGGCTCAGAGGCCCGCGCTTTTAACTGTAGCATCCCCACATCTTCCTTAGTAATCACCGCTAAAATCGGGCAAATCCGCCGCACTTTTTCCTAGCCTTAATTTTTGGGTACCTGAAATATTTGAGTCTCTAATTCCGGAAATAATGGCCATACCGAGGAACGGGATGCGGCCCTGTATTCCCCCATGACTTACTTCTTACACGATAGCATCAAAATGGCAATCGCGAACACTTTCTGATTTTCGAGAAAGAAAGGGGAAGGGTTTAAACCACCCTTCCGCCGACATTCTTGCCGCCATAAGTCCGCAGTACGTGTAGTCACAACAATGCCGAAGAGTGCGTTGAATACAGCTCGTCGAACTCTATCTCCAGTATAAAGGACAACTCTCTATCCCCCTGCGTTTGGACGGGAGAGGCCGGCAAAATTTCAAAAAGTGGTCATTTTCACCTTCCAAAACAGACTTTTTTCTACACAAGGAGAACAAAGGGGCTCAGAGGCCCGCGCTTTTAACTGTAGCATCCCCACATCTTCCTTAGTAATCACCGCTAAAATCGGGCAAATCCGCCGCACTTTTTCCTAGCCTTAATTTTTGGGTACCTGAAATATTTGAGTCTCTAATTCCGGAAATAATGGCCATACCGAGGAACGGGATGCGGCCCTGTATTCCCCCTTGACTTACTTCTTACACGATAGCATCAAAATGGCAATCGCGAACACTTTCTGATTTTCGAGAAAAAAAGGGGAAGGGTTTAAACCACCCTTCCGCCGACATTCTTGCCGCCATAAGTCCGCAGTACGTGTAGTCACAACAATGCCGAAGAGTGCGTTGAATACAGCTCGTCGAACTCTATCTCCAGTATAAAGGACAACTCTCTATCCCCCTGCGTTTGGACGGGAGAGGCCGGCAAAATTTCAAAAAGTGGTCATTTTCACCTTCCAAAACAGACTTTTTTCTACACAAGGAGAACAAAGGGGCTCAGAGGCCCGCGCTTTTAACTGTAGCATCCCCACATCTTCCTTAGTAATCACCGCTAAAATCGGGCAAATGCGCCGCACTTTTTCCTAGCCTTAATTTTTGGGTACCTGAAATATTTGAGTCTCTAATTCCGGAAATAATGGCCATACCGAGGAACGGGATGCGGCCCTGTATTCCCCCTTGACTTACTTCTTACACGATAGCATCAAAATGGCAATCGCGAACACTTTCTGATTTTGCCGCCATAAGTCCGCAGTACGTGTAGTCACAACAATGCCGAAGAGTGCGTTGAATACAGCTCGTCGAACTCTATCTCCAGTATAAAGGACAACTCTCTATCCCCCTGCGTTTGGACGGGAGAGGCCGGCAAAATTTCAAAAAGTGGTCATTTTCACCTTCCAAAACAGACTTTTTTCTACACAAGGAGAACAAAGGGGCTCAGAGGCCCGCGCTTTTAACTGTAGCATCCCCACATCTTCCTTAGTAATCACCGCTAAAATCGGGCAAATGCGCCGCACTTTTTCCTAGCCTTAATTTTTGGGTACCTGAAATATTTGAGTCTCTAATTCCGGAAATAATAGCCATACCGAGGAACGGGATGCGGCCCTGTATTCCCCCTTGACTTACTTCTTACACGATAGCATCAAAATGGCAATCGCGAACACTTTCTGATTTTCGAGAAAAAAAGGGGAAGGGTTTAAACCACCCTTCCGCCGACATTCTTGCCGCCATAAGTCCGCAGTACGTGTAGTCACAACAATGCCGAAGAGTGCGTTGAATACAGCTCGTCGAACTCTATCTCCAGTATAAAGGACAACTCTCTATCCCCCTGCGTTTGGACGGGAGAGGCCGGCAAAATTTCAAAAAGTGGTCATTTTCACCTTCCAAAACAGACTTTTTTCTACACAAGGAGAACAAAGGGGCTCAGAGGCCCGCGCTTTTAACTGTAGCATCCCCACATCTTCCTTAGTAATCACCGCTAAAATCGGGCAAATCCGCCGCACTTTTTCCTAGCCTTAATTTTTGGGTACCTGAAATATTTGAGTCTCTAATTCCGGAAATAATGGCCATACCGAGGAACGGGATGCGGCCCTGTATTCACCCTTGACTTACTTCTTACACGATAGCATCAAAATGGCAATCGCGAACACTTTCTGATTTTCGAGAAAAAAAGGGGAAGGGTTTAAACCACCCTTCCGCCGACATTCTTGCCGCCATAAGTCCGCAGTACGTGTAGTCACAACAATGCCGAAGAGTGCGTTGAATACAGCTCGTCGAACTCTATCTCCAGTATAAAGGACAACTCTCTATCCCCCTGCGTTTGGACGGGAGAGGCCGGCAAAATTTCAAAAAGTGGTCATTTTCACCTTCCAAAACAGACTTTTTTCTACA
The DNA here is from genome assembly GCF_040183065.1 of Periplaneta americana. Taxonomy (NCBI): domain Eukaryota; kingdom Metazoa; phylum Arthropoda; class Insecta; order Blattodea; family Blattidae; genus Periplaneta; species Periplaneta americana. Next base: position 171,163,269 of record NC_091125.1, on the reverse strand, counting down.
CAAGGAGAACAAAGGGGCTCAGAGGCCCGCGCTTTTAACTGTAGCATCCCCACATCTTCCTTAGTAATCGCCGCTAAAATCGGGCAAATCCGCCGCACTTTTTCCTAGCCTTAATTTTTGGGTACCTGAAATATTTGAGTCTCTAATTCCGGAAATAATGGCCATACCGAGGAACGGGATGCGGCCCTGTATTCACCCTTGACTTACTTCTTACTCGATAGCATCAAAATGGCAATCGCGAACACTTTCTGATTTTCGAGAAAAAAAGGGGACGGGTTTAAACCACCATTCCGCCGACATTCTTGCCGCCATAAGTCCGCAGTACGTGTAGTCACAACAATGCCGAAGAGTGCGTTGAATACAGCTCGTCGAACTCTATCTCCAGTATAAAGGACAACTCTCTATCCCCCTGCGTTTGGACGGGAGAGGCCGGCAAAATTTCAAAAAGTGGTCATTTTCACCTTCCAAAACAGACTTTTTTCTACACAAGGAGAACAAAGGGGCTCAGAGGCCCGCGCTTTTAACTGTAGCATCCCCACATCTTCCTTAGTAATCACCGCTAAAATCGGGCAAATCCGCCGCACTTTTTCCTAGCCTTAATTTTTGGGTACCTGAAATATTTGAGTCTCTAATTCCGGAAATAATGGCCATACCGAGGAACGGGATGCGGCCCTGTATTCCCCCTTGACTTACTTCTTACACGATAGCATCAAAATGGCAATCGCGAACACTTTCTGATTTTCGAGAAAAAAAGGGGAAGGGTTTAAACCACCCTTCCGCCGACATTCTTGCCGCCATAAGTCCGCAGTACGTGTAGTCACAACAATGCCGAAGAGTGCGTTGAATACAGCTCGTCGAACTCTATCTCCAGTATAAAGGACAACTCTCTATCCCCCTGCGTTTGGACGGGAGAGGCCGGCAAAATTTCAAAAAGTGGTCATTTTCACCTTCCAAAACAGACTTTTTTCTACACAAGGAGAACAAAGGGGCTCAGAGGCCCGCGCTTTTAACTGTAGCATCCCCACATCTTCCTTAGTAATCACCGCTAAAATCGGGCAAATCCGCCGCACTTTTTCCTAGCCTTAATTTTTGGGTACCTGAAATATTTGAGTCTCTAATTCCGGAAATAATGGCCATACCGAGGAACGGGATGCGGCCCTGTATTCCCCCTTGACTTACTTCTTACACGATAGCATCAAAATGGCAATCGCGAACACTTTCTGATTTTCGAGAAAAAAAGGGGAAGGGTTTAAACCACCCTTCCGCCGACATTCTTGCCGCCATAAGTCCGCAGTACGTGTAGTCACAACAATGCCGAAGAGTGCGTTGAATACAGCTCGTCGAACTCTATCTCCAGTATAAAGGACAACTCTCTATCCCCCTGCGTTTGGACGGGAGAGGCCGGCAAAATTTCAAAAAGTGGTCATTTTCACCTTCCAAAACAGACTTTTTTCTACACAAGGAGAACAAAGGGGCTCAGAGGCCCGCGCTTTTAACTGTAGCATCCCCACATCTTCCTTAGTAATCACCGCTAAAATCGGGCAAATCCGCCGCACTTTTTCCTAGCCTTAATTTTTGGGTACCTGAAATATTTGAGTCTCTAATTCCGGAAATAATGGCCATACCGAGGAACGGGATGCGGCCCTGTATTCCCCCTTGACTTACTTCTTACACGATAGAATCAAAATGGCAATCGCGAACACTTTCTGATTTTCGAGAAAAAAAGGGGAAGGGTTTAAACCACCCTTCCGCCGACATTCTTGCCGCCATAAGTCCGCAGTACGTGTAGTCACAACAATGCCGAAGAGTGCGTTGAATACAGCTCGTCGAACTCTATCTCCAGTATAAAGGACAACTCTCTATCCCCCTGCGTTTGGACGGGAGAGGCAGGCAAAATTTCAAAAAGTGGTCATTTTCACCTTCCAAAACAGACTTTTTTCTACACAAGGAGAACAAAGGGGCTCAGAGGCCCGCGCTTTTAACTGTAGCATCCCCACATCTTCCTTAGTAATCACCGCTAAAATCGGGCAAATGCGCCGCACTTTTTCCTAGCCTTAATTTTTGGGTACCTGAAATATTTGAGTCTCTAATTCCGGAAATAATGGCCATACCGAGGAACGGGATGCGGCCCTGTATTCACCCTTGACTTACTTCTTACACGATAGCATCAAAATGGCAATCGCGAACACTTTCTGATTTTCGAGAAAAAAAGGGGAAGGGTTTAAACCACCCTTCCGCCGACATTCTTGCCGCCATAAGTCCGCAGTACGTGTAGTCACAACAATGCCGAAGAGTGCGTTGAATACAGCTCGTCGAACTCTATCTCCAGTATAAAGGACAACTCTCTATCCCCCTGCGTTTGGACGGGAGAGGCCGGCAAAATTTCAAAAAGTGGTCATTTTCACCTTCCAAAACAGACTTTTTTCTACACAAGGAGAACAAAGGGGCTCAGAGGCCCGCGCTTTAAATGTAGCATCCCCACATCTTCCTTAGTAATCGCCGCTAAAATCGGGCAAATCCGCCGCACTTTTTCCTAGCCTTAATTTTTGGGTACCTGAAATATTTGAGTCTCTAATTCCGGAAATAATGGCCATACCGAGGAACGGGATGCGGCCCTGTAGTCACCCTTGACTTACTTCTTACACGATAGCATCAAAATGGCAATCGCGAACACTTTCTGATTTTCGAGAAAAAAAGGGGAAGGGTTTAAACCACCCTTCCGCCGACATTCTTGCCGCCATAAGTCCGCAGTACGTGTAGTCACAACAATGCCGAAGAGTGCGTTGAATACAGCTCGTCGAACTCTATCTCCAGTATAAAGGACAACTCTCTATCCCCCTGCGTTTGGACGGGAGAGGCCGGCAAAATTTCAAAAAGTGGTCATTTTCACCTTTCAAAACAGACTTTTTTCTACACAAGGAGAACAAAGGGGCTCAGAGGCCCGCGCTTTTAACTGTAGCATCCCCACATCTTCCTTAGTAATCACCGCTAAAATCGGGCAAATGCGCCGCACTTTTTCCTAGCCTTAATTTTTGGGTACCTGAAATATTTGAGTCTCTAATTCCGGAAATAATGGCCATACCGAGGAACGGGATGCGGCCCTGTATTCCCCCTTGACTTACTTCTTACACGATAGCATCAAAATGGCAATCGCGAACACTTTCTGATTTTGCCGCCATAAGTCCGCAGTACGTGTAGTCACAACAATGCCGAAGAGTGCGTTGAATACAGCTCGTCGAACTCTATCTCCAGTATAAAGGACAACTCTCTATCCCCCTGCGTTTGGACGGGAGAGGCCGGCAAAATTTCAAAAAGTGGTCATTTTCACCTTCCAAAACAGACTTTTTTCTACACAAGGAGACCAAAGGGGCTCAGAGGCCCGCGCTTTTAACTGTAGCATCCCCACATCTTCCTTAGTAATCACCGCTAAAATCGGGCAAATGCGCCGCACTTTTTCCTAGCCTTAATTTTTGGGTACCTGAAATATTTGAGTCTCTAATTCCGGAAATAATGGCCATACCGAGGAACGGGATGCGGCCCTGTATTCCCCCTTGACTTACTTCTTACACGATAGCATCAAAATGGCAATCGCGAACACTTTCTGATTTTCGAGAAAAAAAGGGGAAGGGTTTAAACCACCCTTCCGCCGACATTCTTGCCGCCATAAGTCCGCAGTACGTGTAGTCACAACAATGCCGAAGAGTGCGTTGAATACAGCTCGTCGAACTCTATCTCCAGTATAAAGGACAACTCTCTATCCCCCTGCGTTTGGACGGGAGAGGCCGGCAAAATTTCAAAAAGTGGTCATTTTCACCTTCCAAAACAGACTTTTTTCTACACAAGGAGAACAAAGGGGCTCAGAGGCCCGCGCTTTTAACTGTAGCATCCCCACATCTTCCTTAGTAATCACCGCTAAAATCGGGCAAATGCGCCGCACTTATTCCTAGCCTTAATTTTTGGGTACCTGAAATATTTGAGTCTCTAATTCCGGAAATAATGGCCATACCGAGGAACGGGATGCGGCCCTGTATTCCCCCTTGACTTACTTCTTACACGATAGCATCAAAATGGCAATCGCGAACACTTTCTGATTTTGCCGCCATAAGTCCGCAGTACGTGTAGTCACAACAATGCCGAAGAGTGCGTTGAATACAGCTCGTCGAACTCTATCTCCAGTATAAAGGACAACTCTGTATCCCCCTGCGTTTGGACGGGAGAGGCCGGCAAAATTTCAAAAAGTGGTCATTTTCACCTTCCAAAACAGAATTTTTTCTACACAAGGAGAACAAAGGGGCTCAGAGGCCCGCGCTTTTAACTGTAGCATCCCCACATCTTCCTTAGTAATCACCGCTAAAATCGGGCAAATCCGCCGCAATTTTTCCTAGCCTTAATTTTTGGGTACCTGAAATATTTGAGTCTCTAATTCCGGAAATAATGGCCATACCGAGGAACGGGATGCGGCCCTGTATTCCCCCTTGACTTACTTCTTACACGATAGCATCAAAATGGCAATCGCGAACACTTTCTGATTTTCGAGAAAAAAAGGGGAAGGGTTTAAACCACCCTTCCGCCGACATTCTTGCCGCCATAAGTCCGCAGTACGTGTAGTCACAACAATGCCGAAGAGTGCGTTGAATACAGCTCGTCGAACTCTATCTCCAGTATAAAGGACAACTCTCTATCCCCCTGCGTTTGGACGGGAGAGGCCGGCAAAATTTCAAAAAGTGGTCATTTTCACCTTCCAAAACAGACTTTTTTCTACACAAGGAGAACAAAGGGGCTCAGAGGCCCGCGCTTTGAACTGTAGCATCCCCACATCTTCCTTATTAATCACCGCTAAAATCGGGCAAATGCGCCGCACTTTTTCCTAGCCTTAATTTTTGGGTACCAGAAATATTTGAGTCTCTAATTCCGGAAATAATGGCCATACCGAGGAACGGGATGCGGCCCTGTATTCCCCCTTGACTTACTTCTTACACGATAGCATCTAAATGGCAATCGCGAACACTTTCTGATTTTCGAGAAAAAAAGGGGAAGGGTTTAAACCACCCTTCCGCCGACATTCTTGCCGCCTGAAGTCCGCAGTACGTGTAGTCACAACAATGCCGAAGACTGCGTTGAATACAGCTCGTCGAACTCTATCTCCAGTATAAAGGACAACTCTCTATCCCCCTGCGTTTGGACGGGAGAGGCCGGCAAAATTTCAAAAAGTGGTCATTTTCACCTTCCAAAACAGACTTTTTTCTACACAAGGAGAACAAGGGGGCTCAGAGGCCCGCGCTTTTAACTGTAGCATCCCCACATCTTCCTTAGTAATCACCGCTAAAATCGGGCAAATCCGCCGCACTTTTTCCTAGCCTTAATTTTTGGGTACCTGAAATATTTGAGTCTCTAATTCCGGAAATAATGGCCATACCGAGGAACGGGATGCGGCCCTGTATTCCCCCTTGACTTACTTCTTACACGATAGCATCAAAATGGCAATCGCGAACACTTTCTGATTTTCGAGAAAAAAAGGGGAAGGGTTTAAACCACCCTTCCGCCGACATTCTTGCCGCCATAAGTCCGCAGTACGTGTAGTCACAACAATGCCGAAGAGTGCGTTGAATACAGCTCGTCGAACTCTATCTCCAGTATAAAGGACAACTCTCTATCCCCCTGCGTTTGGACGGGAGAGGCCGGCAAAATTTCAAAAAGTGGTCATTTTCACCTTCCAAAACAGACTTTTTTCTACACAAGGAGAACAAAGGGGCTCAGAGGCCCGCGCTTTTAACTGTAGCATCCCCACATCTTCCTTAGTAATCACCGCTAAAATCGGGCAAATCCGCCGCACTTTTTCCTAGCCTTAATTTTTGGGTACCTGAAATATTTGAGTCTCTAATTCCGGAAATAATGGCCATACCGAGGAACGGGATGCGGCCCTGTATTCCCCCATGACTTACTTCTTACACGATAGCATCAAAATGGCAATCGCGAACACTTTCTGATTTTCGAGAAAGAAAGGGGAAGGGTTTAAACCACCCTTCCGCCGACATTCTTGCCGCCATAAGTCCGCAGTACGTGTAGTCACAACAATGCCGAAGAGTGCGTTGAATACAGCTCGTCGAACTCTATCTCCAGTATAAAGGACAACTCTCTATCCCCCTGCGTTTGGACGGGAGAGGCCGGCAAAATTTCAAAAAGTGGTCATTTTCACCTTCCAAAACAGACTTTTTTCTACACAAGGAGAACAAAGGGGCTCAGAGGCCCGCGCTTTTAACTGTAGCATCCCCACATCTTCCTTAGTAATCACCGCTAAAATCGGGCAAATGCGCCGCACTTTTTCCTAGCCTTAATTTTTGGGTACCTGAAATATTTGAGTCTCTAATTCCGGAAATAATGGCCATACCGAGGAACGGGATGCGGCCCTGTATTCCCCCTTGACTTACTTCTTACACGATAGCATCAAAATGGCAATCGCGAACACTTTCTGATTTTGCCGCCATAAGTCCGCAGTACGTGTAGTCACAACAATGCCGAAGAGTGCGTTGAATACAGCTCGTCGAACTCTATCTCCAGTATAAAGGACAACTCTGTATCCCCCTGCGTTTGGACGGGAGAGGCCGGCAAAATTTCAAAAAGTGGTCATTTTCACCTTCCAAAACAGAATTTTTTCTACACAAGGAGAACAAAGGGGCTCAGAGGCCCGCGCTTTTAACTGTAGCATCCCCACATCTTCCTTAGTAATCACCGCTAAAATCGGGCAAATCCGCCGCAATTTTTCCTAGCCTTAATTTTTGGGTACCTGAAATATTTGAGTCTCTAATTCCGGAAATAATGGCCATACCGAGGAACGGGATGCGGCCCTGTATTCCCCCTTGACTTACTTCTTACACGATAGCATCAAAATGGCAATCGCGAACACTTTCTGATTTTCGAGAAAAAAAGGGGAAGGGTTTAAACCACCCTTCCGCCGACATTCTTGCCGCCATAAGTCCGCAGTACGTGTAGTCACAACAATGCCGAAGAGTGCGTTGAATACAGCTCGTCGAACTCTATCTCCAGTATAAAGGACAACTCTCTATCCCCCTGCGTTTGGACGGGAGAGGCCGGCAAAATTTCAAAAAGTGGTCATTTTCACCTTCCAAAACAGACTTTTTTCTACACAAGGAGAACAAAGGGGCTCAGAGGCCCGCGCTTTGAACTGTAGCATCCCCACATCTTCCTTATTAATCACCGCTAAAATCGGGCAAATGCGCCGCACTTTTTCCTAGCCTTAATTTTTGGGTACCAGAAATATTTGAGTCTCTAATTCCGGAAATAATGGCCATACCGAGGAACGGGATGCGGCCCTGTATTCCCCCTTGACTTACTTCTTACACGATAGCATCTAAATGGCAATCGCGAACACTTTCTGATTTTCGAGAAAAAAAGGGGAAGGGTTTAAACCACCCTTCCGCCGACATTCTTGCCGCCTGAAGTCCGCAGTACGTGTAGTCACAACAATGCCGAAGAGTGCGTTGAATACAGCTCGTCGAACTCTATCTCCAGTATAAAGGACAACTCTCTATCCCCCTGCGTTTGGACGGGAGAGGCCGGCAAAATTTCAAAAAGTGGTCATTTTCACCTTCCAAAACAGACTTTTTTCTACACAAGGAGAACAAGGGGGCTCAGAGGCCCGCGCTTTTAACTGTAGCATCCCCACATCTTCCTTAGTAATCACCGCTAAAATCGGGCAAATCCGCCGCACTTTTTCCTAGCCTTAATTTTTGGGTACCTGAAATATTTGAGTCTCTAATTCCGGAAATAATGGCCATACCGAGGAACGGGATGCGGCCCTGTATTCCCCCTTGACTTACTTCTTACACGATAGCATCAAAATGGCAATCGCGAACACTTTCTGATTTTCGAGAAAAAAAGGGGAAGGGTTTAAACCACCCTTCCGCCGACATTCTTGCCGCCATAAGTCCGCAGTACGTGTAGTCACAACAATGCCGAAGAGTGCGTTGAATACAGCTCGTCGAACTCTATCTCCAGTATAAAGGACAACTCTCTATCCCCCTGCGTTTGGACGGGAGAGGCCGGCAAACTTTCAAAAAGTGGTCATTTTCACCTTCCAAAACAGACTTTTTTCTACACAAGGAGAACAAAGGGGCTCAGAGGCCCGCGCTTTTAACTGTAGCATCCCCACATCTTCCTTAGTAATCACCGCTAAAATCGGGCAAATCCGCCGCACTTTTTCCTAGCCTTAATTTTTGGGTACCTGAAATATTTGAGTCTCTAATTCCGGAAATAATGGCCATACCGAGGAACGGGATGCGGCCCTGTATTCCCCCTTGACTTACTTCTTACACGATAGCATCAAAATGGCAATCGCGAACACTTTCTGATTTTCGAGAAAAAAAGGGGAAGGGTTTAAACCACCCTTCCGCCGACATTCTTGCCGCCATAAGTCCGCAGTACGTGTAGTCACAACAATGCCGAAGAGTGCGTTGAATACAGCTCGTCGAACTCTATCTCCAGTATAAAGGACAACTCTCTATCCCCCTGCGTTTGGACGGGAGAGGCCGGCAAAATTTCAAAAAGTGGTCATTTTCACCTTCCAAAACAGACTTTTTTCTACACAAGGAGGACAAAGGGGCTCAGAGGCCCGCGCTTTTAACTGTAGCATCCCCACATCTTCCTTAGTAATCACCGCTAAAATCGGGCAAATCCGCCGCACTTTTTCCTAGCCTTAATTTTTGGGTACCTGAAATATTTGAGTCTCTAATTCCGGAAATAATGGCCATACCGAGGAACGGGATGCGGCCCTGTATTCCCCCTTGACTTACTTCTTACACGATAGCATCAAAATGGCAATCGCGAACACTTTCTGATTTTCGAGAAAAAAAGGGGAAGGGTTTAAACCACCCTTCCGCCGACATTCTTGCCGCCATAAGTCCGCAGTACGTGTAGTCACAACAATGCCGAAGAGTGCGTTGAATACAGCTCGTCGAACTCTATCTCCAGTATAAAGGACAACTCTCTATCCCCCTGCGTTTGGACGGGAGAGGCCGGCAAAATTTCAAAAAGTGGTCATTTTCACCTTCCAAAACAGACTTTTTTCTACACAAGGAGAACAAAGGGGCTCAGAGGCCCGCGCTTTTAACTGTAGCATCCCCACATCTTCCTTAGTAATCACCGCTAAAATCGGGCAAATCCGCCGCACTTTTTCCTAGCCTTAATTTTTGGGTACCTGAAATATTTGAGTCTCTAATTCCGGAAATAATGGCCATACCGAGGAACGGGATGCGGCCCTGTATTCCCCCATGACTTACTTCTTACACGATAGCATCAAAATGGCAATCGCGAACACTTTCTGATTTTCGAGAAAGAAAGGGGAAGGGTTTAAACCACCCTTCCGCCGACATTCTTGCCGCCATAAGTCCGCAGTACGTGTAGTCACAACAATGCCGAAGAGTGCGTTGAATACAGCTCGTCGAACTCTATCTCCAGTATAAAGGACAACTCTCTATCCCCCTGCGTTTGGACGGGAGAGGCCGGCAAAATTTCAAAAAGTGGTCATTTTCACCTTCCAAAACAGACTTTTTTCTACACAAGGAGAACAAAGGGGCTCAGAGGCCCGCGCTTTTAACTGTAGCATCCCCACATCTTCCTTAGTAATCACCGCTAAAATCGGGCAAATCCGCCGCACTTTTTCCTAGCCTTAATTTTTGGGTACCTGAAATATTTGAGTCTCTAATTCCGGAAATAATGGCCATACCGAGGAACGGGATGCGGCCCTGTATTCCCCCTTGACTTACTTCTTACACGATAGCATCAAAATGGCAATCGCGAACACTTTCTGATTTTCGAGAAAAAAAGGGGAAGGGTTTAAACCACCCTTCCGCCGACATTCTTGCCGCCATAAGTCCGCAGTACGTGTAGTCACAACAATGCCGAAGAGTGCGTTGAATACAGCTCGTCGAACTCTATCTCCAGTATAAAGGACAACTCTCTATCCCCCTGCGTTTGGACGGGAGAGGCCGGCAAAATTTCAAAAAGTGGTCATTTTCACCTTCCAAAACAGACTTTTTTCTACACAAGGAGAACAAAGGGGCTCAGAGGCCCGCGCTTTTAACTGTAGCATCCCCACATCTTCCTTAGTAATCACCGCTAAAATCGGGCAAATCCGCCGCACTTTTTCCTAGCCTTAATTTTTGGGTACCTGAAATATTTGAGTCTCTAATTCCGGAAATAATGGCCATACCGAGGAACGGGATGCGGCCCTGTATTCCCCCTTGACTTACTTCTTACACGATAGCATCAAAATGGCAATCGCGAACACTTTCTGATTTTCGAGAAAAAAAGGGGAAGGGTTTAAACCACCCTTCCGCCGACATTCTTGCCGACATTCTTGCCGCCATAAGTCCGCAGTACGTGTAGTCACAACAATGCCGAAGAGTGCGTTGAATACAGCTCGTCGAACTCTATCTCCAGTATAAAGGACAACTCTCTATCCCCCTGCGTTTGGACGGGAGAGGCCGGCAAAATTTCAAAAAGTGGTCATTTTCACCTTCCAAAACAGACTTTTTTCTACACAAGGAGAACAAAGGGGCTCAGAGGCCCGCGCTTTTAACTGTAGCATCCCCACATCTTCCTTAGTAATCACCGCTAAAATCGGGCAAATCCGCCGCACTTTTTCCTAGCCTTAATTTTTGGGTACCTGAAATATTTGAGTCTCTAATTCCGGAAATAATGGCCATACCGAGGAACGGGATGCGGCCCTGTATTCCCCCATGACTTACTTCTTACACGATAGCATCAAAATGGCAATCGCGAACACTTTCTGATTTTCGAGAAAAAAAGGGGAAGGGTTTAAACCACCCTTCCGCCGACATTCTTGCCGCCATAAGTCCGCAGTACGTGTAGTCACAACAATGCCGAAGAGTGCGTTGAATACAGCTCGTCGAACTCTATCTCCAGTATAAAGGACAACTCTCTATCCCCCTGCGTTTGGACGGGAGAGGCCGGCAAAATTTCAAAAAGTGGTCATTTTCACCTTCCAAAACAGACTTTTTTCTACACAAGGAGAACAAAGGGGCTCAGAGGCCCGCGCTTTTAACTGTAGCATCCCCACATCTTCCTTAGTAATCACCGCTAAAATCGGGCAAATGCGCCGCACTTTTTCCTAGCCTTAATTTTTGGGTACCTGAAATATTTGAGTCTCTAATTCCGGAAATAATGGCCATACCGAGGAACGGGATGCGGCCCTGTATTCCCCCTTGACTTACTTCTTACACGATAGCATCAAAATGGCAATCGCGAACACTTTCTGATTTTCGAGAAAAAAAGGGGAAGGGTTTAAACCACCCTTCCGCCGACATTCTTGCCGCCATAAGTCCGCAGTACGTGTAGTCACAACAATGCCGAAGAGTGCGTTGAATACAACTCGTCGAACTCTATCTCCAGTATAAAGGACAACTCTCTATCCCCCTGCGTTTGGACGGGAGAGGCCGGGAAAATTTCAAAAAGTGGTCATTTTCACCTTCCAAAACAGACTTTTTTCTACACAAGGAGAACAAAGGGGCTCAGAGGCCCGCGCTTTTAACTGTAGCATCCCCACATCTTCCTTAGTAATCACCGCTAAAATCTGGCAAATGCGCCGCACTTTTTCCTAGCCTTAATTTTTGGGTACCTGAAATATTTGAGTCTCTAATTCCGGAAATAATGGCCATACCGAGGAACGGGATGCGGCCCTGTATTCCCCCTTGACTTACTTCTTACACGATAGCATCAAAATGGCAATCGCGAACACTTTCTGATTTTCGAGAAAAAAAGGGGAAGGGTTTAAACCACCCTTCCGCCGACATTCTTGCCGCCATAAGTCCGCAGTACGTGTAGTCACAACAATGCCGAAGAGTGCGTTGAATACAGCTCGTCGAACTCTATCTCCAGTATAAAGGACAACTCTCTATCCCCCTGCGTTTGGACGGGAGAGGCCGGCAAAATTTCAAAAAGTGGTCATTTTCACCTTCCAAAACAGACTTTTTTCTACACAAGGAGAACAAAGGGGCTCAGAGGCCCGCGCTTTTAACTGTAGCATCCCCACATCTTCCTTAGTAATCACCGCTAAAATCGGGCAAATCCGCCGCACTTTTTCCTAGCCTTAATTTTTGGGTACCTGAAATATTTGAGTCTCTAATTCCGGAAATAATGGCCATACCGAGGAACGGGATGCGGCCCTGTATTCCCCCTTGACTTACTTCTTACACGATAGCATCAAAATGGCAATCGCGAACACTTTCTGATTTTCGAGAAAAAAAGGGGAAGGGTTTAAACCACCCTTCCGCCGACATTCTTGCAGCCATAAGTCCGCAGTACGTGTAGTCACAACAATGCCGAAGAGTGCGTTGAATACAGCTCGTCGAACTCTATCTCCAGTATAAAGGACAACTCTCTATCCCCCTGCGTTTGGACGGGAGAGGCCGGCAAAATTTCAAAAAGTGGTCATTTTCACCTTCCAAAACAGACTTTTTTCTACACAAGGAGAACAAAGGGGCTCAGAGGCCCGCGCTTTTAACTGTAGCATCCCCACATCTTCCTTAGTAATCACCGCTAAAATCGGGCAAATCCGCCGCACTTTTTCCTAGCCTTAATTTTTGGGTACCTGAAATATTTGAGTCTCTAATTCCGGAAATAATGGCCATACCGAGGAACGGGATGCGGCCCTGTATTCCCCCATGACTTACTTCTTACACGATAGCATCAAAATGGCAATCGCGAACACTTTCTGATTTTCGAGAAAAAAAGGGGAAGGGTTTAAACCACCCTTCCGCCGACATTCTTGCCGCCATAAGTCCGCAGTACGTGTAGTCACAACAATGCCGAAGAGTGCGTTGAATACAGCTCGTCGAACTCTATCTCCAGTATAAAGGACAACTCTCTATCCCCCTGCGTTTGGACGGGAGAGGCCGGCAAAATTTCAAAAAGTGGTCATTTTCACCTTCCAAAACAGACTTTTTTCTACACAAGGAGAACAAAGGGGCTCAGAGGCCCGCGCTTTTAACTGTAGCATCCCCACATCTTCCTTAGTAATCACCGCTAAAATCGGGCAAATGCGCCGCACTTTTTCCTAGCCTTAATTTTTGGGTACCTGAAATATTTGAGTCTCTAATTCCGGAAATAATGGCCATACCGAGGAACGGGATGCGGCCCTGTATTCCCCCTTGACTTACTTCTTACACGATAGGATCAAAATGGCAATCGCGAACACTTTCTGATTTTCGAGAAAAAAAGGGGAAGGGTTTAAACCACCCTTCCGCCGACATTCTTGCCGCCATAAGTCCGCAGTACGTGTAGTCACAACAATGCCGAAGAGTGCGTTGAATACAGCTCGTCGAACTCTATCTCCAGTATAAAGGACAACTCTCTATCCCCCTGCGTTTGGACGGGAGAGGCCGGCAAAATTTCAAAAAGTGGTCATTTTCACCTTCCAAAACAGACTTTTTTCTACACAAGGAGAACAAAGGGGCTCAGAGGCCCGCGCTTTTAACTGTAGCATCCCCACATCTTCCTTAGTAATCACCGCTAAAATCGGGCAAATCCGCCGCACTTTTTCCTAGCCTTAATTTTTGGGTACCTGAAATATTTGAGTCTCTAATTCCGGAAATAATGGCCATACCGAGGAACGGGATGCGGCCCTGTATTCCCCCTTGACTTACTTCTTACACGATAGCATCAAAATGGCAATCGCGAACACTTTCTGATTTTCGAGAAAAAAAGGGGAAGGGTTTAAACCACCCTTCCGCCGACATTCTTGCCGCCATAAGTCCGCAGTACGTGTAGTCACAACAATGCCGAAGAGTGCGTTGAATACAACTCGTCGAACTCTATCTCCAGTATAAAGGACAACTCTCTATCCCCCTGCGTTTGGACGGGAGAGGCCGGCAAAATTTCAAAAAGTGGTCATTTTCACCTTCCAAAACAGACTTTTTTCTACACAAGGAGAACAAAGGGGCTCAGAGGCCCGCGCTTTTAACTGTAGCATCCCCACATCTTCCTTAGTAATCACCGCTAAAATCGGGCAAATGCGCCGCACTTTTTCCTAGCCTTAATTTTTGGGTACCTGAAATATTTGAGTCTCTAATTCCGGAAATAATGGCCATACCGAGGAACGGGATGCGGCCCTGTATTCCCCCTTGACTTACTTCTTACACGATAGCATCAAAATGGCAATCGCGAACACTTTCTGATTTTCGAGAAAAAAAGGGGAAGGGTTTAAACCACCCTTCCGCCGACATTCTTGCCGCCATAAGTCCGCAGTACGTGTAGTCACAACAATGCCGAAGAGTGCGTTGAATACAGCTCGTCGAACTCTATCTCCAGTATAAAGGACAACTCTCTATCCCCCTGCGTTTGGACGGGAGAGGCCGGCAAAATTTCAAAAAGTGGTCATTTTCACCTTCCAAAACAGACTTTTTTCTACACAAGGAGAACAAAGGGGCTCAGAGGCCCGCGCTTTTAACTGTAGCATCCCCACATCTTCCTTAGTAATCACCGCTAAAATCGGGCAAATCCGCCGCACTTTTTCCTAGCCTTAATTTTTGGGTACCTGAAATATTTGAGTCTCTAATTCCGGAAATAATGGCCATACCGAGGAACGGGATGCGGCCCTGTATTCACCCTTGACTTACTTCTTACACGATAGCATCAAAATGGCAATCGCGAACACTTTCTGATTTTCGAGAAAAAAAGGGGAAGGGTTTAAACCACCATTCCGCCGACATTCTTGCCGCCATAAGTCCGCAGTACGTGTAGTCACAACAATGCCGAAGAGTGCGTTGAATACAGCTCGTCGAACTCTATCTCCAGTATAAAGGACAACTCTCTATCCCCCTGCGTTTGGACGGGAGAGGCCGGCAAAATTTCAAAAAGTGGTCATTTTCACCTTCCAAAACAGACTTTTTTCTACACAAGGAGAACAAAGGGGCTCAGAGGCCCGCGCTTTTAACTGTAGCATCCCCACATCTTCCTTAGTAATCACCGCTAAAATCGGGCAAATCCGCCGCACTTTTTCCTAGCCTTAATTTTTGGGTACCTGAAATATTTGAGTCTCTAATTCCGGAAATAATGGCCATACCGAGGAACGGGATGCGGCCCTGTATTCCCCCTTGACTTACTTCTTACACGATAGCATCAAAATGGCAATCGCGAACACTTTCTGATTTTCGAGAAAAAAAGGGGAAGGGTTTAAACCACCCTTCCGCCGACATTCTTGCCGCCATAAGTCCGCAGTACGTGTAGTCACAACAATGCCGAAGAGTGCGTTGAATACAGCTCGTCGAACTCTATCTCCAGTATAAAGGACAACTCTCTATCCCCCTGCGTTTGGACGGGAGAGGCCGGCAAAATTTCAAAAAGTGGTCATTTTCACCTTCCAAAACAGACTTTTTTCTACACAAGGAGAACAAAGGGGCTCAGAGGCCCGCGCTTTTAACTGTAGCATCCCCACATCTTCCTTAGTAATCACCGCTAAAATCGGGCAAATCCGCCGCACTTTTTCCTAGCCTTAATTTTTGGGTACCTGAAATATTTGAGTCTCTAATTCCGGAAATAATGGCCATACCGAGGAACGGGATGCGGCCCTGTATTCCCCCTTGACTTACTTCTTACACGATAGCATCAAAATGGCAATCGCGAACACTTTCTGATTTTCGAGAAAAAAAGGGGAAGGGTTTAAACCACCCTTCCGCCGACATTCTTGCCGCCATAAGTCCGCAGTACGTGTAGTCACAACAATGCCGAAGAGTGCGTTGAATACAGCTCGTCGAACTCTATCTCCAGTATAAAGGACAACTCTCTATCCCCCTGCGTTTGGACGGGAGAGGCCGGCAAAATTTCAAAAAGTGGTCATTTTCACCTTCCAAAACAGACTTTTTTCTACACAAGGAGAACAAAGGGGCTCAGAGGCCCGCGCTTTTAACTGTAGCATCCCCACATCTTCCTTAGTAATCACCGCTAAAATCGGGCAAATCCGCCGCACTTTTTCCTAGCCTTAATTTTTGGGTACCTGAAATATTTGAGTCTCTAATTCCGGAAATAATGGCCATACCGAGGAACGGGATG
Organism: Periplaneta americana; assembly: GCF_040183065.1. Classification (NCBI taxonomy): domain Eukaryota; kingdom Metazoa; phylum Arthropoda; class Insecta; order Blattodea; family Blattidae; genus Periplaneta; species Periplaneta americana. The sequence goes on along the minus strand of NC_091125.1, from coordinate 171,147,183 downwards.
CGGCCCTGTATTCCCCCTTGACTTACTTCTTACACGATAGCATCAAAATGGCAATCGCGAACACTTTCTGATTTTCGAGAAAAAAAGGGGAAGGGTTTAAACCACCCTTCCGCCGACATTCTTGCCGCCATAAGTCCGCAGTACGTGTAGTCACAACAATGCCGAAGAGTGCGTTGAATACAGCTCGTCGAACTCTATCTCCAGTATAAAGGACAACTCTCTATCCCCCTGCGTTTGGACGGGAGAGGCCGGCAAAATTTCAAAAAGTGGTCATTTTCACCTTCCAAAACAGACTTTTTTCTACACAAGGAGAACAAAGGGGCTCAGAGGCCCGCGCTTTTAACTGTAGCATCCCCACATCTTCCTTAGTAATCACCGCTAAAATCGGGCAAATGCGCCGCACTTTTTCCTAGCCTTAATTTTTGGGTACCTGAAATATTTGAGTCTCTAATTCCGGAAATAATGGCCATACCGAGGAACGGGATGCGGCCCTGTATTCCCCCTTGACTTACTTCTTACACGATAGCATCAAAATGGCAATCGCGAACACTTTCTGATTTTCGAGAAAAAAAGGGGAAGGGTTTAAACCACCCTTCCGCCGACATTCTTGCCGCCATAAGTCCGCAGTACGTGTAGTCACAACAATGCCGAAGAGTGCGTTGAATACAGCTCGTCGAACTCTATCTCCAGTATAAAGGACAACTCTCTATCCCCCTGCGTTTGGACGGGAGAGGCCGGCAAAATTTCAAAAAGTGGTCATTTTCACCTTCCAAAACAGACTTTTTTCTACACAAGGAGAACAAAGGGGCTCAGAGGCCCGCGCTTTTAACTGTAGCATCCCCACATCTTCCTTAGTAATCACCGCTAAAATCGGGCAAATGCGCCGCACTTTTTCCTAGCCTTAATTTTTGGGTACCTGAAATATTTGAGTCTCTAATTCCGGAAATAATGGCCATACCGAGGAACGGGATGCGGCCCTGTATTCCCCCTTGACTTACTTCTTACACGATAGCATCAAAATGGCAATCGCGAACACTTTCTGATTTTCGAGAAAAAAAGGGGAAGGGTTTAAACCACCCTTCCGCCGACATTCTTGCCGCCATAAGTCCGCAGTACGTGTAGTCACAACAATGCCGAAGAGTGCGTTGAATACAGCTCGTCGAACTCTATCTCCAGTATAAAGGACAACTCTCTATCCCCCTGCGTTTGGACGGGAGAGGCCGGCAAAATTTCAAAAAGTGGTCATTTTCACCTTCCAAAACAGACTTTTTTCTACACAAGGAGAACAAAGGGGCTCAGAGGCCCGCGCTTTTAACTGTAGCATCCCCACATCTTCCTTAGTAATCACCGCTAAAATCGGGCAAATCCGCCGCACTTTTTCCTAGCCTTAATTTTTGGGTACCTGAAATATTTGAGTCTCTAATTCCGGAAATAATGGCCATACCGAGGAACGGGATGCGGCCCTGTATTGCCCCTTGACTTACTTCTTACACGATAGCATCAAAATGGCAATCGCGAACACTTTCTGATTTTCGAGAAAAAAAGGGGAAGAGTTTAAACCACCCTTCCGCCGACATTCTTGCCGCCATAAGTCCGCAGTACGTGTAGTCACAACAATGCCGAAGAGTGCGTTGAATACAGCTCGTCGAACTCTATCTCCAGTATAAAGGACAACTCTCTATCCCCCTGCGTTTGGACGGGAGAGGCCGGCAAAATTTCAAAAAGTGGTCATTTTCACCTTCCAAAACAGACTTTTTTCTACACAAGGAGAACAAAGGGGCTCAGAGGCCCGCGCTTTTAACTGTAGCATCCCCACATCTTCCTTAGTAATCGCCGCTAAAATCGGGCAAATCCGCCGCACTTTTTCCTAGCCTTAATTTTTGGGTACCTGAAATATTTGAGTCTCTAATTCCGGAAATAATGGCCATACCGAGGAACGGGATGCGGCCCTCTATTCCCCCTTGACTTACTTCTTACACGATAGCATCAAAATGGCAATCGCGAACACTTTCTGATTTTCGAGAAAAAAAGGGGAAGGGTTTAAACCACCCTTCCGCCGACATTCTTGCCGCCATAAGTCCGCAGTACGTGTAGTCACAACAATGTCGAAGAGTGCGTTGAATACAGCTCGTCGAACTCTATCTCCAGTATAAAGGACAACTCTCTATCCCCCTGCGTTTGGACGGGAGAGGCCGGCAAAATTTCAAAAAGTGGTCATTTTCACCTTCCAAAACAGACTTTTTTCTACACAAGGAGAACAAAGGGGCTCAGAGGCCCGCGCTTTTAACTGTAGCATCCCCACATCTTCCTTAGTAATCACCGCTAAAATCGGGCAAATCCGCCGCACTTTTTCCTAGCCTTAATTTTTGGGTACCTGAAATATTTGAGTCTCTAATTCCGGAAATAATGGCCATACCGAGGAACGGGATGCGGCCCTGTATTCCCCCTTGACTTACTTCTTACACGATAGCATCAAAATGGCAATCGCGAACACTTTCTGATTTTCGAGAAAAAAAGGGGAAGGGTTTAAACCACCATTCCGCCGACATTCTTGCCGCCATAAGTCCGCAGTACGTGTAGTCACAACAATGCCGAAGAGTGCGTTGAATACAGCTCGTCGAACTCTATCTCCAGTATAAAGGACAACTCTCTATCCCCCTGCGTTTGGACGGGAGAGGCCGGCAAAATTTCAAAAAGTGGTCATTTTCACCTTCCAAAACAGACTTTTTTCTACACAAGGAGAACAAAGGGGCTCAGAGGCCCGCGCTTTTAACTGTAGCATCCCCACATCTTCCTTAGTAATCACCGCTAAAATCGGGCAAATCCGCCGCACTTTTTCCTAGCCTTAATTTTTGGGTACCTGAAATATTTGAGTCTCTAATTCCGGAAATAATGGCCATACCGAGGAACGGGATGCGGCCCTGTATTCCCCCTTGACTTACTTCTTACACGATAGCATCAAAATGGCAATCGCGAACACTTTCTGATTTTCGAGAAAAAAAGGGGAAGGGTTTAAACCACCCTTCCGCCGACATTCTTGCCGCCATAAGTCCGCAGTACGTGTAGTCACAACAATGCCGAAGAGTGCGTTGAATACAGCTCGTCGAACTCTATCTCCAGTATAAAGGACAACTCTCTATCCCCCTGCGTTTGGACGGGAGAGGCCGGCAAAATTTCAAAAAGTGGTCATTTTCACCTTCCAAAACAGACTTTTTTCTACACAAGGAGAACAAAGGGGCTCAGAGGCCCGCGCTTTTAACTGTAGCATCCCCACATCTTCCTTAGTAATCACCGCTAAAATCGGGCAAATGCGCCGCACTTTTTCCTAGCCTTAATTTTTGGGTACCTGAAATATTTGAGTCTCTAATTCCGGAAATAATGGCCATACCGAGGAACGGGATGCGGCCCTGTATTCCCCCTTGACTTACTTCTTACACGATAGCATCAAAATGGCAATCGCGAACACTTTCTGATTTTCGAGAAAAAAAGGGGAAGGGTTTAAACCACCATTCCGCCGACATTCTTGCCGCCATAAGTCCGCAGTACGTGTAGTCACAACAATGTCGAAGAGTGCGTTGAATACAGCTCGTCGAACTCTATCTCCAGTATAAAGGACAACTCTCTATCCCCCTGCGTTTGGACGGGAGAGGCCGGCAAAATTTCAAAAAGTGGTCATTTTCACCTTCCAAAACAGACTTTTTTCTACACAAGGAGAACAAAGGGGCTCAGAGGCCCGCGCTTTTAACTGTAGCATCCCCACATCTTCCTTAGTAATCACCGCTAAAATCGGGCAAATGCGCCGCACTTTTTCCTAGCCTTAATTTTTGGGTACCTGAAATATTTGAGTCTCTAATTCCGGAAATAATGGCCATACCGAGGAACGGGATGCGGCCCTGTATTCCCCCTTGACTTACTTCTTACACGATAGCATCAAAATGGCAATCGCGAACACTTTCTGATTTTCGAGAAAAAAAGGGGAAGGGTTTAAACCACCATTCCGCCGACATTCTTGCCGCCATAAGTCCGCAGTACGTGTAGTCACAACAATGCCGAAGAGTGCGTTGAATACAGCTCGTCGAACTCTATCTCCAGTATAAAGGACAACTCTCTATCCCCCTGCGTTTGGACGGGAGAGGCCGGCAAAATTTCAAAAAGTGGTCATTTTCACCTTCCAAAACAGACTTTTTTCTACACAAGGAGAACAAAGGGGCTCAGAGGCCCGCGCTTTTAACTGTAGCATCCCCACATCTTCCTTAGTAATCACCGCTAAAATCGGGCAAATCCGCCGCACTTTTTCCTAGCCTTAATTTTTGGGTACCTGAAATATTTGAGTCTCTAATTCCGGAAATAATGGCCATACCGAGGAACGGGATGCGGCCCTGTATTCCCCCTTGACTTACTTCTTACACGATAGCATCAAAATGGCAATCGCGAACACTTTCTGATTTTCGAGAAAAAAAGGGGAAGGGTTTAAACCACCCTTCCGCCGACATTCTTGCCGCCATAAGTCCGCAGTACGTGTAGTCACAACAATGCCGAAGAGTGCGTTGAATACAGCTCGTCGAACTCTATCTCCAGTATAAAGGACAACTCTCTATCCCCCTGCGTTTGGACGGGAGAGGCCGGCAAAATTTCAAAAAGTGGTCATTTTCACCTTCCAAAACAGACTTTTTTCTACACAAGGAGAACAAAGGGGCTCAGAGGCCCGCGCTTTTAACTGTAGCATCCCCACATCTTCCTTAGTAATCACCGCTAAAATCGGGCAAATGCGCCGCACTTTTTCCTAGCCTTAATTTTTGGGTACCTGAAATATTTGAGTCTCTAATTCCGGAAATAATGGCCATACCGAGGAACGGGATGCGGCCCTGTATTCCCCCTTGACTTACTTCTTACACGATAGCATCAAAATGGCAATCGCGAACACTTTCTGATTTTCGAGAAAAAAAGGGGAAGGGTTTAAACCACCCTTCCGCCGACATTCTTGCCGCCATAAGTCCGCAGTACGTGTAGTCACAACAATGCCGAAGAGTGCGTTGAATACAGCTCGTCGAACTCTATCTCCAGTATAAAGGACAACTCTCTATCCCCCTGCGTTTGGACGGGAGAGGCCGGCAAAATTTCAAAAAGTGGTCATTTTCACCTTCCAAAACAGACTTTTTTCTACACAAGGAGAACAAAGGGGCTCAGAGGCCCGCGCTTTTAACTGTAGCATCCCCACATCTTCCTTAGTAATCACCGCTAAAATCGGGCAAATGCGCCGCACTTTTTCCTAGCCTTAATTTTTGGGTACCTGAAATATTTGAGTCTCTAATTCCGGAAATAATGGCCATACCGAGGAACGGGATGCGGCCCTGTATTCACCCTTGACTTACTTCTTACACGATAGCATCAAAATGGCAATCGCGAACACTTTCTGATTTTCGAGAAAAAAAGGGGAAGGGTTTAAACCACCATTCCGCCGACATTCTTGCCGCCATAAGTCCGCAGTACGTGTAGTCACAACAATGCCGAAGAGTGCGTTGAATACAGCTCGTCGAACTCTATCTCCAGTATAAAGGACAACTCTCTATCCCCCTGCGTTTGGACGGGAGAGGCCGGCAAAATTTCAAAAAGTGGTCATTTTCACCTTCCAAAACAGACTTTTTTCTACACAAGGAGAACAAAGGGGCTCAGAGGCCCGCGCTTTTAACTGTAGCATCCCCACATCTTCCTTAGTAATCACCGCTAAAATCGGGCAAATCCGCCGCACTTTTTCCTAGCCTTAATTTTTGGGTACCTGAAATATTTGAGTCTCTAATTCCGGAAATAATGGCCATACCGAGGAACGGGATGCGGCCCTGTATTCCCCCTTGACTTACTTCTTACACGATAGCATCAAAATGGCAATCGCGAACACTTTCTGATTTTCGAGAAAAAAAGGGGAAGGGTTTAAACCACCCTTCCGCCGACATTCTTGCCGCCATAAGTCCGCAGTACGTGTAGTCACAACAATGCCGAAGAGTGCGTTGAATACAGCTCGTCGAACTCTATCTCCAGTATAAAGGACAACTCTCTATCCCCCTGCGTTTGGACGGGAGAGGCCGGCAAAATTTCAAAAAGTGGTCATTTTCACCTTCCAAAACAGACTTTTTTCTACACAAGGAGAACAAAGGGGCTCAGAGGCCCGCGCTTTTAACTGTAGCATCCCCACATCTTCCTTAGTAATCACCGCTAAAATCGGGCAAATCCGCCGCACTTTTTCCTAGCCTTAATTTTTGGGTACCTGAAATATTTGAGTCTCTAATTCCGGAAATAATGGCCATACCGAGGAACGGGATGCGGCCCTGTATTCCCCCTTGACTTACTTCTTACACGATAGCATCAAAATGGCAATCGCGAACACTTTCTGATTTTCGAGAAAAAAAGGGGAAGGGTTTAAACCACCCTTCCGCCGACATTCTTGCCGCCATAAGTCCGCAGTACGTGTAGTCACAACAATGCCGAAGAGTGCGTTGAATACAGCTCGTCGAACTCTATCTCCAGTATAAAGGACAACTCTCTATCCCCCTGCGTTTGGACGGGAGAGGCCGGCAAAATTTCAAAAAGTGGTCATTTTCACCTTCCAAAACAGACTTTTTTCTACACAAGGAGAACAAAGGGGCTCAGAGGCCCGCGCTTTTAACTGTAGCATCCCCACATCTTCCTTAGTAATCACCGCTAAAATCGGGCAAATGCGCCGCACTTTTTCCTAGCCTTAATTTTTGGGTACCTGAAATATTTGAGTCTCTAATTCCGGAAATAATGGCCATACCGAGGAACGGGATGCGGCCCTGTATTCCCCCTTGACTTACTTCTTACACGATAGCATCAAAATGGCAATCGCGAACACTTTCTGATTTTCGAGAAAAAAAGGGGAAGGGTTTAAACCACCCTTCCGCCGACATTCTTGCCGCCATAAGTCCGCAGTACGTGTAGTCACAACAATGCCGAAGAGTGCGTTGAATACAGCTCGTCGAACTCTATCTCCAGTATAAAGGACAACTCTCTATCCCCCTGCGTTTGGACGGGAGAGGCCGGCAAAATTTCAAAAAGTGGTCATTTTCACCTTCCAAAACAGACTTTTTTCTACACAAGGAGAACAAAGGGGCTCAGAGGCCCGCGCTTTTAACTGTAGCATCCCCACATCTTCCTTAGTAATCACCGCTAAAATCGGGCAAATGCGCCGCACTTTTTCCTAGCCTTAATTTTTGGGTACCTGAAATATTTGAGTCTCTAATTCCGGAAATAATGGCCATACCGAGGAACGGGATGCGGCCCTGTATTCCCCCTTGACTTACTTCTTACACGATAGCATCAAAATGGCAATCGCGAACACTTTCTGATTTTCGAGAAACCCTTCCGCCGACATTCTTGCCGCCATAAGTCCGCAGTACGTGTAGTCACAACAATGCCGAAGAGTGCGTTGAATACAGCTCGTCGAACTCTATCTCCAGTATAAAGGACAACTCTCTATCCCCCTGCGTTGAATACAGCTCGTCGAACTCTATCTCCAGTATAAAGGACAACTCTCTATCCCCCTGCGTTTGGACGGGAGAGGCCGGCAAAATTTCAAAAAGTGGTCATTTTCACCTTCCAAAACAGACTTTTTTCTACACAAGGAGAACAAAGGGGCTCAGAGGCCCGCGCTTTTAAATGTAGCATCCCCACATCTTCCTTAGTAATCACCGCTAAAATCGGGCAAATGCGCCGCACTTTTTCCTAGCCTTAATTTTTGGGTACCTGAAATATTTGAGTCTCTAATTCCGGAAATAATGGCCATACCGAGGAACGGGATGCGGCCCTGTATTCCCCCTTGACTTACTTCTTACACGATAGCATCAAAATGGCAATCGCGAACACTTTCTGATTTTCGAGAAAAAAAGGGGAAGGGTTTAAACCACCCTTCCGCCGACATTCTTGCCGCCATAAGTCCGCAGTACGTGTAGTCACAACAATGCCGAAGAGTGCGTTGAATACAGCTCGTCGAACTCTATCTCCAGTATAAAGGACAACTCTCTATCCCCCTGCGTTTGGACGGGAGAGGCCGGCAAAATTTCCAAAAGTGGTCATTTTCACCTTCCAAAACAGACTTTTTTCTACACTATCTCCAGTATAAAGGACAACTCTCTATCCCCCTGCGTTTGGACGGGAGAGGCCGGCAAAATTTCAAAAAGTGGTCATTTTCACCTTCCAAAACAGACTTTTTTCTACACAAGGAGAACAAAGGGGCTCAGAGGCCCGCGCTTTTAACTGTAGCATCCCCACATCTTCCTTAGTAATCACCGCTAAAATCGGGCAAATCCGCCGCACTTTTTCCTAGCCTTAATTTTTGGGTACCTGAAATATTTGAGTCTCTAATTCCGGAAATAATGGCCATACCGAGGAACGGGATGCGGCCCTGTATTCCCCCTTGACTTACTTCTTACACGATAGCATCAAAATGGCAATCGCGAACACTTTCTGATTTTCGAGAAAAAAAGGGGAAGGGTTTAAACCACCCTTCCGCCGACATTCTTGCCGCCATAAGTCCGCAGTACGTGTAGTCACAACAATGCCGAAGAGTGCGTTGAATACAGCTCGTCGAACTCTATCTCCAGTATAAAGGACAACTCTCTATCCCCCTGCGTTTGGACGGGAGAGGCCGGCAAAATTTCAAAAAGTGGTCATTTTCACCTTCCAAAACAGACTTTTTTCTACACAAGGAGAACAAAGGGGCTCAGAGGCCCTCGCTTTTAACTGTAGCATCCCCACATCTTCCTTAGTAATCACCGCTAAAATCGGGCAAATCCGCCGCACTTTTTCCTAGCCTTAATTTTTGGGTACCTGAAATATTTGAGTCTCTAATTCCGGAAATAATGGCCATACCGAGGAACGGGATGCGGCCCTGTATTCCCCCTTGACTTACTTCTTACACGATAGCATCAAAATGGCAATCGCGAACACTTTCTGATTTTCGAGAAAAAAAGGGGAAGGGTTTAAACCACCCTTCCGCCGACATTCTTGCCGCCATAAGTCCGCAGTACGTGTAGTCACAACAATGCCGAAGAGTGCGTTGAATACAGCTCGTCGAACTCTATCTCCAGTATAAAGGACAACTCTCTATCCCCCTGCGTTTGGACGGGAGAGGCCGGCAAAATTTCAAAAAGTGGTCATTTTCACCTTCCAAAACAGACTTTTTTCTACACAAGGAGAACAAAGGGGCTCAGAGGCCCGCGCTTTTAACTGTAGCATCCCCACATCTTCCTTAGTAATCACCGCTAAAATCGGGCAAATGCGCCGCACTTTTTCCTACCCTTAATTTTTGGGTACCTGAAATATTTGAGTCTCTAATTCCGGAAATAATGGCCATACCGAGGAACGGGATGCGGCCCTGTATTCCCCCTTGACTTACTTCTTACACGATAGCATCAAAATGGCAATCGCGAACACTTTCTGATTTTCGAGAAAAAAAGGGGAAGGGTTTAAACCACCATTCCGCCGACATTCTTGCCGCCATAAGTCCGCAGTACGTGTAGTCACAACAATGCCGAAGAGTGCGTTGAATACAGCTCGTCGAACTCTATCTCCAGTATAAAGGACAACTCTCTATCCCCCTGCGTTTGGACGGGAGAGGCCGGCAAAATTTCAAAAAGTGGTCATTTTCACCTTCCAAAACAGACTTTTTTCTACACAAGGAGAACAAAGGGGCTCAGAGGCCCGCGCTTTTAACTGTAGCATCCCCACATCTTCCTTAGTAATCACCGCTAAAATCGGGCAAATCCGCCGCACTTTTTCCTAGCCTTAATTTTTGGGTACCTGAAATATTTGAGTCTCTAATTCCGGAAATAATGGCCATACCGAGGAACGGGATGCGGCCCTGTATTCCCCCTTGACTTACTTCTTACACGATAGCATCAAAATGGCAATCGCGAACACTTTCTGATTTTCGAGAAAAAAAGGGGAAGGGTTTAAACCACCCTTCCGCCGACATTCTTGCCGCCATAAGTCCGCAGTACGTGTAGTCACAACAATGCCGAAGAGTGCGTTGAATACAGCTCGTCGAACTCTATCTCCAGTATAAAGGACAACTCTCTATCCCCCTGCGTTTGGACGGGAGAGGCCGGCAAAATTTCAAAAAGTGGTCATTTTCACCTTCCAAAACAGACTTTTTTCTACACAAGGAGAACAAAGGGGCTCAGAGGCCCGCGCTTTTAACTGTAGCATCCCCACATCTTCCATAGTAATCACCGCTAAAATCGGGCAAATGCGCCGCACTTTTTCCTAGCCTTAATTTTTGGGTACCTGAAATATTTGAGTCTCTAATTCCGGAAATAATGGCCATACCGAGGAACGGGATGCGGCCCTGTATTCACCCTTGACTTACTTCTTACACGATAGCATCAAAATGGCAATCGCGAACACTTTCTGATTTTCGAGAAAAAAAGGGGAAGGGTTTAAACCACCATTCCGCCGACATTCTTGCCGCCATAAGTCCGCAGTACGTGTAGTCACAACAATGCCGAAGAGTGCGTTGAATACAGCTCGTCGAACTCTATCTCCAGTATAAAGGAGAACTCTCTATCCCCCTGCGTTTGGACGGGAGAGGCCGGCAAAATTTCAAAAAGTGGTCATTTTCACCTTCCAAAACAGACTTTTTTCTACACAAGGAGAACAAAGGGGCTCAGAGGCCCGCGCTTTTAACTGTAGCATCCCCACATCTTCCTTAGTAATCACCGCTAAAATCGGGCAAATCCGCCGCACTTTTTCCTAGCCTTAATTTTTGGGTACCTGAAATATTTGAGTCTCTAATTCCGGAAATAATGGCCATACCGAGGAACGGGATGCGGCCCTGTATTCCCCCTTGACTTACTTCTTACACGATAGCATCAAAATGGCAATCGCGAACACTTTCTGATTTTCGAGAAAAAAAGGGGAAGGGTTTAAACCACCATTCCGCCGACATTCTTGCCGCCATAAGTCCGCAGTACGTGTAGTCACAACAATGCCGAAGAGTGCGTTGAATACAGCTCGTCGAACTCTATCTCCAGTATAAAGGACAACTCTCTATCCCCCTGCGTTTGGACGGGAGAGGCCGGCAAAATTTCAAAAAGTGGTCATTTTCACCTTCCAAAACAGACTTTTTTCTACACAAGGAGAACAAAGGGGCTCAGAGGCCCGCGCTTTTAACTGTAGCATCCCCACATCTTCCTTAGTAATCACCGCTAAAATCGGGCAAATCCGCCGCACTTTTTCCTAGCCTTAATTTTTGGGTACCTGAAATATTTGAGTCTCTAATTCCGGAAATAATGGCCATACCGAGGAACGGGATGCGGCCCTGTATTCCCCCTTGACTTACTTCTTACACGATAGCATCAAAATGGCAATCGCGAACACTTTCTGATTTTCGAGAAAAAAAGGGGAAGGGTTTAAACCACCCTTCCGCCGACATTCTTGCCGCCATAAGTCCGCAGTACGTGTAGTCACAACAATGCCGAAGAGTGCGTTGAATACAGCTCGTCGAACTCTATCTCCAGTATAAAGGACAACTCTCTATCCCCCTGCGTTTGGACGGGAGAGGCCGGCAAAATTTCAAAAAGTGGTCATTTTCACCTTCCAAAACAGACTTTTTTCTACACAAGGAGAACAAAGGGGCTCAGAGGCCCGCGCTTTTAACTGTAGCATCCCCACATCTTCCTTAGTAATCACCGCTAAAATCGGGCAAATGCGCCGCACTTTTTCCTAGCCTTAATTTTTGGGTACCTGAAATATTTGAGTCTCTAATTCCGGAAATAATGGCCATACCGAGGAACGGGATGCGGCCCTGTATTCCCCCTTGACTTACTTCTTACACGATAGCATCAAAATGGCAATCGCGAACACTTTCTGATTTTCGAGAAAAAAAGGGGAAGGGTTTAAACCACCCTTCCGCCGACATTCTTGCCGCCATAAGTCCGCAGTACGTGTAGTCACAACAATGCCGAAGAGTGCGTTGAATACAGCTCGTCGAACTCTATCTCCAATATAAAGGACAACTCTCTATCCCCCTGCGTTTGGACGGGAGAGGCCGGCAAAATTTCAAAAAGTGGTCATTTTCACCTTCCAAAACAGACTTTTTTCTACACAAGGAGAACAAAGGGGCTCAGAGGCCCGCGCTTTTAACTGTAGCATCCCCACATCTTCCTTAGTAATCACCGCTAAAATCGGGCAAATGCGCCGCACTTTTTCCTAGCCTTAATTTTTGGGTACCTGAAATATTTGAGTCTCTAATTCCGGAAATAATGGCCATACCGAGGAACGGGATGCGGCCCTGTATTCCCCCTTGACTTACTTCTTACACGATAGCATCAAAATGGCAATCGCGAACACTTTCTCATTTTCGAGAAAAAAAGGGGAAGGGTTTAAACCACCCTTCCGCCGACATTCTTGCCGCCATAAGTCCGCAGTACGTGTAGTCACAACAATGCCGAAGAGTGCGTTGAATACAGCTCGTCGAACTCTATCTCCAGTATAAAGGACAACTCTCTATCCCCCTGCGTTTGGACGGGAGAGGCCGGCAAAATTTCAAAAAGTGGTCATTTTCACCTTCCAAAACAGACTTTTTTCTACACAAGGAGAACAAAGGGGCTCAGAGGCCCGCGCTTTTAACTGTAGCATCCCCACATCTTCCTTAGTAATCGCCGCTAAAATCGGGCAAATCCGCCGCACTTTTTCCTAGCCTTAATTTTTGGGTACCTGAAATATTTGAGTCTCTAATTCCGGAAATAATGGCCATACCGAGGAACGGGATGCGGCCCTGTATTCACCCTTGACTTACTTCTTACACGATAGCATCAAAATGGCAATCGCGAACACTTTCTGATTTTCGAGAAAAAAAGGGGAAGGGTTTAAACCACCATTCCGCCGACATTCTTGCCGCCATAAGTCCGCAGTACGTGTAGTCACAACAATGCCGAAGAGTGCGTTGAATACAGCTCGTCGAACTCTATCTCCAGTATAAAGGACAACTCTCTATCCCCCTGCGTTTGGACGGGAGAGGCCGGCAAAATTTCAAAAAGTGGTCATTTTCACCTTCCAAAACAGACTTTTTTCTACACAAGGAGAACAAAGGGGCTCAGAGGCCAGCGCTTTTAACTGTAGCATCCCCACATCTTCCTTAGTAATCACCGCTAAAATCGGGCAAATCCGCCGCACTTTTTCCTAGCCTTAATTTTTGGGTACCTGAAATATTTGAGTCTCTAATTCCGGAAATAATGGCCATACCGAGGAACGGGATGCGGCCCTGTATTCCCCCTTGACTTACTTCTTACACGATAGCATCAAAATGGCAATCGCGAACACTTTCTGATTTTCGAGAAAAAAAGGGGAAGGGTTTAAACCACCCTTCCGCCGACATTCTTGCCGCCATAAGTCCGCAGTACGTGTAGTCACAACAATGCCGAAGAGTGCGTTGAATACAGCTCGTCGAACTCTATCTCCAGTATAAAGGACAACTCTCTATCCCCCTGCGTTTGGACGGGAGAGGCCGGCAAAATTTCAAAAAGTGGTCATTTTCACCTTCCAAAACAGACTTTTTTCTACACAAGGAGAACAAAGGGGCTCAGAGGCCCGCGCTTTTACCTGTAGCATCCCCACATCTTCCTTAGTAATCACCGCTAAAATCGGGCAAATCCGCCGCACTTTTTCCTAGCCTTAATTTTTGGGTACCTGAAATATTTGAGTCTCTAATTCCGGAAATAATGGCCATACCGAGGAACGGGATGCGGCCCTGTATTCCCCCTTGACTTACTTCTTACACGATAGCATCAAAATGGCAATCGCGAACACTTTCTGATTTTCGAGAAAAAAAGGGGAAGGGTTTAAACCACCCTTCCGCCGACATTCTTGCCGCCATAAGTCCGCAGTACGTGTAGTCACAACAATGCCGAAGAGTGCGTTGAATACAGCTCGTCGAACTCTATCTCCAGTATAAAGGACAACTCTCTATCCCCCTGCGTTTGGACGGGAGAGGCAGGCAAAATTTCAAAAAGTGGTCATTTTCACCTTCCAAAACAGACTTTTTTCTACACAAGGAGAACAAAGGGGCTCAGAGGCCCGCGCTTTTAACTGTAGCATCCCCACATCTTCCTTAGTAATCACCGCTAAAATCGGGCAAATGCGCCGCACTTTTTCCTAGCCTTAATTTTTGGGTACCTGAAATATTTGAGTCTCTAATTCCGGAAATAATGGCCATACCGAGGAACGGGATGCGGCCCTGTATTCCCCCTTGACTTACTTCTTACACGATAGCATCAAAATGGCAATCGCGAACACTTTCTGATTTTCGAGAAAAAAAGGGGAAGGGTTTAAACCACCATTCCGCCGACATTCTTGCCGCCATAAGTCCGCAGTACGTGTAGTCACAACAATGCCGAAGAGTGCGTTGAATACAGCTCGTCGAACTCTATCTCCAGTATAAAGGACAACTCTCTATCCCCCTGCGTTTGGACGGGAGAGGCCGGCAAAATTTCAAAAAGTGGTCATTTTCACCTTCCAAAACAGACTTTTTTCTACACAAGGAGAACAAAGGGGCTCAGAGGCCCGCGCTTTTAACTGTAGCATCCCCACATCTTCCTTAGTAATCACCGCTAAAATCGGGCAAATCCGCCGCACTTTTTCCTAGCCTTAATTTTTGGGTACCTGAAATATTTGAGTCTCTAATTCCGGAAATAATGGCCATACCGAGGAACGGGATGCGGCCCTGTATTCCCCCTTGACTTACTTCTTACACGATAGCATCAAAATGGCAATCGCGAACACTTTCTGATTTTCGAGAAAAAAGGGGAGGGGTTTAAACCACCCTTCCGCCGACATTCTTGCCGCCATAAGTCCGCAGTACGTGTAGTCACAACAATGCCGAAGAGTGCGTTGAATACAGCTCGTCGAACTCTATCTCCAGTATAAAGGACAACTCTCTATCCCCCTGCGTTTGGACGGGAGAGGCCGGCAAAATTTCAAAAAGTGGTCATTTTCACCTTCCAAAACAGACTTTTTTCTACACAAGGAGAACAAAGGGGCTCAGAGGCCCGCGCTTTTAACTGTAGCATCCCCACATCTTCCTTAGTAATCACCGCTAAAATCGGGCAAATGCGCCGCACTTTTTCCTAGCCTTAATTTTTGGGTACCTGAAATATTTGAGTCTCTAATTCCGGAAATAATGGCCATACCGAGGAACGGGATGCGGCCCTGTATTCCCCCTTGACTTACTTCTTACACGATAGCATCAAAATGGCAATCGCGAACACTTTCTGATTTTCGAGAAAAAAAGGGGAAGGGTTTAAACCACCCTTCCGCCGACATTCTTGCCGCCATAAGTCCGCAGTACGTGTAGTCACAACAATGCCGAAGAGTGCGTTGAATACAGCTCGTCGAACTCTATCTCCAGTATAAAGGAGAACTCTCTATCCCCCTGCGTTTGGACGGGAGAGGCCGGCAAAATTTCAAAAAGTGGTCATTTTCACCTTCCAAAACAGACTTTTTTCTACACAAGGAGAACAAAGGGGCTCAGAGGCCCGCGCTTTTAACTGTAGCATCCCCACATCTTCCTTAGTAATCACCGCTAAAATCGGGCAAATCCGCCGCACTTTTTCCTAGCCTTAATTTTTGGGTACCTGAAATATTTGAGTCTCTAATTCCGGAAATAATGGCCATACCGAGGAACGGGATGCGGCCCTGTATTCACCCTTGACTTACTTCTTACACGATAGCATCAAAATGGCAATCGCGAACACTTTCTGATTTTCGAGAAAAAAAGGGGAAGGGTTTAAACCACCCTTCCGCCGACATTCTTGCTGCCATAAGTCCGCAGTACGTGTAGTCACAACAATGCCGAAGAGTGCGTTGAATACAGCTCGTCGAACTCTATCTCCAGTATAAAGGACAACTCTCTATCCCCCTGCGTTTGGACGGGAGAGGCCGGCAAAATTTCAAAAAGTGGTCATTTTCACCTTCCAAAACAGACTTTTTTCTACACAAGGAGAACAAAGGGGCTCAGAGGCCCGCGCTTTTAACTGTAGCATCCCCACATCTTCCTTAGTAATCGCCGCTAAAATCGGGCAAATCCGCCGCACTTTTTCCTAGCCTTAATTTTTGGGTACCTGAAATATTTGAGTCTCTAATTCCGGAAATAATGGCCATACCGAGGAACGGGATGCGGCCCTGTATTCCCCCTTGACTTACTTCTTACACGATAGCATCAAAATGGCTATCGCGAACACTTTCTGATTTTCGAGAAACCCTTCCGCCGACATTCTTGCCGCCATAAGTCCGCAGTACGTGTAGTCACAACAATGCCGAAGAGTGCGTTGAATACAGCTCGTCGAACTCTATCTCCAGTATAAAGGACAACTCTCTATCCCCCTGCGTTGAATACAGCTCGTCGAACTCTATCTCCAGTATAAAGGACAACTCTCTATCCCCCTGCGTTTGGACGGGAGAGGCCGGCAAAATTTCAAAAAGTGGTCATTTTCACCTTCCAAAACAGACTTTTTTCTACACAAGGAGAACAAAGGGGCTCAGAGGCCCGCGCTTTTAACTGTAGCATCCCCACATCTTCCTTAGTAATCACCGCTAAAATCGGGCAAATGCGCCGCACTTTTTCCTAGCCTTAATTTTTGGGTACCTGAAATATTTGAGTCTCTAATTCCGGAAATAATGGCCATACCGAGGAACGGGATGCGGCCCTGTATTCCCCCTTGACTTACTTCTTACACGATAGCATCAAAATGGCAATCGCGAACACTTTCTGATTTTCGAGAAAAAAAGGGGAAGGGTTTAAACCACCATTCCGCCGACATTCTTGCCGCCATAAGTCCGCAGTACGTGTAGTCACAACAATGCCGAAGAGTGCGTTGAATACAGCTCGTCGAACTCTATCTCCAGTATAAAGGACAACTCTCTATCCCCCTGCGTTTGGACGGGAGAGGCCGGCAAAATTTCAAAAAGTGGTCATTTTCACCTTCCAAAACAGACTTTTTTCTACACAAGGAGAACAAAGGGGCTCAGAGGCCCGCGCTTTTAACTGTAGCATCCCCACATCTTCCTTAGTAATCACCGCTAAAATCGGGCAAATCCGCCGCACTTTTTCCTAGCCTTAATTTTTGGGTACCTGAAATATTTGAGTCTCTAATTCCGGAAATAATGGCCATACCGAGGAACGGGATGCGGCCCTGTATTCCCCCTTGACTTACTTCTTACACGATAGCATCAAAATGGCAATCGCGAAAACTTTCTGATTTTCGAGAAAAAAAGGGGAAGGGTTTAAACCACCCTTCCGCCGACATTCTTGCCGCCATAAGTCCGCAGTACGTGTAGTCACAACAATACCGAAGAGTGCGTTGAATACAGCTCGTCGAACTCTATCTCCAGTATAAAGGACAACTCTCTATCCCCCTGCGTTTGGACGGGAGAGGCCGGCAAAATTTCCAAAAGTGGTCATTTTCACCTTCCAAAACAGACTTTTTTCTACACAAGGAGAACAAAGGGGCTCAGAGGCCCGCGCTTTTAACTGTAGCATCCCCACATCTTCCTTAGTAATCACCGCTAAAATCGGGCAAATCCGCCGCACTTTTTCCTAGCCTTAATTTTTGGGTACCTGAAATATTTGAGTCTCTAATTCCGGAAATAATGGCCATACCGAGGAACGGGATGCGGCCCTGTATTCCCCCTTGACTTACTTCTTACACGATAGCATCAAAATGGCAATCGCGAACACTTTCTGATTTTCGAGAAAAAAGGGGAAGGGTTTAAACCACCCTTCCGCCGACATTCTTGCCGCCATAAGTCCGCAGTACGTGTAGTCACAACAATGCCGAAGAGTGCGTTGAATACAGCTCGTCGAACTCTATCTCCAGTATAAAGGACAACTCTCTATCCCCCTGCGTTTGGACGGGAGAGGCCGGCAAAATTTCAAAAAGTGGTCATTTTCACCTTCCAAAACAGACTTTTTTCTACACAAGGAGAACAAAGGGGCTCAGAGGCCCGCGCTTTTAACTGTAGCATCCCCACATCTTCCTTAGTAATCACCGCTAAAATCGGGCAAATGCGCCGCACTTTTTCCTAGCCTTAATTTTTGGGTACCTGAAATATTTGAGTCTCTAATTCCGGAAATAATGGCCATACCGAGGAACGGGATGCGGCCCTGTATTCCCCCTTGACTTACTTCTTACACGATAGCATCAAAATGGCAATCGCGAACACTTTCTGATTTTCGAGAAAAAAAGGGGAAGGGTTTAAACCACCCTTCCGCCGACATTCTTGCCGCCATAAGTCCGCAGTACGTGTAGTCACAACAATGCCGAAGAGTGCGTTGAATACAGCTCGTCGAACTCTATCTCCAGTATAAAGGAGAACTCTCTATCCCCCTGCGTTTGGACGGGAGAGGCCGGCAAAATTTCAAAAAGTGGTCATTTTCACCTTCCAAAACAGACTTTTTTCTACACAAGGAGAACAAAGGGGCTCAGAGGCCCGCGCTTTTAACTGTAGCATCCCCACATCTTCCTTAGTAATCACCGCTAAAATCGGGCAAATCCGCCGCACTTTTTCCTAGCCTTAATTTTTGGGTACCTGAAATATTTGAGTCTCTAATTCCGGAAATAATGGCCATACCGAGGAACGGGATGCGGCCCTGTATTCACCCTTGACTTACTTCTTACACGATAGCATCAAAATGGCAATCGCGAACACTTTCTGATTTTCGAGAAAAAAAGGGGAAGGGTTTAAACCACCCTTCCGCCGACATTCTTGCTGCCATAAGTCCGCAGTACGTGTAGTCACAACAATGCCGAAGAGTGCGTTGAATACAGCTCGTCGAACTCTATCTCCAGTATAAAGGACAACTCTCTATCCCCCTGCGTTTGGACGGGAGAGGCCGGCAAAATTTCAAAAAGTGGTCATTTTCACCTTCCAAAACAGACTTTTTTCTACACAAGGAGAACAAAGGGGCTCAGAGGCCCGCGCTTTTAACTGTAGCATCCCCACATCTTCCTTAGTAATCGCCGCTAAAATCGGGCAAATCCGCCGCACTTTTTCCTAGCCTTAATTTTTGGGTACCTGAAATATTTGAGTCTCTAATTCCGGAAATAATGGCCATACCGAGGAACGGGATGCGGCCCTGTAGTCACCCTTGACTTACTTCTTACACGATAGCATCAAAATGGCAATCGCGAACACTTTCTGATTTTCGAGAAAAAAAGGGGAAGGGTTTAAACCACCATTCCGCCGACATTCTTGCCGCCATAAGTCCGCAGTACGTGTAGTCACAACAATGCCGAAGAGTGCGTTGAATACAGCTCGTCGAACTCTATCTCCAGTATAAAGGACAACTCTCTATCCCCCTGCGTTTGGACGGGAGAGGCCGGCAAAATTTCAAAAAGTGGTCATTTTCACCTTCCAAAACAGACTTTTTTCTACACAAGGAGAACAAAGGGGCTCAGAGGCCCGCGCTTTTAACTGTAGCATCCCCACATCTTCCTTAGTAATCACCGCTAAAATCGGGCAAATCCGCCGCACTTTTTCCTAGCCTTAATTTTTGGGTACGTGAAATATTTGAGTCTCTAATTCCGGAAATAATGGCCATACCGAGGAACGGGATGCGGCCCTGTATTCCCCCTTGACTTACTTCTTACACGATAGCATCAAAATGGCAATCGCGAACACTTTCTGATTTTCGAGAAAAAAAGGGGAAGGGTTTAAACCACCCTTCCGCCGACATTCTTGCCGCCATAAGTCCGCAGTACGTGTAGTCACAACAATGCCGAAGAGTGCGTTGAATACAGCTCGTCGAACTCTATCTCCAGTATAAAGGACAACTCTCTATCCCCCTGCGTTTGGACGGGAGAGGCCGGCAAAATTTCAAAAAGTGGTCATTTTCACCTTCCAAAACAGACTTTTTTCTACACAAGGAGAACAAAGGGGCTCAGAGGCCCGCGCTTTTAACTGTAGCATCCCCACATCTTCCTTAGTAATCACCGCTAAAATCGGGCAAATGCGCCGCACTTTTTCCTAGCCTTAATTTTTGGGTACCTGAAATATTTGAGTCTCTAATTCCGGAAATAATGGCCATACCGAGGAACGGGATGCGGCCCTGTATTCCCCCTTGACTTACTTCTTACACGATAGCATCAAAATGGCAATCGCGAACACTTTCTGAATTTCGAGAAAAAAAGGGGAAGGGTTTAAACCACCCTTCCGCCGACATTCTTGCCGCCATAAGTCCGCAGTACGTGTAGTCACAACAATGCCGAAGAGTGCGTTGAATACAGCTCGTCGAACTCTATCTCCAGTATAAAGGACAACTCTCTATCCCCCTGCGTTTGGACGGGAGAGGCCGGCAAAATTTCAAAAAGTGGTCATTTTCACCTTCCAAAACAGACTTTTTTCTACACAAGGAGAACAAAGGGGCTCAGAGGCCCGCGCTTTTAACTGTAGCATCCCCACATCTTCCTTAGTAATCACCGCTAAAATCGGGCAAATCCGCCGCACTTTTTCCTAGCCTTAATTTTTGGGTACCTGAAATATTTGAGTCTCTAATTCCGGAAATAATGGCCATACCGAGGAACGGGATGCGGCCCTGTATTCCCCCTTGACTTACTTCTTACACGATAGCATCAAAATGGCAATCGCGAACACTTTCTGATTTTCGAGAAAAAAAGGGGAAGGGTTTAAACCACCCTTCCGCCGACATTCTTGCCGCCATAAGTCCGCAGTACGTGTAGTCACAACAATGCCGAAGAGTGCGTTGAATACAGCTCGTCGAACTCTATCTCCAGTATAAAGGACAACTCTCTATCCCCCTGCGTTTGGACGGGAGAGGCCGGCAAAATTTCAAAAAGTGGTCATTTTCACCTTCCAAAACAGACTTTTTTCTACACAAGGAGAACAAAGGGGCTCAGAGGCCCGCGCTTTTAACTGTAGCATCCCCACATCTTCCTTAGTAATCACCGCTAAAATCGGGCAAATGCGCCGCACTTTTTCCTAGCCTTAATTTTTGGGTACCTGAAATATTTGAGTCTCTAATTCCGGAAATAATGGCCATACCGAGGAACGGGATGCGGCCCTGTATTCCCCCTTGACTTACTTCTTACACGATAGCATCAAAATGGCAATCGCGAACACTTTCTGATTTTCGAGAAAAAAGGGGAAGGGTTTAAACCACCCTTCCGCCGACATTCTTGCCGCCATAAGTCCGCAGTACATGTAGTCACAACAATGCCGAAGAGTGCGTTGAATACAGCTCGTCGAACTCTATCTCCAGTATAAAGGACAACTCTCTATCCCCCTGCGTTTGGACGGGAGAGGCCGGCAAAATTTCAAAAAGTGGTCATTTTCACCTTCCAAAACAGCCTTTTTTCTACACAAGGAGAACAAAGGGGCTCAGAGGCCCGCGCTTTTAACTGTAGCATCCCCACATCTTCCTTAGTAATCACCGCTAAAATCGGGCAAATGCGCCGCACTTTTTCCTAGCCTTAATTTTTGGGTACCTGAAATATTTGAGTCTCTAATTCCGGAAATAATGGCCATACCGAGGAACGGGATGCGGCCCTGTATTCCCCCTTGACTTACTTCTTACACGATAGCATCAAAATGGCAATCGCGAACACTTTCTGATTTTCGAGAAAAAAAGGGGAAGGGTTTAAACCACCCTTCCGCCGACATTCTTGCCGCCATAAGTCCGCAGTACGTGTAGTCACAACAATGCCGAAGAGTGCGTTGAATACAGCTCGTCGAACTCTATCTCCAGTATAAAGGACAACTCTCTATCCCCCTGCGTTTGGACGGGAGAGGCCGGCAAAATTTCAAAAAGTGGTCATTTTCACCTTCCAAAACAGACTTTTTTCTACACAAGGAGAACAAAGGGGCTCAGAGGCCCGCGCTTTTAACTGTAGCATCCCCACATCTTCCTTAGTAATCACCGCTAAAATCGGGCAAATCCGCCGCACTTTTTCCTAGCCTTAATTTTTGGGTACCTGAAATATTTGAGTCTCTAATTCCGGAAATAATGGCCATACCGAGGAACGGGATGCGGCCCTGTATTCACCCTTGACTTACTTCTTACACGATAGCATCAAAATGGCAATCGCGAACACTTTCTGATTTTCGAGAAAAAAAGGGGAAGGGTTTAAACCACCCTTCCGCCGACATTCTTGCCGCCATAAGTCCGCAGTACGTGTAGTCACAACAATGCCGAAGAGTGCGTTGAATACAGCTCGTCGAACTCTATCTCCAGTATAAAGGACAACTCTCTATCCCCCTGCGTTTGGACGGGAGAGGCCGGCAAAATTTCAAAAAGTGGTCATTTTCACCTTCCAAAACAGACTTTTTTCTACACAAGGAGAACAAAGGGGCTCAGAGGCCCGCGCTTTTAACTGTAGCATCCCCACATCTTCCTTAGTAATCGCCGCTAAAATCGGGCAAATCCGCCGCACTTTTTCCTAGCCTTAATTTTTGGGTACCTGAAATATTTGAGTCTCTAATTCCGGAAATAATGGCCATACCGAGGAACGGGATGCGGCCCTGTAGTCACCCTTGACTTACTTCTTACACGATAGCATCAAAATGGCAATCGCGAACACTTTCTGATTTTCGAGAAAAAAAGGGGAAGGGTTTAAACCACCCTTCCGCCGACATTCTTGCCGCCATAAGTCCACAGTACGTGTAGTCACAACAATGCCGAAGAGTGCGTTGAATACAGCTCGTCGAACTCTATCTCCAGTATAAAGGACAACTCTCTATCCCCCTGCGTTTGGACGGGAGAGGCCGGCAAAATTTCAAAAAGTGGTCATTTTCACCTTCCAAAACAGACTTTTTTCTACACAAGGAGAACAAAGGGGCTCAGAGGCCCGCGCTTTTAACTGTAGCATCCCCACATCTTCCTTAGTAATCACCGCTAAAATCGGGCAAATGCGCCGCACTTTTTCCTAGCCTTAATTTTTGGGTACCTGAAATATTTGAGTCTCTAATTCCGGAAATAATGGCCATACCGAGGAACGGGATGCGGCCCTGTATTCCCCCTTGACTTAATTCTTACACGATAGCATCAAAATGGCTATCGCGAACACTTTCTGATTTTCGAGAAACCCTTCCGCCGACATTCTTGCCGCCATAAGTCCGCAGTACGTGTAGTCACAACAATGCCGAAGAGTGCGTTGAATACAGCTCGTCGAACTCTATCTCCAGTATAAAGGACAACTCTCTATCCCCCTGCGTTGAATACAGCTCGTCGAACTCTATCTCCAGTATAAAGGACAACTCTCTATCCCCCTGCGTTTGGACGGGAGAGGCCGGCAGAATTTCAAAAAGTGGTCATTTTCACCTTCCAAAACAGACTTTTTTCTACACAAGGAGAACAAAGGGGCTCAGAGGCCCGCGCTTTTAACTGTAGCATCCCCACATCTTCCTTAGTAATCACCGCTAAAATCGGGCAAATGCGCCGCACTTTTTCCTAGCCTTAATTTTTGGGTACCTGAAATATTTGAGTCTCTAATTCCGGAAATAATGGCCATACCGAGGAACGGGATGCGGCCCTGTATTCCCCCTTGACTTACTTCTTACACGATAGCATCAAAATGGCAATCGCGAACACTTTCTGATTTTCGAGAAAAAAAGGGGAAGGGTTTAAACCACCCTTCCGCCGACATTCTTGCCGCCATAAGTCCGCAGTACGTGTAGTCACAACAATGCCGAAGAGTGCGTTGAATACAGCTCGTCGAACTCTATCTCCAGTATAAAGGACAACTCTCTATCCCCCTGCGTTTGGACGGGAGAGGCCGGCAAAATTTCCAAAAGTGGTCATTTTCACCTTCCAAAACAGACTTTTTTCTACACAAGGAGAACAAAGGGGCTCAGAGGCCCGCGCTTTTAACTGTAGCATCCCCACATCTTCCTTAGTAATCGCCGCTAAAATCGGGCAAATCCGCCGCACTTTTTCCTAGCCTTAATTTTTGGGTACCTGAAATATTTGAGTCTCTAATTCCGGAAATAATGGCCATACCGAGGAACGGGATGCGGCCCTGTAGTCACCCTTGACTTACTTCTTACACGATAGCATCAAAATGGCAATCGCGAACACTTTCTGATTTTCGAGAAAAAAAGGGGAAGGGTTTAAACCACCATTCCGCCGACATTCTTGCCGCCATAAGTCCGCAGTACGTGTAGTCACAACAATGCCGAAGAGTGCGTTGAATACAGCTCGTCGAACTCTATCTCCAGTATAAAGGACAACTCTCTATCCCCCTGCGTTTGGACGGGAGAGGCCGGCAAAATTTCAAAAAGTGGTCATTTTCACCTTCCAAAACAGACTTTTTTCTACACAAGGAGAACAAAGGGGCTCAGAGGCCCGCGCTTTTAACTGTAGCATCCCCACATCTTCCTTAGTAATCACCGCTAAAATCGGGCAAATCCGCCGCACTTTTTCCTAGCCTTAATTTTTGGGTACGTGAAATATTTGAGTCTCTAATTCCGGAAATAATGGCCATACCGAGGAACGGGATGCGGCCCTGTATTCCCCCTTGACTTACTTCTTACACGATAGCATCAAAATGGCAATCGCGAACACTTTCTGATTTTCGAGAAAAAAAGGGGAAGGGTTTAAACCACCCTTCCGCCGACATTCTTGCCGCCATAAGTCCGCAGTACGTGTAGTCACAACAATGCCGAAGAGTGCGTTGAATACAGCTCGTCGAACTCTATCTCCAGTATAAAGGACAACTCTCTATCCCCCTGCGTTTGGACGGGAGAGGCCGGCAAAATTTCAAAAAGTGGTCATTTTCACCTTCCAAAACAGACTTTTTTCTACACAAGGAGAACAAAGGGGCTCAGAGGCCCGCGCTTTTAACTGTAGCATCCCCACATCTTCCTTAGTAATCACCGCTAAAATCGGGCAAATGCGCCGCACTTTTTCCTAGCCTTAATTTTTGGGTACCTGAAATATTTGAGTCTCTAATTCCGGAAATAATGGCCATACCGAGGAACGGGATGCGGCCCTGTATTCCCCCTTGACTTACTTCTTACACGATAGCATCAAAATGGCAATCGCGAACACTTTCTGAATTTCGAGAAAAAAAGGGGAAGGGTTTAAACCACCCTTCCGCCGACATTCTTGCCGCCATAAGTCCGCAGTACGTGTAGTCACAACAATGCCGAAGAGTGCGTTGAATACAGCTCGTCGAACTCTATCTCCAGTATAAAGGACAACTCTCTATCCCCCTGCGTTTGGACGGGAGAGGCCGGCAAAATTTCAAAAAGTGGTCATTTTCACCTTCCAAAACAGACTTTTTTCTACACAAGGAGAACAAAGGGGCTCAGAGGCCCGCGCTTTTAACTGTAGCATCCCCACATCTTCCTTAGTAATCACCGCTAAAATCGGGCAAATCCGCCGCACTTTTTCCTAGCCTTAATTTTTGGGTACCTGAAATATTTGAGTCTCTAATTCCGGAAATAATGGCCATACCGAGGAACGGGATGCGGCCCTGTATTCCCCCTTGACTTACTTCTTACACGATAGCATCAAAATGGCAATCGCGAACACTTTCTGATTTTCGAGAAAAAAAGGGGAAGGGTTTAAACCACCCTTCCGCCGACATTCTTGCCGCCATAAGTCCGCAGTACGTGTAGTCACAACAATGCCGAAGAGTGCGTTGAATACAGCTCGTCGAACTCTATCTCCAGTATAAAGGACAACTCTCTATCCCCCTGCGTTTGGACGGGAGAGGCCGGCAAAATTTCAAAAAGTGGTCATTTTCACCTTCCAAAACAGACTTTTTTCTACACAAGGAGAACAAAGGGGCTCAGAGGCCCGCGCTTTTAACTGTAGCATCCCCACATCTTCCTTAGTAATCACCGCTAAAATCGGGCAAATGCGCCGCACTTTTTCCTAGCCTTAATTTTTGGGTACCTGAAATATTTGAGTCTCTAATTCCGGAAATAATGGCCATACCGAGGAACGGGATGCGGCCCTGTATTCCCCCTTGACTTACTTCTTACACGATAGCATCAAAATGGCAATCGCGAACACTTTCTGATTTTCGAGAAAAAAGGGGAAGGGTTTAAACCACCCTTCCGCCGACATTCTTGCCGCCATAAGTCCGCAGTACATGTAGTCACAACAATGCCGAAGAGTGCGTTGAATACAGCTCGTCGAACTCTATCTCCAGTATAAAGGACAACTCTCTATCCCCCTGCGTTTGGACGGGAGAGGCCGGCAAAATTTCAAAAAGTGGTCATTTTCACCTTCCAAAACAGCCTTTTTTCTACACAAGGAGAACAAAGGGGCTCAGAGGCCCGCGCTTTTAACTGTAGCATCCCCACATCTTCCTTAGTAATCACCGCTAAAATCGGGCAAATGCGCCGCACTTTTTCCTAGCCTTAATTTTTGGGTACCTGAAATATTTGAGTCTCTAATTCCGGAAATAATGGCCATACCGAGGAACGGGATGCGGCCCTGTATTCCCCCTTGACTTACTTCTTACACGATAGCATCAAAATGGCAATCGCGAACACTTTCTGATTTTCGAGAAAAAAAGGGGAAGGGTTTAAACCACCCTTCCGCCGACATTCTTGCCGCCATAAGTCCGCAGTACGTGTAGTCACAACAATGCCGAAGAGTGCGTTGAATACAGCTCGTCGAACTCTATCTCCAGTATAAAGGACAACTCTCTATCCCCCTGCGTTTGGACGGGAGAGGCCGGCAAAATTTCAAAAAGTGGTCATTTTCACCTTCCAAAACAGACTTTTTTCTACACAAGGAGAACAAAGGGGCTCAGAGGCCCGCGCTTTTAACTGTAGCATCCCCACATCTTCCTTAGTAATCACCGCTAAAATCGGGCAAATCCGCCGCACTTTTTCCTAGCCTTAATTTTTGGGTACCTGAAATATTTGAGTCTCTAATTCCGGAAATAATGGCCATACCGAGGAACGGGATGCGGCCCTGTATTCACCCTTGACTTACTTCTTACACGATAGCATCAAAATGGCAATCGCGAACACTTTCTGATTTTCGAGAAAAAAAGGGGAAGGGTTTAAACCACCCTTCCGCCGACATTCTTGCCGCCATAAGTCCGCAGTACGTGTAGTCACAACAATGCCGAAGAGTGCGTTGAATACAGCTCGTCGAACTCTATCTCCAGTATAAAGGACAACTCTCTATCCCCCTGCGTTTGGACGGGAGAGGCCGGCAAAATTTCAAAAAGTGGTCATTTTCACCTTCCAAAACAGACTTTTTTCTACACAAGGAGAACAAAGGGGCTCAGAGGCCCGCGCTTTTAACTGTAGCATCCCCACATCTTCCTTAGTAATCGCCGCTAAAATCGGGCAAATCCGCCGCACTTTTTCCTAGCCTTAATTTTTGGGTACCTGAAATATTTGAGTCTCTAATTCCGGAAATAATGGCCATACCGAGGAACGGGATGCGGCCCTGTAGTCACCCTTGACTTACTTCTTACACGATAGCATCAAAATGGCAATCGCGAACACTTTCTGATTTTCGAGAAAAAAAGGGGAAGGGTTTAAACCACCCTTCCGCCGACATTCTTGCCGCCATAAGTCCACAGTACGTGTAGTCACAACAATGCCGAAGAGTGCGTTGAATACAGCTCGTCGAACTCTATCTCCAGTATAAAGGACAACTCTCTATCCCCCTGCGTTTGGACGGGAGAGGCCGGCAAAATTTCAAAAAGTGGTCATTTTCACCTTCCAAAACAGACTTTTTTCTACACAAGGAGAACAAAGGGGCTCAGAGGCCCGCGCTTTTAACTGTAGCATCCCCACATCTTCCTTAGTAATCACCGCTAAAATCGGGCAAATGCGCCGCACTTTTTCCTAGCCTTAATTTTTGGGTACCTGAAATATTTGAGTCTCTAATTCCGGAAATAATGGCCATACCGAGGAACGGGATGCGGCCCTGTATTCCCCCTTGACTTAATTCTTACACGATAGCATCAAAATGGCTATCGCGAACACTTTCTGATTTTCGAGAAACCCTTCCGCCGACATTCTTGCCGCCATAAGTCCGCAGTACGTGTAGTCACAACAATGCCGAAGAGTGCGTTGAATACAGCTCGTCGAACTCTATCTCCAGTATAAAGGACAACTCTCTATCCCCCTGCGTTGAATACAGCTCGTCGAACTCTATCTCCAGTATAAAGGACAACTCTCTATCCCCCTGCGTTTGGACGGGAGAGGCCGGCAGAATTTCAAAAAGTGGTCATTTTCACCTTCCAAAACAGACTTTTTTCTACACAAGGAGAACAAAGGGGCTCAGAGGCCCGCGCTTTTAACTGTAGCATCCCCACATCTTCCTTAGTAATCACCGCTAAAATCGGGCAAATGCGCCGCACTTTTTCCTAGCCTTAATTTTTGGGTACCTGAAATATTTGAGTCTCTAATTCCGGAAATAATGGCCATACCGAGGAACGGGATGCGGCCCTGTATTCCCCCTTGACTTACTTCTTACACGATAGCATCAAAATGGCAATCGCGAACACTTTCTGATTTTCGAGAAAAAAAGGGGAAGGGTTTAAACCACCCTTCCGCCGACATTCTTGCCGCCATAAGTCCGCAGTACGTGTAGTCACAACAATGCCGAAGAGTGCGTTGAATACAGCTCGTCGAACTCTATCTCCAGTATAAAGGACAACTCTCTATCCCCCTGCGTTTGGACGGGAGAGGCCGGCAAAATTTCCAAAAGTGGTCATTTTCACCTTCCAAAACAGACTTTTTTCTACACAAGGAGAACAAAGGGGCTCAGAGGCCCGCGCTTTTAACTGTAGCATCCCCACATCTTCCTTAGTAATCACCGCTAAAATCGGGCAAATCCGCCGCACTTTTTCCTAGCCTTAATTTTTGGGTACCTGAAATATTTGAGTCTCTAATTCCGGAAATAATGGCCATACCGAGGAACGGGATGCGGCCCTGTATTCCCCCTTGACTTACTTCTTACACGATAGCATCAAAATGGCAATCGCGAACACTTTCTGATTTTCGAGAAAAAAAGGGGAAGGGTTTAAACCACCCTTCCGCCGACATTCTTGCCGCCATAAGTCCGCAGTACGTGTAGTCACAACAATGCCGAAGAGTGCGTTGAATACAGCTCGTCGAACTCTATCTCCAGTATAAAGGACAACTCTCTATCCCCCTGCGTTTGGACGGGAGAGGCCGGCAAAATTTCAAAAAGTGGTCATTTTCACCTTCCAAAACAGACTTTTTTCTACACAAGGAGAACAAAGGGGCTCAGAGGCCCGCGCTTTTAACTGTAGCATCCCCACATCTTCCTTAGTAATCACCGCTAAAATCGGGCAAATGCGCCGCACTTTTTCCTAGCCTTAATTTTTGGGTACCTGAAATATTTGAGTCTCTAATTCCGGAAATAATGGCCATACCGAGGAACGGGATGCGGCCCTGTATTCACCCTTGACTTACTTCTTACACGATAGCATCAAAATGGCAATCGCGAACACTTTCTGATTTTCGAGAAAAAAAGGGGAAGGGTTTAAACCACCATTCCGCCGACATTCTTGCCGCCATAAGTCCGCAGTACGTGTAGTCACAACAATGCCGAAGAGTGCGTTGAATACAGCTCGTCGAACTCTATCTCCAGTATAAAGGACAACTCTCTATCCCCCTGCGTTTGGACGGGAGAGGCCGGCAAAATTTCAAAAAGTGGTCATTTTCACCTTCCAAAACAGACTTTTTTCTACACAAGGAGAACAAAGGGGCTCAGAGGCCCGCGCTTTTAACTGTAGCATCCCCACATCTTCCTTAGTAATCACCGCTAAAATCGGGCAAATCCGCCGCACTTTTTCCTAGCCTTAATTTTTGGGTACCTGAAATATTTGAGTCTCTAATTCCGGAAATAATGGCCATACCGAGGAACGGGATGCGGCCCTGTATTCCCCCTTGACTTACTTCTTACACGATAGCATCAAAATGGCAATCGCGAACACTTTCTGATTTTCGAGAAAAAAAGGGGAAGGGTTTAAACCACCCTTCCGCCGACATTCTTGCCGCCATAAGTCCGCAGTACGTGTAGTCACAACAATGCCGAAGAGTGCGTTGAATACAGCTCGTCGAACTCTATCTCCAGTATAAAGGACAACTCTCTATCCCCCTGCGTTTGGACGGGAGAGGCCGGCAAAATTTCAAAAAGTGGTCATTTTCACCTTCCAAAACAGACTTTTTTCTACACAAGGAGAACAAAGGGGCTCAGAGGCCCGCGCTTTTAACTGTAGCATCCCCACATCTTCCTTAGTAATCACCGCTAAAATCGGGCAAATGCGCCGCACTTTTTCCTAGCCTTAATTTTTGGGTACCTGAAATATTTGAGTCTCTAATTCCGGAAATAATGGCCATACCGAGGAACGGGATGCGGCCCTGTATTCCCCCTTGACTTACTTCTTACACGATAGCATCAAAATGGCAATCGCGAACACTTTCTGATTTTCGAGAAAAAAAGGGGAAGGGTTTAAACCACCCTTCCGCCGACATTATTGCCGCCATAAGTCCGCAGTACGTGTAGTCACAACAATGCCGAAGAGTGCGTTGAATACAGCTCGTCGAACTCTATTTCCAGTATAAAGGACAACTCTCTATCCCCCTGCGTTTGGACGGGAGAGGCCGGCAAAATTTCAAAAAGTGGTCATTTTCACCTTCCAAAACAGACTTTTTTCTACACAAGGAGAACAAAGGGGCTCAGAGGCCCGCGCTTTTAACTGTAGCATCCCCACATCTTCCTTAGTAATCACCGCTAAAATCGGGCAAATCCGCCGCACTTTTTCCTAGCCTTAATTTTTGGGTACCTGAAATATTTGAGTCTCTAATTCCGGAAATAATGGCCATACCGAGGAACGGGATGCGGCCCTGTATTCCCCCTTGACTTACTTCTTACACGATAGCATCAAAATGGCAATCGCGAACACTTTCTGATTTTCGAGAAAAAAAGGGGAAGGGTTTAAACCACCCTTCCGCCGACATTCTTGCCGCCATAAGTCCGCAGTACGTGTAGTCACAACAATGCCGAAGAGTGCGTTGAATACAGCTCGTCGAACTCTATCTCCAGTATAAAGGACAACTCTCTATCCCCCTGCGTTTGGACGGGAGATGCCGGCAAAATTTCAAAAAGTGGTCATTTTCACCTTCCAAAACAGACTTTTTTCTACACAAGGAGAACAAAGGGGCTCAGAGGCCCGCGCTTTTAACTGTAGCATCCCCACATCTTCCTTAGTAATCACCGCTAAAATCGGGCAAATGAGCCGCACTTTTTCCTAGCCTTAATTTTTGGGTACCTGAAATATTTGAGTCTCTAATTCCGGAAATAATAGCCATACCGAGGAACGGGATGCGGCCCTGTATTCCCCCTTGACTTACTTCTTACACGATAGCATCAAAATGGCAATCGCGAACACTTTCTGATTTTCGAGAAAAAAAGGGGAAGGGTTTAAACCACCCTTCCGCCGACATTCTTGCCGCCATAAGTCCGCAGTACGTGTAGTCACAACAATGCCGAAGAGTGCGTTGAATACAGCTCGTCGAACTCTATCTCCAGTATAAAGGACAACTCTCTATCCCCCTGCGTTTGGACGGGAGAGGCCGGCAAAATTTCAAAAAGTGGTCATTTTCACCTTCCAAAACAGACTTTTTTCTACACAAGGAGAACAAAGGGGCTCAGAGGCCCGCGCTTTTAACTGTAGCATCCCCACATCTTCCTTAGTAATCACCGCTAAAATCGGGCAAATCCGCCGCACTTTTTCCTAGCCTTAATTTTTGGGTACCTGAAATATTTGAGTCTCTAATTCCGGAAATAATGGCCATACCGAGGAACGGGATGCGGCCCTGTATTCACCCTTGACTTACTTCTTACACGATAGCATCAAAATGGCAATCGCGAACACTTTCTGATTTTCGAGAAAAAAAGGGAAGGGTTTAAACCACCCTTCCGCCGACATTCTTGCCGCCATAAGTCCGCAGTACGTGTAGTCACAACAATGCCGAAGAGTGCGTTGAATACAGCTCGTCGAACTCTATCTCCAGTATAAAGGACAACTCTCTATCCCCCTGCGTTTGGACGGGAGAGGCCGGCAAAATTTCAAAAAGTGGTCATTTTCACCTTCCAAAACAGACTTTTTTCTACACAAGGAGAACAAAGGGGCTCAGAGGCCCGCGCTTTTAACTGTAGCATCCCCACATCTTCCTTAGTAATCGCCGCTAAAATCGGGCAAATCCGCCGCACTTTTTCCTAGCCTTAATTTTTGGGTACCTGAAATATTTGAGTCTCTAATTCCGGAAATAATGGCCATACCGAGGAACGGGATGCGGCCCTGTATTCACCCTTGACTTACTTCTTACTCGATAGCATCAAAATGGCAATCGCGAACACTTTCTGATTTTCGAGAAAAAAAGGGGAAGGGTTTAAACCACCATTCCGCCGACATTCTTGCCGCCATAAGTCCGCAGTACGTGTAGTCACAACAATGCCGAAGAGTGCGTTGAATACAGCTCGTCGAACTCTATCTCCAGTATAAAGGACAACTCTCTATCCCCCTGCGTTTGGACGGGAGAGGCCGGCAAAATTTCAAAAAGTGGTCATTTTCACCTTCCAAAACAGACTTTTTTCTACACAAGGAGAACAAAGGGGCTCAGAGGCCCGCGCTTTTAACTGTAGCATCCCCACATCTTCCTTAGTAATCACCGCTAAAATCGGGCAAATCCGCCGCACTTTTTCCTAGCCTTAATTTTTGGGTACCTGAAATATTTGAGTCTCTAATTCCGGAAATAATGGCCATACCGAGGAACGGGATGCGGCCCTGTATTCCCCCTTGACTTACTTCTTACACGATAGCATCAAAATGGCAATCGCGAACACTTTCTGATTTTCGAGAAAAAAAGGGGAAGGGTTTAAACCACCCTTCCGCCGACATTCTTGCCGCCATAAGTCCGCAGTACGTGTAGTCACAACAATGCCGAAGAGTGCGTTGAATACAGCTCGTCGAACTCTATCTCCAGTATAAAGGACAACTCTCTATCCCCCTGCGTTTGGACGGGAGAGGCCGGCAAAATTTCAAAAAGTGGTCATTTTCACCTTCCAAAACAGACTTTTTTCTACACAAGGAGAACAAAGGGGCTCAGAGGCCCGCGCTTTTAACTGTAGCATCCCCACATCTTCCTTAGTAATCACCGCTAAAATCGGGCAAATCCGCCGCACTTTTTCCTAGCCTTAATTTTTGGGTACCTGAAATATTTGAGTCTCTAATTCCGGAAATAATGGCCATACCGAGGAACGGGATGCGGCCCTGTATTCCCCCTTGACTTACTTCTTACACGATAGCATCAAAATGGCAATCGCGAACACTTTCTGATTTTCGAGAAAAAAAGGGGAAGGGTTTAAACCACCCTTCCGCCGACATTCTTGCCGCCATAAGTCCGCAGTACGTGTAGTCACAACAATGCCGAAGAGTGCGTTGAATACAGCTCGTCGAACTCTATCTCCAGTATAAAGGACAACTCTCTATCCCCCTGCGTTTGGACGGGAGAGGCCGGCAAAATTTCAAAAAGTGGTCATTTTCACCTTCCAAAACAGACTTTTTTCTACACAAGGAGAACAAAGGGGCTCAGAGGCCCGCGCTTTTAACTGTAGCATCCCCACATCTTCCTTAGTAATCACCGCTAAAATCGGGCAAATCCGCCGCACTTTTTCCTAGCCTTAATTTTTGGGTACCTGAAATATTTGAGTCTCTAATTCCGGAAATAATGGCCATACCGAGGAACGGGATGCGGCCCTGTATTCCCCCTTGACTTACTTCTTACACGATAGAATCAAAATGGCAATCGCGAACACTTTCTGATTTTCGAGAAAAAAAGGGGAAGGGTTTAAACCACCCTTCCGCCGACATTCTTGCCGCCATAAGTCCGCAGTACGTGTAGTCACAACAATGCCGAAGAGTGCGTTGAATACAGCTCGTCGAACTCTATCTCCAGTATAAAGGACAACTCTCTATCCCCCTGCGTTTGGACGGGAGAGGCAGGCAAAATTTCAAAAAGTGGTCATTTTCACCTTCCAAAACAGACTTTTTTCTACACAAGGAGAACAAAGGGGCTCAGAGGCCCGCGCTTTTAACTGTAGCATCCCCACATCTTCCTTAGTAATCACCGCTAAAATCGGGCAAATGCGCCGCACTTTTTCCTAGCCTTAATTTTTGGGTACCTGAAATATTTGAGTCTCTAATTCCGGAAATAATGGCCATACCGAGGAACGGGATGCGGCCCTGTATTCACCCTTGACTTACTTCTTACACGATAGCATCAAAATGGCAATCGCGAACACTTTCTGATTTTCGAGAAAAAAAGGGGAAGGGTTTAAACCACCCTTCCGCCGACATTCTTGCCGCCATAAGTCCGCAGTACGTGTAGTCACAACAATGCCGAAGAGTGCGTTGAATACAGCTCGTCGAACTCTATCTCCAGTATAAAGGACAACTCTCTATCCCCCTGCGTTTGGACGGGAGAGGCCGGCAAAATTTCAAAAAGTGGTCATTTTCACCTTCCAAAACAGACTTTTTTCTACACAAGGAGAACAAAGGGGCTCAGAGGCCCGCGCTTTAAATGTAGCATCCCCACATCTTCCTTAGTAATCGCCGCTAAAATCGGGCAAATCCGCCGCACTTTTTCCTAGCCTTAATTTTTGGGTACCTGAAATATTTGAGTCTCTAATTCCGGAAATAATGGCCATACCGAGGAACGGGATGCGGCCCTGTAGTCACCCTTGACTTACTTCTTACACGATAGCATCAAAATGGCAATCGCGAACACTTTCTGATTTTCGAGAAAAAAAGGGGAAGGGTTTAAACCACCCTTCCGCCGACATTCTTGCCGCCATAAGTCCGCAGTACGTGTAGTCACAACAATGCCGAAGAGTGCGTTGAATACAGCTCGTCGAACTCTATCTCCAGTATAAAGGACAACTCTCTATCCCCCTGCGTTTGGACGGGAGAGGCCGGCAAAATTTCAAAAAGTGGTCATTTTCACCTTCCAAAACAGACTTTTTTCTACACAAGGAGAACAAAGGGGCTCAGAGGCCCGCGCTTTTAACTGTAGCATCCCCACATCTTCCTTAGTAATCACCGCTAAAATCGGGCAAATGCGCCGCACTTTTTCCTAGCCTTAATTTTTGGGTGCCTGAAATATTTGAGTCTCTAATTCCGGAAATAATGGCCATACCGAGGAACGGGATGCGGCCCTGTATTCCCCCTTGACTTACTTCTTACACGATAGCATCAAAATGGCAATCGCGAACACTTTCTGATTTTGCCGCCATAAGTCCGCAGTACGTGTAGTCACAACAATGCCGAAGAGTGCGTTGAATACAGCTCGTCGAACTCTATCTCCAGTATAAAGGACAACTCTCTATCCCCCTGCGTTTGGACGGGAGAGGCCGGCAAAATTTCAAAAAGTGGTCATTTTCACCTTCCAAAACAGACTTTTTTCTACACAAGGAGACCAAAGGGGCTCAGAGGCCCGCGCTTTTAACTGTAGCATCCCCACATCTTCCTTAGTAATCACCGCTAAAATCGGGCAAATCCGCCGCACTTTTTCCTGGCCTTAATTTTTGGGTACCTGAAATATTTGAGTCTCTAATTCCGGAAATAATGGCCATACCGAGGAACGGGATGCGGCCCTGTATTCCCCCTTGACTTACTTCTTACACGATAGCATCAAAATGGCAATCGCGAACACTTTCTGATTTTCGAGAAAAAAAGGGGAAGGGTTTAAACCACCCTTCCGCCGACATTCTTGCCGCCATAAGTCCGCAGTACGTGTAGTCACAACAATGCCGAAGAGTGCGTTGAATACAGCTCGTCGAACTCTATCTCCAGTATAAAGGACAACTCTCTATCCCCCTGCGTTTGGACGGGAGAGGCCGGCAAAATTTCAAAAAGTGGTCATTTTCACCTTCCAAAACAGACTTTTTTCTACACAAGGAGAACAAAGGGGCTCAGAGGCCCGCGCTTTTAACTGTAGCATCCCCACATCTTCCTTAGTAATCACCGCTAAAATCGGGCAAATGCGCCGCACTTTTTCCTAGCCTTAATTTTTGGGTACCTGAAATATTTGAGTCTCTAATTCCGGAAATAATGGCCATACCGAGGAACGGGATGCGGCCCTGTATTCCCCCTTGACTTACTTCTTACACGATAGCATCAAAATGGCAATCGCGAACACTTTCTGATTTTGCCGCCATAAGTCCGCAGTACGTGTAGTCACAACAATGCCGAAGAGTGCGTTGAATACAGCTCGTCGAACTCTATCTCCAGTATAAAGGACAACTCTGTATCCCCCTGCGTTTGGACGGGAGAGGCCGGCAAAATTTCAAAAAGTGGTCATTTTCACCTTCCAAAACAGAATTTTTTCTACACAAGGAGAACAAAGGGGCTCAGAGGCCCGCTCTTTTAACTGTAGCATCCCCACATCTTCCTTAGTAATCACCGCTAAAATCGGGCAAATCCGCCGCAATTTTTCCTAGCCTTAATTTTTGGGTACCTGAAATATTTGAGTCTCTAATTCCGGAAATAATGGCCATACCGAGGAACGGGATGCGGCCCTGTATTCCCCCTTGACTTACTTCTTACACGATAGCATCAAAATGGCAATCGCGAACACTTTCTGATTTTCGAGAAAAAAAGGGGAAGGGTTTAAACCACCCTTCCGCCGACATTCTTGCCGCCATAAGTCCGCAGTACGTGTAGTCACAACAATGCCGAAGAGTGCGTTG